>NC_092590.1:318269-629038 GCF_047663525.1 Anas platyrhynchos
CCTCAGCAAAAGGACCTCAGCAATAGGACCTCAGCATTGTGACCTCAGCAATAGGACCTCAGCAATAGGACCACAGCAATAGGACCACAGCATTGTGACCTGAGCAATAGGACATCAACAATAGGACCTCAGCATTGTGACCTCAGCAATAGGACCTCAGCAATAGTGCCTCAGCAACAGGACCTCAGCATTGTGACCTCAGCAATAGGACCTCAGCAGTAGGACCTCAAAATTGTGACCTCATAAATAGTACCTCATCAATAGGACCTCAGCAATAAGACCTCAGCAATAGGACCTCAGCATTGTGACCTCAGCAATAGGACCTCAGCACTGTTACCTCAGCAATAGGACCTCAGTAACAGGACCTCAGAAATAGGACCTCAGCATTGTGACATCAGCATTGTTACCTCAGCAATAGGACCTCAGCATTGTGACCTCAGCATTGTGACCTCAGCAATAAGACCTCAGCAATAGGACCTCAGCATTGTGACCTCAGCATTGTGACCTCAGCAATAGGACCTCAGCATTGTGACCTCAGCATTGTGACCTCAGCAATAGGACCTCAGCATTTTGACCTCAGCAATAGGACCTCTGCATTGTGACCTCAGCAATAGGACATCAGCATTGTGACCTCAGCATTTTGACGTCAGCAATAGCACCTCAGCATTGTGACCTCAGCAATAGGACCTCAGCAATAGGACCTCAGCAATAGGACCTCTGCATTGTGACCTCAGCATTGTGACCTCAGCAATAGGACCTCGGAAATAGGACCACAGCAAAAGGACCTCAGCATTGTGACGTCAGCAATAGGACCTCAGCATTGTGACCTCAGCAATAGGACCTCTGCATTGTGACCTCAGCAATAGGACATCAGCATTGTGACCTCAGCATTTTGAACTCAGCAATAGCACCTCAGCATTGTGACCTCAGCAATAGGACCGCAGCAATAGGACCTCAGCAATAGGACCTCAGCATTGTAACCTAAGCATTGTGACCTCAGCAATAGGACCTCAGCATTGTGACCTCAGCATTGTGACCTCAGCATTATGACCTCAGCAATAGGACCTCAGAAATAGGACCTCAGCATTGTGACCTCAGCATTGTGACCTCATCAATAGGACCTCAGCATTGTGACCTCAGCATTGTGACCTCAGCAATAGGACCTCAGCATTGTGACCTCAGCATTGTGACCTCAGCAGTAGGACCTCAGCAATAGGACCTCAGCATTGTGTCCTCAGCAATAGGACCTCAGCAATAGGACATCAGAATTGTGACCTCAGCAATAGGACCTCAGCATTGTGAACTCAGCAATAGGACCTCGGCAATAGAACCTCAGCAATAGGACCTCAGCAATAGGACCTCAGTAATAGGACCTCAGCAATAGGACCTCAGCAATATGACCACAGCAATAGGACCTCAGAATTGTGACCTGTGCTTTGTGACCTCAGCAATAGGACCTCAGCAATAGGACCTCAGAATTGTGACCTCAGCAATAGGACCTCAGCAGTGTGACTTCAGCAATAGTACCTCAGCAATAGGGCCTCAGCAATAGGACCTCAGCAATAGGAATTCAGCATTGTGACCTCAGCAATAGGACCTCAGCAATAGGGCCTCAGCAATAGGACCTCAGCATTATGACCTCCGCAATAGGACCACAGCCATAGGACCTCAGCAATAGGACCTCAGAAATAGGACCTCAGCATTGTGACCTCAGCAATAGGACCTCAGCAATACGACCTCAGCAATCGTACCTCAGCAATAGGACCTCAGCATTGTGACCTCAGCAATAGGACCTCAGCAATAGTACCTCAGGATTGTGACCTCAGCAATAGGACCTCAGCAATAGGACCTCAGCAATAGGACCTCAGCAATAGAACCTCAGCAATAGGAACTCATATTTGTGACCTCAGCAATAGGACCTCAGGAATAGGACCTAAGCATTGTGACCTCAGAAATAGGACCTCAGCAATAGGACCTCAGCAATAGGATCTCAGCAATAGGACCTCAGCATTGTGACCTCAGCAATAGGACCTCAGCAATAGGACCTCAGAATTGTGACCTCAGCATTGTGACCTCAGCAGTAGGACCTCAGCATTGTGAACTCAGCAATAGGACCTCAGCAATAGGACCTCAGCAATAGGACCTCAGCAATAGGACCTCAGCATTGTGACCTCAGCAATAGGACCTCGGCAATAGGACCTCAGCAATAGGACCTCAGCATTGTGACCTCAGCAATAGGACCTCAGCAATACGACTTCAGCATTGTGACCTCAGCAATAGGACCTCAGCAATAGGACTTCAGCAATAGGACCTCAGCAATAAGACCTCAGCAATAGGACCTCAGCATTGTGACCTCAGTAATAGGACCTCAGCAATAGGACCTTAGCAATAGGGCCTCACCATTGTGATCTCAGCAATAGGACCTCAGCAATAGAGCCTCTGCAATAGGACCTCAGAATTGTGACCTCAGCAATAGGACCTCAGCATTGTGACCTCAGCAATAGGACCTCAGCAATACGACTTCAGCATTGTGACCTCAGCAATAGGACCTCAGCAATAGGACTTCAGCAATAGGACCTCAGCAATAAGACCTCAGCAATAGGACCTCAGCATTGTGACCTCAGTAATAGGACCTCAGCAATAGGACCTTAGCAATAGGGCCTCACCATTGTGATCTCAGCAATAGGACCTCAGCAATAGAGCCTCTGCAATAGGACCTCAGAATTGTGACCTCAGCAATAGGACCTCAGCATTGTGACTTCAGCAATAGGACCTCAGCAATAGGACCTCAGCATTGTGACCTCTGCAATAGGACCTCAGTAATAGTACCTCAGCAATAGGACCTAAGCAATACGACCTCAGCATTGTGACCTCAGCAATAGGACCTCAGCATTTTGACCTCAGCAATAGGACCTCAGCATTGTGACCTCAGCAATAGGACCTCAGCAATATGACATCAGCAATAGGACCTCAGAAATGTGACCTCAGCATTGTGACCTCAGCAATAAGACCTCAGCATTGTGACCTCAGTAATAGGACCTCAGCAATAGGACCTCAGCAAAAGGACCTCAGCAATAGGACCTCAGCATTGTGACCTCAGCAATAGGACCTCAGCAATAGGACCACAGCAATAGGACCACAGCATTGTGACCTGAGCAATAGGACATCAACAATAGGACCTCAGCATTGTGACCTCAGCAATAGGACCTCAGCAATAGTGCCTCAGCAACAGGACCTCAGCATTGTGACCTCAGCAATAGGACCTCAGCAGTAGGACCTCAGCATTGTGACCTCATAAATAGTACCTCATCAATAGGACCTCAGCAATAAGACCTCAGCAATAGGACCTCAGCATTGTGACCTCAGCAATAGGACCTCAGCACTGTTACCTCAGCAATAGGACCTCAGTAATAGGACCTCAGAAATAGGACCTCAGCATTGTGACATCAGCATTGTTACCTCAGCAATAGGACCTCAGCATTGTGACCTCAGCATTGTGACCAGAGCAATAAGACCTCAGCAATAGGACCTCAGCATTGTGACCTCAGCATTGTGACCTCAGCAATAGGACCTCAGAAATAGGACCAGAGCAAAAGGACCTCAGCATTGTGACCTCAGCAATAGGACCTCAGCATTGTGACCTCAGCATTGTGACCTCAGCAATAGGACCTCAGCAATAGGACCTCAGCAATAGGACCTCAGCATTGTGTCCTCAGCAATAGGACCTCAGCAATAGGACCTCAGCAATAGGACCTCTGCATTGTGACCTCAGCAATAGGACCTCAGCAATAGGACCTCTGCATTGTGACCTCAGCAACAGGACATCAGCATTGTGACCTTAGCATTTTGAACTCAGCAATAGCACCTCAGCATTGTGACCTCAGCAATAAAACCTCAGCATTGTGACCTCAGCAATAGGACCTCAGCATTGTGACCTCAGCATTGTGACCTCAGCAATAGGACCTCAGCATTGTCACATCAGCAATAGGACCACAGGAATAGGACCTCAGCAATAGGACCTCAGCAATAGGACCTCAGCATTGTGACCTCAGCAATAGGACCTCAGAAATAGGACCTCAGCAAGACCATCTCAGCAATAGGACCTCAGAAATAGGACCTCAGCAATAGGACGTCAGCATTGTGACCTCAGCATTGTGACCTCAGCAATAGGACCTCAGTATTGTGAAATCAGCATTGTGACCTCAGCAATAGGATCTCAGCTATAGGACATCAGCAATAGGACCTCAGCATTGTGACTTCAGCAATAGGACCTCAGCAATAGGACCTCAGTAATAGGACCTCTGCATTGTGACCTCAGCAATAGGACATCAGCATTGTGACCTCAGCAATAGGACATCAGCATTGTGACCTCAGCATTGTGACTTCAGCAATAGGACATCAGCATTGTGACCTCAGCATTGTGACCTCAGCAATAGGACCTCAGCATTGTGACCTCAGCATTGTGACCTCAGCATTATGACCTCAGCAATAGGACTTCAGAAATAGGACCACAGCAAAAGGACCTCAGCATTGTGACCTCAGCAATAGGACCTCAGCATTGTGACCTCAGCATTGTGACCTCAGTAATAGGACCTCAGCAATAGGACCTCAGCATTGTGTCCTCAGCAATAGGACCTCAGTAATAGGACCTCAGAATTGTGACCTCAGCATTGTGACCTCAGCAATAGGACCTCAGCAACAGGACATCAGCAATAGGACCACAGCAATAGGACTTCAGAATTGTGACCTGTGCATTGTGACCTCAGCAATAGGACCTCAGCAATAGGACCTCAGCATAGTGACCTCAGCAATAGGACCTCAGCAATAGGACTTCAGCATTGTAACCTCAGCAATATGACCTCAGCAATAGGACCTGAGCAAAAGGACCTCAACATTGTGACCTCAGCAATAGGACCTCAGCATTGTGACCTCAGCAATAGGACCTCAGCATTGTCACATCAGCAATAGGACCACAGCAATAGGACCTCAGCAATAGGACCTCAGCAATAGGACCTCAGCATTGTGACCTCAGTAATAGGACCTCAGCAATAGGACCTTAGCAATAGGGCCTCACCATTGTGATCTCAGCAATAGGACCTCAGCAATAGAGCCTCTGCAATAGGACCTCAGAATTGTGACCTCAGCAATAGGACCTCAGCATTGTGACTTCAGCAATAGGACCTCAGCAATAGGACCTCAGCATTGTGACCTCAGCATTGTGACCTCAGCAATAGGACCTCAGCATTGTGACCTCTGCAATAGGACCTCAGTAATAGTACCTCAGCAATAGGACCTAAGCAATACGCCCTCAGCATTGTGACCTCAGCAATAGGACCTCAGCATTTTGACCTCAGCAATAGGACCTCAGCATTGTGACCTCAGCAATAGGACCTCAGCAATATGACATCAGCAATAGGACCTCAGAAATGTGACCTCAGTATTGTGACCTCAGCAATAGGACCTCAGCATTGTGACCTCAGTAATAGGACCTCAGCAATAGGACCTCAGCAAAAGGACCTCAGCAATAGGACCTCAGCATTGTGACCTCAGCAATAGGACCTCAGCAATAGGACCACAGCAATAGGACCACAGCATTGTGACCTGAGCAATAGGACATCAACAATAGGACCTCAGCATTGTGACCTCAGCAATAGGACCTCAGCAATAGTGCCTCAGCAACAGGACCTCAGCATTGTGACTTCAGCAATAGGACCTCAGCAGTAGGACCTCAGCATTGTGACCTCATAAATAGTACCTCATCAATAGGACCTCAGCAATAAGACCTCAGCAATAGGACCTCAGCATTGTGACCTCAGCAATAGGACCTCAGCACTGTTACCTCAGCAATAGGACCTCAGTAATAGGACCTCAGAAATAGGACCTCAGCATTGTGACATCAGCATTGTTACCTCAGCAATAGAACCTCAGCATTGTGACCTCAGCATTGTGACCTCAGCAATAAGACCTCAGCAATAGGACCTCAGCATTGTGACCTCAGCATTGTGACCTCAGCAATAGGACCTCAGAAATAGGACCAGAGCAAAAGGACCTCAGCATTGTGACCTCAGCAATAGGACCTCAGCATTGTGACCTCAGCATTGTGACCTCAGCAACAGGACCTCAGCAATAGGACCTCAGCATTGTGTCCTCAGCAATAGGACCTCAGCAATAGGACCTCAGCAATAGGACCTCTGCATTGTGACCTCAGCAATAGGACATCAGCATTGTGTCCTCAGCATTTTGACGTCAGAAATTACACCTCAGCATTGTGACCTCAGCAATAGGACCTCAGCAATAGGACCTCAGCAATAGGACCTCAGCATTGTGACCTCAGCATTGTGACCTCAGCATTGTGACCTCAGCAATAAGACCTCAGCAATAGGACCTCAGCATTGTGACCTCAGCATGGTGACCTCATCAATAGGACCTCAGCAATAAGACCTCAGCAATAGGACCTCAGCATTGTGACCTCAGCAATAGGACCTCAGCACTGTTACCTCAGCAATAGGACCTCAGTAATAGGACCTCAGAAATAGGACCTCAGCATTGTGACATCAGCATTGTTACCTAAGCAATACGACCTCAGCATTGTGACCTCAGCAATAGGACCTCAGCATTTTGACCTCAGCAATAGGACCTCAGCATTGTGACCTCAGCAATAGGACCTCAGCAATATGACATCAGCAATAGGACCTCAGAAATGTGACCTCAGCATTGTGACCTCAGCAATAGGACCTCAGCATTGTGACCTCAGTAATAGGACCTCAGCAATAGGACCTCAGCAAAAGGACCTCAGCAATAGGACCTCAGCATTGTGACCTCAGCAATAGGACCTCAGCAATAGGACCACAGCAATAGGACCAGAGCATTGTGACCTGAGCAATAGGACATCAACAATAGGACCTCAGCATTGTGACCTCAGCAATAGGACCTCAGCAATAGTGCCTCAGCAACAGGACCTCAGCATTGTGACCTCAGCAATAGGACCTCAGCAGTAGGACCTCAGCATTGTGACCTCAGCAATAGGACCTCATCAATAGGACCTCAGCAATAAGACCTCAGCAATAGGACCTCAGCATTGTGACCTCAGCAATAGGACCTCAGCACTGTTACCTCAGCAATAGGACCTCAGTAATAGGACCTCAGAAATAGGACCTCAGCATTGTGACATCAGCATTGTTACCTCAGCAATAGGACCTCAGCATTGTGACCTCAGCATTGTGACCTCAGCAATAAGACCTCAGCAATAGGACCTCAGCATTGTGACCTCAGCATTGTGACCTCAGCAATAGGACCTCAGAAATAGGACCAGAGCAAAAGGACCTCAGCATTGTGACCTCAGCAATAGGACCTCAGCATTGTGACCTCAGCAATAGGACCTCAGCATTGTGACCTCAGCATTGTGACCTCAGCAACAGGACCTCAGCAATAGGACCTCAGCATTGTGTCCTCAGCAATAGGACCTCAGCAATAGGACCTCAGCAATAGGACCTCTGCATTGTGACCTCAGCAATAGGACATCAGCATTGTGTCCTCAGCATTTTGACGTCAGAAATAGCACCTCAGCATTGTGACCTCAGCAATAGGACCTCAGCAATAGGACCTCAGCAATAGGACCTCAGCATTGTGACCTCAGCATTGTGACCTCAGCATTGTGACCTCAGCAATAAGACCTCAGCAATAGGACCTCAGCATTGTGACCTCAGCATGGTGACCTCATCAATAGGACCTCAGCAATAAGACCTCAGCAATAGGACCTCAGCATTGTGACCTCAGCAATAGGACCTCAGCACTGTTACCTCAGCAATAGGACCTCAGTAATAGGACCTCAGAAATAGGACCTCAGCATTGTGACATCAGCATTGTTACCTCAGCAATAGGACCTCAGCATTGTGACCTCAGCATTGTGACCTCAGCAATAAGACCTCAGCAATAGGACCTCAGCATTGTGACCTCAGCATTGTGACCTCAGCAATAGGACCTCAGAAATAGGACCAGAGCAAAAGGACCTCAGCATTGTGACCTCAGCAATAGGACCTCAGCATTGTGACCTCAGCAATAGGACCTCAGCATTGTGACCTCAGTATTGTGACCTCAGCAATAGGACCTCAGCAATAGGACCTCAGCATTGTGTCCTCAGCAATAGGACCTCAGCAATAGGACCTCAGCAATAGGACCTCTGCATTGTGACCTCAGCAATAGGACATCAGCATTGTGTCCTCAGCATTTTGACGTCAGAAATAGCACCTCAGCATTGTGACCTCAGCAATAGGACCTCAGCAATAGGACCTCAGCAATAGGACCTCAGCATTGTGACCTCAGCATTGTGACCTCAGCAATAAGACCTCAGCAATAGGACCTCAGCATTGTGACCTCAGCATGGTGACCTCAGCAATAGGACCTCAGAAATAGTACCAGAGCAAAAGGACCTCAGCATTGTGACCTCAGCAATAGGACCTCAGCATTGTGACCTCAGCATTGTGACCTCAGCAATAGGACCTCAGCAATAGGACCTCAGCAATAGGACCTCTGCTTTGTGACCTCAGCAACAGGACATCAGCATTGTGACCTTAGCATTTTGAACTCAGCAATAGCACCTCAGCATTGTGACCTCAGCAATAAAACCTCAGCATTGTGACCTCAGCAATAGGACCTCAGCATTGTGACCTCAGCATTGTGACCTCAGCAATAGGACCTCAGCATTGTGACCTCAGCATTGTGACCTCAGCATTATGACCTCAGCAATAGGACCTCAGAAATAGGACCACAGCAAAAGGACCTCAGCATTGTGACCTCAGCAATAGGACCTCAGCATTGTGACCTCAGCATTGTGACCTCAGTAATAGGACCTCAGCAATAGGACCTCAGCATTGTGTCCTCAGCAATAGGACCTCAGCAATAGGACCTCAGAATTGTGACCTCAGCATTGTGACCTCAGCAATAGGACCTCAGCAACAGGACATCAGCAATAGGACCACAGCAATAGGACTTCAGAATTGTGACCTGTGCATTGTGACCTCAGCAATAGGACCTCAGCAATAGGACCTCAGCATAGTGACCTCAGCAATAGGACCTCAGCAATAGGACTTCAGCATTGTAACCTCAGCAATATGACCTCAGCAATAGGACCTGAGCAAAAGGACCTCAACATTGTGACCTCAGCAATAGGACCTCAGCATTGTGACCTCAGCAATAGGACCTCAGCATTGTCACATCAGCAATAGGACCACAGCAATAGGACCTCAGCAATAGGACCTCAGCAATAGGACCTCAGCATTGTGACCTCAGCAATAGGACCTCAGCAAGACCATCTCAGCAATAGGACCTCAGAAATAGGACCTCAGCAATAGGACGTCAGCATTGTGACCTCAGCATTGTGACCTCAGCAATAGGACCTCAGTATTGTGAAATCAGCATTGTGACCTCAGCAGTAGGATCTCAGCTATAGGACATCAGCAATAGGACCTCAGCATTGTGACTTCAGCAATAGGACCTCAGCAATAGGACCTCAGTAATAGGACCTCTGCATTGTGACCTCAGCAATAGGACATCAGCATTGTGACCTCAGCATTGTGACTTCAGCAATAGGACCTCAGCATTAGGACCTCAGCAATAGGACCTCAGCATTGTGACCTCAGCATTGTGACCTCAGCAATAGGACCTCAGCATTGTGACCTCAGCAATAGGACCACAGCAATAGGACCTCAGCATTGTGACCTCAGCATTGTGACCTCAGCATTGTGACCTCAGCAATAGGACCTCAGAAATAGGACCTCAGCAAGACCATCTCAGCAATAGGACCTCAGCAATAGGACCTCAGCAATAGGACGTCAAAATTGTGACCTCAGCATTGTGACCTCAGCATGGTGACCTCAGCAATAGGACCTCAGAAATAGTACCAGAGCAAAAGGACCTCAGCATTGTGACCTCAGCAATAGGACCTCAGCATTGTGACCTCAGCATTGTGACCTCAGCAATAGGACCTCAGCAATAGGACCTCAGCAATAGGACCTCTGCATTGTGACCTCAGCAACAGGACATCAGCATTGTGACCTTAGCATTTTGAACTCAGCAATAGCACCTCAGCATTGTGACCTCAGCAATAAAACCTCAGCATTGTGACCTCAGCAATAAGACCTCAGCATTGTGACCTCAGCATTGTGACCTCAGCAATAGGACCTCAGCATTGTGACCTCAGCATTGTGACCTCAGCATTATGACCTCAGCAATAGGACCTCAGAAATAGGACCACAGCAAAAGGACCTCAGCATTGTGACCTCAGCAATAGGACCTCAGCATTGTGACCTCAGCATTGTGACCTCAGTAATAGGACCTCAGCAATAGGACCTCAGCATTGTGTCCTCAGCAATAGGACCTCAGCAATAGGACCTCAGAATTGTGACCTCAGCATTGTGACCTCAGCAATAGGACCTCAGCAACAGGACATCAGCAATAGGACCACAGCAATAGGACTTCAGAATTGTGACCTCTGCATTGTGACCTCAGCAATAGGACCTCAGCAATAGGACCTCAGCATAGTGACCTCAGCAATAGGACCTCAGCAATAGGACTTCAGCATTGTAACCTCAGCAATATGACCTCAGCAATAGGACCTGAGCAAAAGGACCTCAACGTTGTGACCTCAGCATTGTGACCTCAGCACTGTGACCTCAGCAATAGGACCTCAGCATTGTGACCTCAGCATTGTGACCTCAGCATTATGACCTCAGCAATAGGACCTCAGCAATAGGACCTCAGCATTGTGACCTCAGCAATAGGACCTCAGAAATAGGACCTCAGCAAGACCATCTCAGCAATAGGACCTCAGAAATAGGACCTCAGCAATAGGACGTCAGCATTGTGACCTCAGCATTGTGACCTCAGCAATAGGACCTCAGTATTGTGAAATCAGCATTGTGACCTCAGCAATAGGATCTCAGCTATAGGACATCAGCAATAGGACCTCAGCATTGTGACTTCAGCAATAGGACCTCAGCAATAGGACCTCAGTAATAGGACCTCTGCATTGTGACCTCAGCAATAGGACATCAGCATTGTGACCTCAGCATTGTGACTTCAGCAATAGGACCTCAGCAATAGGACCTCAGCATTGTGACCTCAGCATTGTGACCTCAGCAATAGGACCTCAGCATTGTGACCTCAGCATTGTGACCTCAGCATTGTGACCTCAGCAATAGGACCTCAGCAATAGGACCTCAGCAATAGGACCTCTGCATTGTGACCTCAGCAATAGGACATCAGCATTGTGACCTCAGCATTTTGACGTCAGCAATAGCACCTCAGCATTGTGACCTCAGCAATAGGACCTCAGCAATAGGACCTCAGCAATAGGACCTCAGCAATAGGACCTCTGCATTGTGACCTCAGCATTGTGACCTCAGCAATAGGACCTCGGAAATAGGACCACAGCAAAAGGACCTCAGCATTGTGACGTCAGCAATAGGACCTCAGCATTGTGACCTCAGCAATAGGACCTCTGCATTGTGACCTCAGCAATAGCACCTCAGCATTGTGACCTCAGCATTTTGAACTCAGCAATAGCACCTCAGCATTGTGACCTCAGCAATAGGACCTCAGCAATAGGACCTCAGCATTGTGACCTCAGCAATAGGACCTCAGTATTGTGAAATCAGCATTGTGACCTCAGCAATAGGATCTCAGCTATAGGACATCAGCAATAGGACCTCAGCATTGTGACTTCAGCAATAGGACCTCAGAAATAGGACCACAGCAAAAGGACCTCAGCATTGTGACCTCAGCAATTGGACCTCAGCATTGTGACGTCAGCATTGTGACCTCAGCAATAGGACCTCAGCAATAGGACCTCAGCAATAGGACCTCTGCATTGTGACCTCAGCAACAGGACATCAGCATTGTGACCTTAGCATTTTGAACTCAGCAATAGCACCTCAGCATTGTGACCTCAGCAATAAAACCTCAGCATTGTGACCTCAGCAATAAGACCTCAGCATTGTGACCTCAGCATTGTGACCTCAGCAATAGGACCTCAGCATTGTGACCTCAGCATTGTGACCTCAGCATTATGACCTCAGCAATAGGACCTCAGAAATAGGACCACAGCAAAAGGACCTCAGCATTGTGACCTCAGCAATAGGACCTCAGCATTGTGACCTCAGCATTGTGACCTCAGTAATAGGACCTCAGCAATAGGACCTCAGCATTGTGTCCTCAGCAATAGGACCTCAGCAATAGGACCTCAGAATTGTGACCTCAGCATTGTGACCTCAGCAATAGGACCTCAGCAACAGGACATCAGCAATAGGACCACAGCAATAGGACTTCAGAATTGTGACCTGTGCATTGTGACCTCAGCAATAGGACCTCAGCAATAGGACCTCAGCATAGTGACCTCAGCAATAGGACCTCAGCAATAGGACTTCAGCATTGTAACCTCAGCAATATGACCTCAGCAATAGGACCTGAGCAAAAGGACCTCAACATTGTGACCTCAGCATTGTGACCTCAGCACTGTGACCTCAGCAATAGGACCTCAGCATTGTGACCTCAGCATTGTGACCTCAGCATTATGACCTCAGCAATAGGACCTCAGCAATAGGACCTCAGCATTGTGACCTCAGCAATAGGACCTCAGAAATAGGACCTCAGCAAGACCATCTCAGCAATAGGACCTCAGAAATAGGACCTCAGAATTGTGACCTCAGCATTGTGACCTCAGCAATAGGACCTCAGCAACAGGACATCAGCAATAGGACCACAGCAATAGGACTTCAGAATTGTAACCTGTGCATTGTGACCTCAGCAATAGGACCTCAGCAATAGGACCTCAGCATAGTGACCTCAGCAATAGGACCTCAGCAATAGGACTTCAGCATTGTAACCTCAGCAATATGACCTCAGCAATAGGACCTGAGCAAAAGGACCTCAACATTGTGACCTCAGCATTGTGACCTCAGCACTGTGACCTCAGCAATAGGACCTCAGCATTGTGACCTCAGCATTGTGACCTCAGCATTATGACCTCAGCAATAGGACCTCAGCAATAGGACCTCAGCATTGTGACCTCAGCAATAGGACCTCAGAAATAGGACCTCAGCAAGACCATCTCAGCAATAGGACCTCAGAAATAGGACCTCAGCAATAGGACGTCAGCATTGTGACCTCAGCATTGTGACCTCAGCAATAGGACCTCAGTATAGTGAAATCAGCATTGTGACCTCAGCAATAGGATCTCAGCTATAGGACATCAGCAATAGGACCTCAGCATTGTGACTTCAGCAATAGGACCTCAGCAATAGGACCTCAGTAATAGGACCTCTGCATTGTGACCTCAGCAATAGGACATCAGCATTGTGACCTCAGCATTGTGACTTCAGCAATAGGACCTCAGCAATAGGACCTCAGCATTGTGACCTCAGCATTGTGATCTCAGTATTGTGACCTCAGCAATAGGACCTCAGAAATAGGACCACAGCAAAAGGACCACAGCAAAAGGACCTCAGCATTGTGACCTCAGCATTGTGACCTCAGCAATAGGACCTCAGCATTGTGACCTCAGCATTGTGACCTCAGCATTGTGACCTCAGCAATAGGACCTCAGCAATAGTACCTCAGCAATAGGACCTCTGCATTGTGACCTCAGCAATAGGACATCAGCATTGTGACCTCAGCATTTTGACGTCAGCAATAGCACCTCAGCATTGTGACCTCAGCAATAGGACCTCAGCAATAGGGCCTCAGCAATAGGACCTCAGCAATAGGACCTCTGCATTGTGACCTCAGCATTGTGACCTCAGCAATAGGACCTCGGAAATAGGACCACAGCAAAAGGACCTCAGCATTGTGACGTCAGCAATAGGACCTCAGCATTGTGACCTCAGCAATAGGACCTCTGCATTGTGACCTCAGCAATAGGACATCAGCATTGTGACGTCAGCATTTTGAACTCAGCAATAGCACCTCAGCATTGTGACCTCAGCAATAGGACCTCAGCAATAGGACCTCAGCAATACGACCTCAGCATTGTAACCTAAGCATTGTGACCTCAGCAGTAGGACCTCAGCATTGTGACCTCAGCATTGTGACCTCAGCATTATGACCTCAGCAACAGGACCTCAGAAATAGGACCTCAGCATTGTGACCTCAGCATTGTGACCTCAGCAATAGGACCTCAGCATTGTGACCTCAGCATTGTGACCTCAGCATTGTGACCTCAGCATTGTGACCTCAGCAATAGGACCTCAGCATTGTGACCTCAGCATTGTGACCTCAGCATTGTGACCTCAGCATTGTGACCTCAGCAATAGGACCTCAGCAATAGGACCTCAGCAATACGACCTCAGCATTGTAACCTAAGCATTGTGACCTCAGCAGTAGGACCTCAGCATTGTGACCTCAGCATTGTGACCTCAGCATTATGACCTCAGCAACAGGACCTCAGAAATAGGACCTCAGCATTGTGACCTCAGCATTGTGACCTCAGCAATAGGACCTCAGCATTGTGACCTCAGCATTGTGACCTCAGCATTGTGACCTCAGCATTGTGACCTCAGCAGTAGGACCTCAGCAATAGGACCTCAGCATTGTGTCCTCAGCAATAGGACCTCAGCAATAGGACCTCAGCATTGTGACCTCAGCAATAGGACCTCGGCAATAGAACCTCAGCAATAGGACCTCAGCAATAGGACCTCAGTAATAGGACCTCAGCAATAGGACCTCAGCAATAGGACCTCAGAATTGTGACCTCAGCAATAGGACCTCAGCAGTGTGACTTCAGCAATAGGACCTCAGCAATAGGGCCTCAGCAATAGGACCTCAGCAATAGGAATTCATCATTGTGACCTCAGCAATAGGACCTCAGCAATAGGGCCTCAGCAATAGGACCTCAGCATTATGACCTCCGCAATAGGACCACAGCCATAGGACCTCAGCAATAGGACCTCAGAAATAGGACCTCAGCATTGTGACCTCAGCAATAGGACCTCAGCAATACGACCTCAGCAATCGTACCTCAGCAATAGGACCTCAGCATTGTGACCTCAGCAATAGGACCTCAGCAATAGAACCTTAGCATTGTGACCTCAGCAATAGGACCTCAGCAATAGGACCTCAGCAATAGGACCTCAGGAATAGAACCTCAGCAATAGGACCTCATCTTTGTGACCTCAGCAATAGGACCTCAGCAATAGGACATCAGCATTGTGACCTCAGAAATAGGACCTCAGCAATAGGACCTCAGCAATAGGATCTCAGCAATAGGACCTCAGCATTGTGACCTCAGCAATAGGACCTCAGCAATAGGACCTCAGCATTGTGACCTCAGCATTGTGACCTCAGCAATAGGACCTCAGCATTGTGAACTCAGCAATAGGACCTCAGCAATAGGACCTCAGCAATAGGACCTCAGCAATAGGACCTCAGCATTGTGACCTCAGCAATAGGACCTCAGCATTGTGACCTCAGCAATGTGACCTCAGCAATAGGACCTCAGAAATAGGACCACAGCAAAAGGACCACAGCAAAAGGACCTCAGGATTGTGACCTCAGCATTGTGACCTCAGCAATAGGACCTCAGCAATAGGACCTCAGCAATATGACCTCAGCAATAGGACCTGAGCAAAAGGACCTCAACATTGTGACCTCAGCAATAGGACCTCAGCATTGTGACCTCAGCAATAGGACCTCAGCATTGTCACATCAGCAATAGGACCACAGCAATAGGACCTCAGCAATAGGACCTCAGCAATAGGACCTCAGCATTGTGACCTCAGCGATAGGACCTCAGAAATAGGACCTCAGCAAGACCATCTCAGCAATAGGACCTCAGAAATAGGACCTCAGCAATAGGACGTCAGCATTGTGACCTCAGCATTGTGACCTCAGCAATAGGACCTCAGTATTGTGAAATCAGCATTGTGACCTCAGCAATAGGATCTCAGCTATAGGACATCAGCAATAGGACCTCAGCATTGTGACTTCAGCAATAGGACCTCAGCAATAGGACCTCAGTAATAGGACCTCTGCATTGTGACCTCAGCAATAGGACATCAGCATTGTGACCTCAGCAATAGGACATCAGCATTGTGACCTCAGAATTTTGACTTCAGCAATAGGACCTCAGCAATAGGACCTCAGCATTGTGACCTCAGCATTGTGATCTCAGCATTGTGACCTCAGCAATAGGACCTCAGAAATAGGACCACAGCAAAAGGACCACAGCAAAAGGACCTCAGCATTGTGACCTCAGCATTGTGACCTCAGCAATAGGACCTCAGCATTGTGACCTCAGCATTGTGACCTCAGCATTGTGACCTCAGCATTGTGACCTCAGCAATAGGACCTCAGCAATAGTACCTCAGCAATAGGACCTCTGCATTGTGACCTCAGCAATAGGACCTCAGCATTGTGACCTCAGCATTTTGACGTCAGCAATAGCACCTCAGCAATAGGACCTCAGCATTGTGACCTCAGCATTGTTACCTCAGTAGTAGGACCTCAGCAATAGGACCTCAGCACTGTGACCTCAGCAATAGGACCTCGGAAATAGGACCACAGCAAAAGGACCTCAGCATTGTGACGTCAGCAATAGGACCTCAGCATTTTGACCTCAGCAATAGGACCTCAGCATTCTGACCTCAGCATTGTGACCTCAGCAATAGGACCTCAGCAATAGGACCTCAGCAATAGGACCTCTGCATTGTGACCTCAGCAATAGGACATCAGCATTGTGACCTCAGCATTTTGAACTCAGCAATAGCACCTCAGCATTGTGACCTCAGCAATAGGACGTCAGCAATAGGACCTCAGCATTGTGACCTCAGCAATAGGACCTCAGTATTGTGAAATCAGCATTGTGACCTCAGCAATAGGATCTCAGCTATAGGACATCAGCAATAGGACCTCAGCATTGTGACTTCAGCAATAGGACCTCAGAAATAGGACCACAGCAAAAGGACCTCAGCATTGTGACCTCAGCAATAGGACCTCAGCATTGTGACGTCAGCATTGTGACCTCAGCAATAGGACCTCAGCAATAGGACCTCAGCAATAGGACCTCTGCATTGTGACCTCAGCAACAGGACATCAGCATTGTGACCTTAGCATTTTGAACTCAGCAATAGCACCTCAGCATTGTGACCTCAGCAATAAAACCTCAGCATTGTGACCTCAGCAATAAGACCTCAGCATTGTGACCTCAGCATTGTGACCTCAGCAATAGGACCTCAGCATTGTGACCTCAGCATTGTGACCTCAGCATTATGACCTCAGCAATAGGACCTCAGAAATAGGACCACAGCAAAAGGACCTCAGCATTGTGACCTCAGCAATAGGACCTCAGCATTGTGACCTCAGCATTGTGACCTCAGTAATAGGACCTCAGCAATAGGACCTCAGCATTGTGTCCTCAGCAATAGGACCTCAGCAATAGGACCTCAGAATTGTGACCTCAGCATTGTGACCTCAGCAATAGGACCTCAGCAACAGGACATCAGCAATAGGACCACAGCAATAGGACTTCAGAATTGTGACCTGTGCATTGTGACCTCAGCAATAGGACCTCAGCAATAGGACCTCAGCATAGTGACCTCAGCAATAGGACCTCAGCAATAGGACTTCAGCATTGTAACCTCAGCAATATGACCTCAGCAATAGGACCTGAGCAAAAGGACCTCAACATTGTGACCTCAGCATTGTGACCTCAGCACTGTGACCTCAGCAATAGGACCTCAGCATTGTGACCTCAGCATTGTGACCTCAGCATTATGACCTCAGCAATAGGACCTCAGCAATAGGACCTCAGCATTGTGACCTCAGCAATAGGACCTCAGAAATAGGACCTCAGCAAGACCATCTCAGCAATAGGACCTCAGAAATAGGACCTCAGAATTGTGACCTCAGCATTGTGACCTCAGCAATAGGACCTCAGCAACAGGACATCAGCAATAGGACCACAGCAATAGGACTTCAGAATTGTGACCTGTGCATTGTGACCTCAGCAATAGGACCTCAGCAATAGGACCTCAGCATAGTGACCTCAGCAATAGGACCTCAGCAATAGGACTTCAGCATTGTAACCTCAGCAATATGACCTCAGCAATAGGACCTGAGCAAAAGGACCTCAACATTGTGACCTCAGCATTGTGACCTCAGCACTGTGACCTCAGCAATAGGACCTCAGCATTGTGACCTCAGCATTGTGACCTCAGCATTATGACCTCAGCAATAGGACCTCAGCAATAGGACCTCAGCATTGTGACCTCAGCAATAGGACCTCAGAAATAGGACCTCAGCAATAGGACGTCAGCATTGTGACCTCAGCATTGTGACCTCAGCAATAGGACCTCAGTATTGTGAAATCAGCATTGTGACCTCAGCAATAGGATCTCAGCTATAGGACATCAGCAATAGGACCTCAGCATTGTGACTTCAGCAATAGGACCTCAGCAATAGGACCTCAGTAATAGGACCTCTGCATTGTGACCTCAGCAATAGGACATCAGCATTGTGACCTCAGCATTGTGACTTCAGCAATAGGACCTCAGCAATAGGACCTCAGCATTGTGACCTCAGCATTGTGATCTCAGTATTGTGACCTCAGCAATAGGACCTCAGAAATAGGACCACAGCAAAAGGACCACAGCAAAAGGACCTCAGCATTGTGACCTCAGCATTGTGACCTCAGCAATAGGACCTCAGCATTGTGACCTCAGCATTGTGACCTCAGCATTGTGACCTCAGCAATAGGACCTCAGCAATAGTACCTCAGCAATAGGACCTCTGCATTGTGACCTCAGCAATAGGACATCAGCATTGTGACCTCAGCATTTTGACGTCAGCAATAGCACCTCAGCATTGTGACCTCAGCAATAGGACCTCAGCAATAGGGCCTCAGCAATAGGACCTCAGCAATAGGACCTCTGCATTGTGACCTCAGCATTGTGACCTCAGCAATAGGACCTCGGAAATAGGACCACAGCAAAAGGACCTCAGCATTGTGACCTCAGCAATAGGACCTCAGCATTGTGACCTCAGCAATAGGACCTCTGCATTGTGACCTCAGCAATAGGACATCAGCATTGTGACGTCAGCATTTTGAACTCAGCAATAGCACCTCAGCATTGTGACCTCAGCAATAGGACCTCAGCAATAGGACCTCAGCAATACGACCTCAGCATTGTAACCTAAGCATTGTGACCTCAGCAGTAGGACCTCAGCATTGTGACCTCAGCATTGTGACCTCAGCATTATGACCTCAGCAACAGGACCTCAGAAATAGGACCTCAGCATTGTGACCTCAGCATTGTGACCTCAGCAATAGGACCTCAGCATTGTGACCTCAGCATTGTGACCTCAGCATTGTGACCTCAGCATTGTGACCTCAGCAGTAGGACCTCAGCAATAGGACCTCAGCATTGTGTCCTCAGCAATAGGACCTCAGCAATAGGACCTCAGCATTGTGACCTCAGCAATAGGACCTCAGCAATAGAACCTCAGCAATAGGACCTCAGCAATAGGACCTCAGTAATAGGACCTCAGCAATAGGACCTCAGCAATAGGACCTCAGAATTGTGACCTCAGCAATAGGACCTCAGCAGTGTGACTTCAGCAATAGGACCTCAGCAATAGGGCCTCAGCAATAGGACCTCAGCAATAGGAATTCAGCATTGTGACCTCAGCAATAGGACCTCAGCAATAGGGCCTCAGCAATAGGACCTCAGCATTATGACCTCCGCAATAGGACCACAGCCATAGGACCTCAGCAATAGGACCTCAGAAATAGGACCTCAGCATTGTGACCTCAGCAATAGGACCTCAGCAATACGACCTCAGCAATCGTACCTCAGCAATAGGACCTCAGCATTGTGACCTCAGCCATAGGACCTCAGCAATAGAACCTTAGCATTGTGACCTCAGCAATAGGACCTCAGCAATAGGACCTCAGGAATAGAACCTCAGCAATAGAACCTCAGCAATAGGACCTCATCTTTGTGACCTCAGCAATAGGACCTCAGCAATAGGACATCAGCATTGTGACCTCAGCAATAGGACCTCAGCAATAGGACCTCAGCAATAGGATCTCAGCAATAGGACCTCAGCATTGTGACCTCAGCAATAGGACCTCAGCAATAGGACCTCAGAATTGTGACCTCAGCATCGTGAGCTCAGCAATAGGACCTCAGCATTGTGAACTCAGCAATAGGACCTCAGCATTGTGACCTCAGCAATAGGACCTCAGCATTGTGACCTCAGCATTGTGACCTCAGCAATAGGACCTCAGAAATAGGACCACAGCAAAAGGACCACAGCAAAAGGACCTCAGGATTGTGACCTCAGCATTGTGACCTCAGCAATAGGACCTCAGCAATAGGACCTCAGCAATATGACCTCAGCAATAGGACCTGAGCAAAAGGACCTCAACATTGTGACCTCAGCAATAGGACCTCAGCATTGTGACCTCAGCAATAGGACCTCAGCATTGTCACATCAGCAATAGGAGCACAGCAATAGGACCTCAGCAATAGGACCTCAGCAATAGGACCTCAGCATTGTGACCTCAGCGATAGGACCTCAGAAATAGGACCTCAGCAAGACCATCTCAGCAATAGGACCTCAGAAATAGGACCTCAGCAATAGGACGTCAGCATTGTGACCTCAGCATTGTGACCTCAGCAATAGGACCTCAGTATTGTGAAATCAGCATTGTGACCTCAGCAATAGGATCTCAGCTATAGGACATCAGCAATAGGACCTCAGCATTGTGACTTCAGCAATAGGACCTCAGCAATAGGACCTCAGTAATAGGACCTCTGCATTGTGACCTCAGCAATAGGACATCAGCATTGTGACCTCAGAATTTTGACTTCAGCAATAGGACCTCAGCAATAGGACCTCAGCATTGTGACCTCAGCATTGTGATCTCAGCATTGTGACCTCAGCAATAGGACCTCAGAAATAGGACCACAGCAAAAGGACCACAGCAAAAGGACCTCAGCATTGTGACCTCAGCATTGTGACCTCAGCAATAGGACCTCAGCATTGTGACCTCAGCATTGTGACCTCAGCATTGTGACCTCAGCATTGTGACCTCAGCAATAGGACCTCAGCAATAGTACCTCAGCAATAGGACCTCTGCATTGTGACCTCAGCAATAGGACCTCAGCATTGTGACCTCAGCATTTTGACGTCAGCAATAGCACCTCAGCAATAGGACCTCAGCATTGTGACCTCAGCATTGTTACCTCAGTAGTAGGACCTCAGCAATAGGACCTCAGCATTGTGACCTCAGCAATAGGACCTCGGAAATAGGACCACAGCAAAAGGACCTCAGCATTGTGACGTCAGCAATAGGACCTCAGCATTTTGACCTCAGCAATAGGACCTCAGCATTCTGACCTCAGCATTGTGACCTCAGCAATAGGACCTCAGCAATAGGACCTCAGCAATAGGACCTCTGCATTGTGACCTCAGCAATAGGACATCAGCATTGTGACCTCAGCATTTTGAACTCAGCAATAGCACCTCAGCATTGTGACCTCAGCAATAGGACCTCAGCAATAGGACCTCAGCAATAGGACCTCAGCATTGTGACCTCAGCAATAGGACCTCAGTATTGTGAAATCAGCATTGTGACCTCAGCAATAGGATCTCAGCTATAGGACATCAGCAATAGGACCTCAGCATTGTGACTTCAGCAATAGGACCTCAGAAATAGGACCACAGCAAAAGGACCTCAGCATTGTGACCTCAGCAATAGGACCTCAGCATTGTGACCTCAGCATTGTGACCTCAGTAATAGGACCTCAGCAATAGGACCTCAGCATTGTGTCCTCAGCAATAGGACCTCAGCAATAGGACCTCAGAATTGTGACCTCAGCATTGTGACCTCAGCAATAGGACCTCAGCAACAGGACATCAGCAATAGGACCACAGCAATAGGACTTCAGAATTGTGACCTGTGCATTGTGACCTCAGCAATAGGACCTCAGCAATAGGACCTCAGCATAGTGACCTCAGCAATAGGACCTCAGCAATAGGACTTCAGCATTGTAACCTCAGCAATATGACCTCAGCAATAGGACCTGAGCAAAAGGACCTCAACATTGTGACCTCAGCAATAGGACCTCAGCATTGTGACCTCAGCAATAGGACCTCAGCATTGTCACATCACCAATAGGACCACAGCAATAGGACCTCAGCAATAGGACCTCAGCAATAGGACCTCAGAATTGTGACCTCAGCAATAGGACCTCAGAAATAGGACCTCAGCAAGACCATCTCAGCAATAGGACCTCAGAAATAGGACCTCAGCAATAGGACGTCAGCATTGTGACCTCAGCATTGTGACCTCAGCAATAGGACCTCAGTATTGTGAAATCAGCATTGTGACCTCAGCAATAGGATCTCAGCTATAGGACATCAGCAATAGGACCTCAGCATTGTGACTTCAGCAATAGGACCTCAGCAATAGGACCTCAGTAATAGGACCTCTGCATTGTGACCTCAGCAATAGGACATCAGCATTGTAACCTCAGAAATAGGACCTCAGCAAGACCATCTCAGCAATAGGACCTCAGAAATAGGACCTCAGCAATAGGACGTCAGCATTGTGACCTCAGCATTGTGACCTCAGCAATAGGACCTCAGTATTGTGAAATCAGCATTGTGACCTCAGCAATAGGATCTCAGCTATAGGACATCAGCAATAGGACCTCAGCATTGTGACTTCAGCAATAGGACCTCAGCAATAGGACCTCAGTAATAGGACCTCTGCATTGTGACCTCAGCAATAGGACATCAGCATTGTGACCTCAGCAATAGGACATCAGCATTGTGACCTCAGCATTGTGACTTCAGCAATAGGACCTCAGCAATAGGACCTCAGCAATAGGACCTCAGCATTGTGACCTCAGCATTGTGACCTCAGCAATAGGACCTCAGCATTGTGACCTCAGCATTGTGACCTCAGCATTATGACCTCAGCAATAGGACCTCAGAAATAGGACCACAGCAAAAGGACCTCAGCATTGTGACCTCAGCAATAGGACCTCAGCATTGTGACCTCAGGATTGTGACCTCAGTAATAGGACCTCAGCAATAGGACCTCAGCATTGTGTCCTCAGCAATAGGACCTCAGCAATAGGACCTCAGTAATAGGACCTCTGCATTGTGACCTCAGCAATAGGACATCAGCATTGTGACCTCAGCAATAGGACATCAGCATTGTGACCTCAGAATTTTGACTTCAGCAATAGGACCTCAGCAATAGGACCTCAGCATTGTGACCTCAGCATTGTGATCTCAGCATTGTGACCTCAGCAATAGGACCTCAGAAATAGGACCACAGCAAAAGGACCACAGCAAAAGGACCTCAGCATTGTGACCTCAGCATTGTGACCTCAGCAATAGGACCTCAGCATTGTGACCTCAGCATTGTGACCTCAGCATTGTGACCTCAGCATTGTGACCTCAGCAATAGGACCTCAGCAATAGTACCTCAGCAATAGGACCTCTGCATTGTGACCTCAGCAATAGGACCTCAGCATTGTGACCTCAGCATTTTGACGTCAGCAATAGCACCTCAGCAATAGGACCTCAGCATTGTGACCTCAGCATTGTTACCTCAGTAGTAGGACCTCAGCAATAGGACCTCAGCATTGTGACCTCAGCAATAGGACCTCGGAAATAGGACCACAGCAAAAGGACCTCAGCATTGTGACGTCAGCAATAGGACCTCAGCATTTTGACCTCAGCAATAGGACCTCAGCATTCTGACCTCAGCATTGTGACCTCAGCAATAGGACCTCAGCAATAGGACCTCAGCAATAGGACCTCTGCATTGTGACCTCAGCAATAGGACATCAGCATTGTGACCTCAGCATTTTGAACTCAGCAATAGCACCTCAGCATTGTGACCTCAGCAATAGGACCTCAGCAATAGGACCTCAGCAATAGGACCTCAGCATTGTGACCTCAGCAATAGGACCTCAGTATTGTGAAATCAGCATTGTGACCTCAGCAATAGGATCTCAGCTATAGGACATCAGCAATAGGACCTCAGCATTGTGACTTCAGCAATAGGACCTCAGAAATAGGACCACAGCAAAAGGACCTCAGCATTGTGACCTCAGCAATAGGACCTCAGCATTGTGACCTCAGCATTGTGACCTCAGTAATAGGACCTCAGCAATAGGACCTCAGCATTGTGTCCTCAGCAATAGGACCTCAGCAATAGGACCTCAGAATTGTGACCTCAGCATTGTGACCTCAGCAATAGGACCTCAGCAACAGGACATCAGCAATAGGACCACAGCAATAGGACTTCAGAATTGTGACCTGTGCATTGTGACCTCAGCAATAGGACCTCAGCAATAGGACCTCAGCATAGTGACCTCAGCAATAGGACCTCAGCAATAGGACTTCAGCATTGTAACCTCAGCAATATGACCTCAGCAATAGGACCTGAGCAAAAGGACCTCAACATTGTGACCTCAGCAATAGGACCTCAGCATTGTGACCTCAGCAATAGGACCTCAGCATTGTCACATCACCAATAGGACCACAGCAATAGGACCTCAGCAATAGGACCTCAGCAATAGGACCTCAGAATTGTGACCTCAGCAATAGGACCTCAGAAATAGGACCTCAGCAAGACCATCTCAGCAATAGGACCTCAGAAATAGGACCTCAGCAATAGGACGTCAGCATTGTGACCTCAGCATTGTGACCTCAGCAATAGGACCTCAGTATTGTGAAATCAGCATTGTGACCTCAGCAATAGGATCTCAGCTATAGGACATCAGCAATAGGACCTCAGCATTGTGACTTCAGCAATAGGACCTCAGCAATAGGACCTCAGTAATAGGACCTCTGCATTGTGACCTCAGCAATAGGACATCAGCATTGTGACCTCAGAAATAGGACCTCAGCAAGACCATCTCAGCAATAGGACCTCAGAAATAGGACCTCAGCAATAGGACGTCAGCATTGTGACCTCAGCATTGTGACCTCAGCAATAGGACCTCAGTATTGTGAAATCAGCATTGTGACCTCAGCAATAGGATCTCAGCTATAGGACATCAGCAATAGGACCTCAGCATTGTGACTTCAGCAATAGGACCTCAGCAATAGGACCTCAGTAATAGGACCTCTGCATTGTGACCTCAGCAATAGGACATCAGCATTGTGACCTCAGCAATAGGACATCAGCATTGTGACCTCAGCATTGTGACTTCAGCAATAGGACCTCAGCAATAGGACCTCAGCAATAGGACCTCAGCATTGTGACCTCAGCATTGTGACCTCAGCAATAGGACCTCAGCATTGTGACCTCAGCATTGTGACCTCAGCATTATGACCTCAGCAATAGGACCTCAGAAATAGGACCACAGCAAAAGGACCTCAGCATTGTGACCTCAGCAATAGGACCTCAGCATTGTGACCTCAGGATTGTGACCTCAGTAATAGGACCTCAGCAATAGGACCTCAGCATTGTGTCCTCAGCAATAGGACCTCAGCAATAGGACCTCAGAATTGTGACCTCAGCATTGTGACCTCAGCAATAGGACCTCAGCAATATGACATCAGCAATAGGACCTCAGAAATGTGACCTCAGCATTGTGACCTCAGCAATAGGACCTCAGCATTGTGACCTCAGTAATAGGACCTCAGCAATAGGACCTCAGCAAAAGGACCTCAGCAATAGGACCTCAGCATTGTGACCTCAGCAATAGGACCTCAGCAATAGGACCTCAGCAATAGGACCACAGCATTGTGACCTGAGCAATAGGACATCAACAATAGGACCTCAGCATTGTGACCTCAGCAATAGGACCTCAGCAATAAAGCCTCAGCAACAGGACCTCAGCATTGTGACCTCAGCAATAGGACCTCAGCAGTAGGACCTCAGCAATAGGACCTCAGCATTGTGACCTCAGCAATAGGACCTCAGCACTGTTACCTCAGCAATAGGACCTCAGTAATAGGACCTCAGAAATAGGACCTCAGCATTGTGACATCAGCATTGTTACCTCAGCAATAGGACCTCAGCATTGTGACCTCAGCATTGTGACCTCAGCAATAAGACCTCAGCAATAGGACCTCAGCATTGTGACCTCAGCATTGTGACCTCAGCAATAGGACCTCAGAAATAGGACCAGAGCAAAAGGACCTCAGCATTGTGACCTCAGCAATAGGACCTCAGCATTGTGACCTCAGCATTGTGACCTCAGCAATAGGACCTCAGCAATAGGACCTCAGCATTGTGTCCTCAGCAATAGGACCTCAGCAATAGGACCTCAGCAATAGGACCTCTGCATTGTGACCTCAGCATTGTGACCTCAGCATTGTGTCCTCAGCATTTTGACGTCAGAAATAGCACCTCAGCATTGTGACCTCAGAAATAGGACCTCAGCAATAGGACCTCAGCAATAGGACCTCAGCATTGTGACCTCAGCATTGTGACCTCAGCATTGTGACCTCAGCAATAAGACCTCAGCAATAGGACCTCAGCATTGTGACCTAAGCATGGTGACCTCAGCAATAGGACCTCAGAAATAGTACCAGAGCATAAGGACCTCAGCATTGTGACCTCAGCAATAGGACCTCAGCATTGTGACCTCAGCATTGTGACCTCAGCAATAGGACCTCAGCAATAGGACCTCAGCAAAAGGACCTCTGCATTGTGACCTCAGCAACAGGACATCAGCATTGTGACCTTAGCATTTTGAACTCAGCAATAGCACCTCAGCATTGTGACCTCAGCAATAAAACCTCAGCATTGTGACCTCAGCAATAGGACCTCAGCATTGTGACCTCAGCATTGTGACCTCAGCAATAGGACCTCAGCATTGTGACCTCAGCATTGTGACCTCAGCATTATGACCTCAGCAATAGGACCTCAGAAATAGGACCACAGCAAAAGGACCTCAGCATTGTGACCTCAGCAATAGGACCTCAGCATTGTGACCTCAGCATTGTGACCTCAGTAATAGGACCTCAGCAATAGGACCTCAGCATTGTGTCCTCAGCAATAGGACCTCAGCAATAGGACCTCAGAATTGTGACCTCAGCATTGTGACCTCAGCAATATGACCTCAGCAACAGGACATCAGCAATAGGACCACAGCAATAGGACTTCAGAATTGTGACCTGTGCATTGTGACCTCAGCAATAGGACCTCAGCAATAGGACCTCAGCATAGTGACCTCAGCAATAGGACCTCAGCAATAGGACTTCAGCATTGTAACCTCAGCAATATGACCTCAGCAATAGGACCTGAGCAAAAGGACCTCAACATTGTGACCTCAGCAATAGGACCTCAGCATTGTGACCTCAGCAATAGGACCTCAGCATTGTCACATCAGCAATAGGACCACAGCAATAGGACCTCAGCAATAGGACCTCAGAAATAGGACCTCAGAAATAGGACCTCAGAAATAGGACCTCAGCAAGACCATCTCAGCAATAGGACCTCAGAAATAGGACCTCAGCAATAGGACCTCAGTATTGTGAAATCAGCATTGTGACCTCAGCAATAGGATCTCAGCTATAGGACATCAGCAATAGGACCTCAGCATTGTGACTTCAGCAATAGGACCTCAGCAATAGGACCTCAGTAATAGGACCTCTGCATTGTGACCTCAGCAATAGGACATCAGCATTGTGACGTCAGCATTGTGACCTCAGCATTGTGACCTCAGCAATAGGACCTCAGCATTGTGACCTCAGCATTGTGACCTCAGCAATAGGACCTCAGCATTGTGACCTCAGCATTGTGACCTCAGCATTATGACCTCAGCAATAGGACCTCAGAAATAGGACCACAGCAAAAGGACCTCAGCATTGTGACCTCAGCAATAGGACCTCAGCATTGTGACCTCAGCATTGTGACCTCAGTAATAGGACCTCAGCAATAGGACCTCAGCATTGTGTCCTCAGCAATAGGACCTCAGCAATAGGACCTCAGAATTGTGACCTCAGCATTGTGACCTCAGCAATAGGACCTCAGCAACAGGACATCAGCAATAGGGCCACAGCAATAGGACTTCAGAATTGTGACCTGTGCATTGTGATCTCAGCAATAGGACCTCAGCAATAGGACCTCAGCATAGTGACCTCAGCAATAGGACCTCAGCAATAGGACTTCAGCATTGTAACCTCAGCAATATGACCTCAGCAATAGGACCTGAGCAAAAGGACCTCAACATTGTGACCTCAGCAATAGGACCTCAGCATTGTGACCTCAGCAATAGGACCTCAGCATTGTCACATCAGCAATAGGACCACAGCAATAGGACCTCAGCAATAGGACCTCAGCAATAGGACCTCAGCATTGTGACCTCAGCAATAGGACCTCAGAAATAGGACCTCAGCAAGACCATCTCAGCAATAGGACCTCAGAAATAGGACCTCAGCAATAGGACGTCAGCATTGTGACCTCAGCATTGTGACCTCAGCAATAGGACCTCAGTATTGTGAAATCAGCATTGTGACCTCAGCAATAGGATCTCAGCTATAGGACATCAGCAATAGGACCTCAGCATTGTGACTTCAGCAATAGGACCTCAGCAATAGGACCTCAGTAATAGGACCTCTGCATTGTGACCTCAGCAATAGGACATCAGCATTGTGACCTCAGCAATAGGACATCAGCATTGTGACCTCAGCATTGTGACTTCAGCAATAGGACCTCAGCAATAGGACCTCAGCAATAGGACCTCAGCATTGTGACCTCAGCATTGTGATTTCAGCATTGTGACCTCAGCAATAGGACCTCAGAAATAGGACCACAGCAAAAGGACCACAGCAAAAGGACCTCAGCATTGTGACCTCAGCATTGTGACCTCAGCAATAGGACCTCAGCATTGTGACCTCAGCATTGTGACCTCAGCATTGTGACCTCAGCAATAGGACCTCAGCAATAGTACCTCAGCAATAGGACCTCTGCATTGTGACCTCAGCAATAGGACATCAGCATTGTGACCTCAGCATTTTGACGTCAGCAATAGCACCTCAGCATTGTGACCTCAGCAATAGGACCTCAGCAATAGGACCTCAGCAATAGGACCTCTGCATTGTGACCTCAGCATTGTGACCTCAGCAATAGGACCTCGGAAATAGGACCACAGCAAAAGGACCTCAGCATTGTGACGTCAGCAATAGGACCTCAGCATTGTGACCTCAGCAATAGGACCTCTGCATTGTGACCTCAGCAATAGGACATCAGCATTGTGACGTCAGCATTTTGAACTCAGCAATAGCACCTCAGCATTGTGACCTCAGCAATAGGACCTCAGCAATAGGACCTCAGCAATACGACCTCAGCATTGTAACCTAAGCATTGTGACCTCAGCAGTAGGACCTCAGCATTGTGACCTCAGCATTGTGACCTCAGCATTATGACCTCAGCAACAGGACCTCAGAAATAGGACCTCAGCATTGTGACCTCAGCATTGTGACCTCAGCAATAGGACCTCAGCATTGTGACCTCAGCATTGTGACCTCAGCATTGTGACCTCAGCATTGTGACCTCAGCAGTAGGACCTCAGCAATAGGACCTCAGCATTGTGTCCTCAGCAATAGGACCTCAGCAATAGGACCTCAGCAATAGGACCTCAGCATTGTGACCTCAGCAATAGGACCACGGCAATAGAACCTCAGCAATAGGACCTCAGCAATAGGACCTCAGTAATAGGACCTCAGCAATAGGACCTCAGCAATAGGACCTCAGAATTGTGACCTCAGCAATAGGACCTCAGCAGTGTGACTTCAGCAATAGGACCTCAGCAATAGGGCCTCAGCAATAGGACCTCAGCAATAGGAATTCAGCATTGTGACCTCAGCAATAGGACCTCAGCAATAGGGCCTCAGCAATAGGACCTCAGCATTATGACCTCCGCAATAGGACCACAGCCATAGGACCTCAGCAATAGGACCTCAGAAATAGGACCTCAGCATTGTGACCTCAGCAATAGGACCTCAGCAATACGACCTCAGCTATAGGACATCAGCAATAGGACCTCAGCATTGTGACTTCAGCAATAGGACCTCAGCAATAGGACCTCAGTAATAGGACCTCTGCATTGTGACCTCAGCAATAGGACATCAGAATTGTGACCTCAGCAATAGGACATCAGCATTGTGACCTCAGCATTGTGACTTCAGCAATAGGACCTCAGCAATAGGACCTCAGCAATAGGACCTCAGCATTGTGACCTCAGCATTGTGACCTCAGCAATAGGACCTCAGCATTGTGACCTCAGCATTGTGACCTCAGCATTATGACCTCAGCAATAGGACCTCAGAAATAGGACCACAGCAAAAGGACCTCAGCATTGTGACCTCAGCAATAGGACCTCAGCATTGTGACCTCAGCATTGTGACCTCAGTAATAGGACCTCAGCAATAGGACCTCAGCATTGTGTCCTCAGCAATAGGACCTCAGCAATAGGACCTCAGAATTGTGACCTCAGCATTGTGACCTCAGCAATAGGACCTCAGCAACAGGACATCAGCAATAGGACCACAGCAATAGGACTTCAGAATTGTGACCTGTGCATTGTGACCTCAGCAATAGGACCTCAGCAATAGGACCTCAGCATAGTGACCTCAGCAATAGGACCTCAGCAATAGGACTTCAGCATTGTAACCTCAGCAATATGACCTCAGCAATAGGACCTGAGCAAAAGGACCTCAACATTGTGACCTCAGCAATAGGACCTCAGCATTGTGACCTCAGCAATAGGACCTCAGCATTGTCACATCAGCAATAGGACCACAGCAATAGGACCTCAGCAATAGGACCTCAGCAATAGGACCTCAGCATTGTGACCTCAGCAATAGGACCTCAGAAATAGGACCTCAGCAAGACCATATCAGCAATAGGACCTCAGAAATAGGACCTCAGCAATAGGACGTCAGCATTGTGACCTCAGCATTGTGACCTCAGCAATAGGACCTCAGTATTGTGAAATCAGCATTGTGACCTCAGCAATAGGATCTCAGCTATAGGACATCAGCAATAGGACCTCAGCATTGTGACTTCAGCAATAGGACCTCAGCAATAGGACCTCAGTAATAGGACCTCTGCATTGTGACCTCAGCAATAGGACATCAGCATTGTGACCTCAGAAATAGGACCTCAGCAAGACCATCTCAGCAATAGGACCTCAGAAATAGGACCTCAGCAATAGGACATCAGCATTGTGACCTCAGCATTGTGACCTCAGCAATAGGACCTCAGTATTGTGAAATCAGCATTGTGACCTCAGCAATAGGATCTCAGCTATAGGACATCAGCAATAGGACCTCAGCATTGTGACTTCAGCAATAGGACCTCAGCAATAGGACCTCAGTAATAGGACCTCTGCATTGTGACCTCAGCAATAGGACATCAGCATTGTGACCTCAGCATTGTGACTTCAGCAATAGGACCTCAGCAATAGGACCTCAGCATTGTGACCTCAGCATTGTGACCTCAGCAATAGGACCTCAGCATTGTGACCTCAGCATTGTGACCTCAGCATTATGACCTCAGCAATAGGACCTCAGAAATAGGACCACAGCAAAAGGACCTCAGCATTGTGACCTCAGCAATAGGACCTCAGCATTGTGACCTCAGCATTGTGACCTCAGTAATAGGACCTCAGCAATAGGACCTCAGCATTGTGTCCTCAGCAATAGGACCTCAGCAATAGGACCTCAGAATTGTGACCTCAGCATTGTGACCTCAGCAATAGGACCTCAGCAATATGACATCAGCAATAGGACCTCAGAAATGTGACCTCAGCATTGTGACCTCAGCAATAGGACCTCAGCATTGTGACCTCAGTAATAGGACCTCAGCAATAGGACCTCAGCAAAAGGACCTCAGCAATAGGACCTCAGCATTGTGACCTCAGCAATAGGACCTCAGCAATAGGACCACAGCAATAGGACCACAGCATTGTGACCTGAGCAATAGGACATCAACAATAGGACCTCAGCATTGTGACCTCAGCAATAGGACCTCAGCAATAGTGCCTCAGCAACAGGACCATAGCATTGTGACCTCAGCAATAGGACCTCAGCAGTAGGACCTCAGCATTGTGACCTCATAAATAGTACCTCATCAATAGGACCTCAGCAATAAGACCTCAGCAATAGGACCTCAGCATTGTGACCTCAGCAATAGGACCTCAGCACTGTTACCTCAGCAATAGGACCTCAGTAATAGGACCTCAGAAATAGGACCTCAGCATTGTGACATCAGCATTGTTACCTCAGCAATAGGACCTCAGCATTGTGACCTCAGCATTGTGACCTCAGCAATAAGACCTCAGCAATAGGACCTCAGCATTGTGACCTCAGCATGGTGACCTCAGCAATAGGACCTCAGAAATAGGACCAGAGCAAAAGGACCTCAGCATTGTGACCTCAGCAATAGGACCTCAGCATTGTGACCTCAGCATTGTGACCTCAGCAATAGGACCTCAGCAATAGGACCTCAGCATTGTGTCCTCAGCAATAGGACCTCAGCAATAGGACCTCAGCAATAGGACCTCTGCATTGTGACCTCAGCAATAGGACATCAGCATTGTGTCCTCAGCATTTTGACGTCAGAAATAGCACCTCAGCATTGTGACCTCAGCAATAGGACCTCAGCAATAGGACCTCAGCAATAGGACCTCAGCATGGTGACCTCAGCATTGTGACCTCAGCATTGTGACCTCAGCAATAAGACCTCAGCAATAGGACCTCAGCATTGTGACCTCAGCATGGTGACCTCAGCAATAGGACCTCAGAAATAGTACCAGAGCAAAAGGACCTCAGCATTGTGACCTCAGCAATAGGACCTCAGCATTGTGACCTCAGCATTGTGACCTCAGCAATAGGACCTCAGCAATAGGACCTCAGCAATAGGACCTCTGCATTGTGACCTCAGCAACAGGACATCAGCATTGTGACCTTAGCATTTTGAACTCAGCAATAGCACCTCAGCATTGTGACCTCAGCAATAAAACCTCAGCATTGTGACCTCAGCAATAGGACCTCAGCATTGTGACCTCAGCATTGTGACCTCAGCAATAGGACCTCAGCATTGTGACCTCAGCATTGTGACCTCAGCATTATGACCTCAGCAATAGGACCTCAGAAATAGGACCACAGCAAAAGGACCTCAGCATTGTGACCTCAGCAATAGGACCTCAGCATTGTGACCTCAGCATTGTGACCTCAGTAATAGGACCTCAGCAATAGGACCTCAGCATTGTGTCCTCAGCAATAGGACCTCAGCAATAGGACCTCAGAATTGTGACCTCAGCATTGTGACCTCAGCAATAGGACCTCAGCAACAGGACATCAGCAATAGGACCACAGCAATAGGACTTCAGAATTGTGACCTGTGCATTGTGACCTCAGCAATAGGACCTCAGCAATAGGACCTCAGCATAGTGACCTCAGCAATAGGACCTCAGCAATAGGACTTCAGCATTGTAACCTCAGCAATATGACCTCAGCAATAGGACCTGAGCAAAAGGACCTCAACATTGTGACCTCAGCAATAGGACCTCAGCATTGTGACCTCAGCAATAGGACCTCAGCATTGTCACATCAGCAATAGGACCACAGCAATAGGACCTCAGCAATAAGACCTCAGCAATAGGACCTCAGCAATAGGACCTCAGAAATAGGACCTCAGCAAGACCATCTCAGCAATAGGACCTCAGAAATAGGACCTCAGCAATAGGACGTCAGCATTGTGACCTCAGCATTGTGACCTCAGCAATAGGACCTCAGTATTGTGAAATCAGCATTGTGACCTCAGCAATAGGATCTCAGCTATAGGACATCAGCAATATGACCTCAGCATTGTGACTTCAGCAATAGGACCTCAGCAATAGGACCTCAGTAATAGGACCTCTGCATTGTGACCTCAGCAATAGGACATCAGCATTGTGACCTCAGCATTGTGACCTCAGCATTGTGACCTCAGCAATAGGACCTCAGCATTGTGACCTCAGCATTGTGACCTCAGCATTATGACCTCAGCAATAGGACCTCAGAAATAGGACCACAGCAAAAGGACCTCAGCATTGTGACCTCAGCAATAGGACCTCAGCATTGTGACCTCAGCATTGTGACCTCAGTAATAGGACCTCAGCAATAGGACCTCAGCATTGTGTCCTCAGCAATAGGACCTCAGCAATAGGACCTCAGAATTGTGACCTCAGCATTGTGACCTCAGCAATAGGACCTCAGCAACAGGACATCAGCAATAGGACCACAGCAATAGGACTTCAGAATTGTGACCTGTGCATTGTGACCTCAGCAATAGGACCTCAGCAATAGGACCTCAGCATAGTGACCTCAGCAATAGGACCTCAGCAATAGGACTTCAGCATTGTATCCTCAGCAATATGACCTCAGCAATAGGACCTGAGCAAAAGGACCTCAACATTGTGACCTCAGCAATAGGACCTCAGCATTGTGACCTCAGCAATAGGACCTCAGCATTGTCACATCAGCAATAGGACCACAGCAATAGGACCTCAGCAATAGGACCTCAGCAATAGGACCTCAGCATTGTGACCTCAGCAATAGGACCTCAGAAATAGGACCTCAGAAAGACCATCTCAGCAATAGGACCTCAGAAATAGGACCTCAGCAATAGGTCGTCAGCATTGTGACCTCAGCATTGTAACCTCAGCAATAGGACCTCAGTATTGTGAAATCAGCATTGTGACCTCAGCAATAGGATCTCAGCTATAGGACATCAGCAATAGGACCTCAGCATTGTGACTTCAGCAATAGGACCTCAGCAATAGGACCTCAGTAATAGGACCTCTGCATTGTGACCTCAGCAATAGGACATCAGCATTGTGACCTCAGCATTGTGACTTCAGCAATAGGACCTCAGCAATAGGACCTCAGCAATAGGACCTCAGCATTGTGACCTCAGCATTGTGATCTCAGCATTGTGACCTCAGCAATAGGACCTCAGAAATAGGACCACAGCAAAAGGACCACAGCAAAAGGACCTCAGCATTGTGACCTCAGCATTGTGACCTCAGCAATAGGACCTCAGCATTGTGACCTCAGCATTGTGACCTCAGCATTGTGACCTCAGCAATAGGACCTCAGCAATAGTACCTCAGCAATAGGACCTCTGCATTGTGACCTCAGCAATAGGACATCAGCATTGTGACCTCAGCATTTTGACGTCAGCAATAGCACCTCAGCATTGTGACCTCAGCAATAGGACCTCAGCAATAGGACCTCAGCAATAGGACCTCAGCAATAGGACCTCTGCATTGTGACCTCAGCATTGTGACCTCAGCAATAGGACCTCGGAAATAGGACCACAGCAAAAGGACCTCAGCATTGTGACGTCAGCAATAGGACCTCAGCAATAGTACCTCAGCAATAGGACCTCTGCATTGTGACCTCAGCAATAGGACATCAGCATTGTGACGTCAGCATTTTGAACTCAGCAATAGCACCTCAGCATTGTGACCTCAGAAATAGGACCTCAGCAATAGGACCTCAGCAATACGACCTCAGCATTGTAACCTAAGCATTGTGACCTCAGCAGTAGGACCTCAGCATTGTGACCTCAGCATTGTGACCTCAGCATTATGACCTCAGCAACAGGACCTCAGAAATAGGACCTCAGCATTGTGACCTCAGCATTGTGACCTCAGCAATAGGACCTCAGCATTGTGACCTCAGCATTGTGACCTCAGCATTGTGACCTCAGCATTGTGACCTCAGCAGTAGGACCTCAGCAATAGGACCTCAGCATTGTGACCTCAGCAATAGGACCTCGGCAATAGAACCTCAGCAATAGGACCTCAGCAATAGGACCTCAGTAATAGGACCTCAGCAATAGGACCTCAGCAATAGGACCTCAGAATTGTGACCTCAGCAATAGGACCTCAGCAGTGTGACTTCAGCAATAGGACCTCAGCAATAGGGCCTCAGCAATAGGACCTCAGCAATAGGAATTCAGCATTGTGACCTCAGCAATAGGACCTCAGCAATAGGGCCTCAGCAATAGGACCTCAGCATTATGACCTCCGCAATAGGACCACAGCCATAGGACCTCAGCAATAGGACCTCAGAAATAGGACCTCAGCATTGTGACCTCAGCAATAGGACCTCAGCAATACGACCTCAGCAATCGTACCTCAGCAATAGGACCTCAGCATTGTGACCTCAGCAATAGGACCTCAGCAATAGAACCTTAGCATTGTGACCTCAGCAATAGGACCTCAGCAATAGGACCTCAGCAATAGGACCTCAGGAATAGAACCTCAGCAATAGGACCTCATCTTTGTGACCTCAGCAATAGGACCTCAGCAATAGGACATCAGCATTGTGACCTCAGAAATAGGACCTCAGCAATAGGACCTCAGCAATAGGATCTCAGCAATAGGACCTCAGCATTGTGACCTCAGCAATAGGACCTCAGCAATAGGACCTCAGAATTGTGACCTCAGCATTGTGACCTCAGCAATAGGACCTCAGCATTGTGAACTCAGCAATAGGACCTCAGCAATAGGACCTCAGCAATAGGACCTCAGCAATAGGACCTGAGCAAAAGGACCTCAACATTGTGACCTCAGCAATAGGACCTCAGCATTGTGACCTCAGCAATAGGACATCAGCATTGTGACCTCAGAATTGTGACTTCAGCAATAGGACCTCAGCAATAGGACCTCAGCATTGTGACCTCAGCATTGTGATCTCAGCATTGTGACCTCAGCAATAGGACCTCAGAAATAGGACCACAGCAAAAGGACCACAGCAAAAGGACCTCAGCATTGTGACCTCAGCATTGTGACCTCAGCAATAGGACCTCAGCATTGTGACCTCAGCATTGTGACCTCAGCATTGTGACCTCAGCAATAGGACCTCAGCAATAGTACCTCAGCAATAGGACCTCTGCATTGTGACCTCAGCAATAGGACCTCAGCATTGTGACCTCAGCATTTTGACGTCAGCAATAGCACCTCAGCAATAGGACCTCAGCATTGTGACCTCAGCATTGTTACCTCAGTAGTAGGACCTCAGCAATAGGACCTCAGCATTGTGACCTCAGCAATAGGACCTCGGAAATAGGACCACAGCAAAAGGACCTCAGCATTGTGACGTCAGCAATAGGACCTCAGCATTGTGACCTCAGCAATAGGACCTCAGCAAAAGGACCTCAGCATTGTGACCTGAGCAATAGGACCTCAGCAATAGGACCTCAGCAATAGGACCTCTGCATTGTGACCTCAGCAATAGGACATCAGCATTGTGACCTCAGCATTTTGAACTCAGCAATAGCACCTCAGCATTGTGACCTCAGCAATAGGACCTCAGCAATAGGACCTCAGCAATAGGACCTCAGCAATAGGACCTCAGCATTGTAACCTAAGCATTGTGACCTCAGCAATAGGACCTCAGCATTGTGATTTCAGCATTGTGACCTCAGCATTATGACCACAGCAACAGGACCTCAGAAATAGGACCTCAGCATTGTGACCTCAGCATTGTGACCTCAGCAATAGGACCTCAGCATTGTGACCTCAGCATTGTGACCTCAGCAATAGGACCTCAGCAATAGGACCTCAGCATTGTGTCCTCAGCAATAGGACCTCTGCAATAGGACATCAGAATTGTGACCTCAGCAATAGGACCTCAGCATTGTGAACTCAGCAATAGGACCTCAGCAATAGGTCCTCAGCAATAGGACCTCAGCATTGTGACCTCAGCAATAGGACCTCGGCAATAGAACCTCAGCAATAGGACCTCAGCAATAGGACCTCAGTAATAGGACCTCAGCAATAGGACCTCAGCAATATGACCACAGCAATAGGACCTCAGAATTGTGACCTGTGCTTTGTGACCTCAGCAATAGGACCTCAGCAATAGGACCTCAGAATTGTGACCTCAGCAATAGGACCTCAGCAGTGTGACTTCAGCAATAGGACCTCAGCAATAGGGCCTCAGCAACAGGGCCTTAGCAATAGGGCCTCAGCAATAGGACCTCAGCAATAGGAATTCAGCATTGTGACCTCCGCAATAGGGCCTCAGCAATAGGGCCTCAGCAATAGGACCTCAGCAATAGGAATTCAGCATTGTGACCTCAGAAATAGGACCACAGCAAAAGGACCTCAGCATTGTGACCTCCGCAATAGGACCACAGCCATAGGACCTCAGCAATAGGACCTCAGAAATAGGACCTCAGCATTGTGACCTCAGCAATAGGACCTCAGCAATACGACCTCAGCAATCGTACCTCAGCAATAGGACCTCAGCATTGTGACCTCAGCAATAGGACCTCAGCAATAGAACCTCAGCATTGCGACCTCAGCAATAGGACCTCAGAAATAGGACCTCATCTTTGTGACCTCAGCAATAGGACCTCAGCAATAGGACCTAAGCATTGTGACCTCAGAAATAGGACCTCAGCAATAGGACCTCAGCAATAGGATCTCAGCAATAGGACCTCAGCATTGTGACCTCAGCAATAGGACCTCAGCAATAGGACCTCAGAATTGTGACCTCAGCATTGTTACCTCAGCAATAGGACCTCAGCATTGTGAACTCAGCAATAGGACGTCAGCAATAGGACCTCAGCAATAGGACCTCACCAATAGGACCTCAGAATTGTGACCTCAGCAGTAGGACCTCGGCAATAAAACCTCAGCATTGTGACCTCAGCAATAGGACCTCAGCATTGTGAACTCAGCAATACGACCTCAGCAGTAGGACCTCAGCAATAGTACCTCAGCAATATGACCTCAGCATTGTGACCTCAGCAATAGGACCTCAGCAATAGGACTTCAGCATTGTGACCTCAGCAATAGGACCTCAGCAATAGGACTTCAGCAATAGGACCTCAGCAATAAGACCTCAGCAATAGGACCTCAGCATTGTGACCTCAGTAATATGACCTCAGCAATAGGACCTTAGCAATAGGGCCTCACCATTGTGATCTCTGCAATAGGACCTCAGCATTGTGACCTCAGCAATAGGACCTCAGCATTGTGACTTCAGCAATAGGACCTCAGCAATAGGACCTCAGCATTGTGACCTCAGCAATAGGACCTCAGCAATAGGACCTCAGCATTGTGACCTCTGCAATAGGACCTCAGTAATAGTACCTCAGCAATAGGACCTAAGCAATACGACCTCAGCATTGTGACCTCAGCAATAGGACCTCAGCATTTTGACCTCAGTAACAGGACCTCAGCATTGTGACCTCAGCAATAGGACCTCAGCATTGTGACTTCAGCAATAGGACCTCAGCAATAGGACCTCAGCATTGTGACCTCAGCAATAGGAACTCAGCAATAGGACCTCAGCATTGTGACCTCTGCAATAGGACCTCAGTAATAGTACCTCAGCAATAGGACCTAAGCAATACGACCTCACCATTGTGATCTCAGCAATAGGACCTCAGCAATAGAGCCTCTGCAATAGGACCTCAGCATTGTGACCTCAGCAATAGGACCTCAGCATTGTGACTTCAGCAATAGGACCTCAGCAATAGGACCTCAGCATTGTGACCTCAGCAATAGGACCTCAGCATTGTGACCTCAGCAATAGGACCTCAGCATTTTCACCTCAGCAATAGGACCTCAGCATTGTGACCTCAGCAATAGGACCTAAGCAATATGACATCAGCAATAGGACCTCAGAAATGTGACCTCAGCATTGTGACCTCAGCAATAGGACCTCAGCATTGTGACCTCAGTAATAGGACCTCAGCAATAGGACCTCAGCAAAAGGACCTCAGCAATAGGACCTCAGCATTGTGACCTCAGCAATAGGACCTCAGCAATAGGACCACAGCAATAGGACCACAGCATTGTGACCTGAGCAATAGGACATCAACAATAGGACCTCAGCATTGTGACCTCAGCAATAGGATCTCAGCAATAGGACCTCAGCAATAGTGCCTCAGCAACACGACCTCAGCATTGTGACCTCAGCAATAGGACCTCAGCAGTAGGACCTCAGCATTGTGACCTCATAAATAGTACCTCATCAATAGGACCTCAGCAATAAGACCTCAGCATTGTGACCTGAGCTTTGTGACCTGAGCATTGTGACCTCAGCAATAGGACCTCAGTAATAGGACCTCAGAAATAGGACCTCAGCATTGTGACATCAGCATTGTTACCTCAGCAATAGGACCTCAGCATTGTGACCTCAGCATTGTGACCTCAGCATTGTGACCTAAGCAATAGGACGCCAGCAATAGGACCTCAGCGTTGTGACCTCAGCATTGTGACCTCAGCATTGTGACCTCAGCATTGTGACCTCAGCATTGTGACCTTAGCAATAGGACCTCAGAAATAGGACCTCAGCATTGTGACCTGTGCAATAAGACCTTAGCAATAGGACGTCATCTTCTGGACCTAAGCAATAGGACCTCAGCATTCTGACCTCAGCAATAGGACCTCAGAATTGTTACCTCAGCAATCGGACCTCAGCATTGTGACCTCAGCATTCTGACCTCAGCAATAGGACCTCAGCAATGGGACCTCAGCAATAGGACCTCAGCATTGTGACCTCAGAATTGTGACCTCAGTAATAGAACCTCAGCAATAGGACCTCAGCAATAGGACCTCAGCAATAGGACCTCAGCAATAGGAGCTCAGCATTGTGACGTCAGCAATAGGACCTCAGCAATAGGACCTCAGCAATAGGACTTCAGCAATAGAACCTCAGTAATAGGACCTAAGCAATAGGACCTCAGCAATAGGACCTCAGCATTGTGACCTCAGCAATAGGACCTGAGCAATAGGACCTCAGACAAATGGACCTCAGCAATAGGACCTCAGCATTGTGACCTCAGCAATAGGACCTCACCAATGTCACCTCAGCATTAAGACCTCAGCAATAGGACCTAAGCATTGTGACCTCAGCAATAGGACCTCAGCAATAGGACATTAGCATTGTGACCTGAGCAATAGGACCTCAGCAATAGGACCTCAGCAAAAGGACCTCAGCATTGTGACCTCAGCAATAGGACCACAGCAATAGGACCACAGCAATAGTACTTCAGAAACAGGACCTCAGCATGGAGACCTCAACATTGTGACGTCAGCAATAGGACCTCAGCAATAAGACCTGAACATTGGGACCTCAGCAAGAGGACCTCAGAAATAGGACCTCAGCATTGTGACCTCAACATTGTGACCTCAGCATTTTGACCTCAGCAAAAGGACCTCAGCATTGTGACCTCAACATTGTGACCTCAGCAATAGGAGCTCAGCAATAGTACCTCAGCATTGTGACCTCAGCCATAGGACCTCAGCATTTTGACCTCAGCAATAGGACCTCAGTAATAGGACCTCAGCATTGTGACCTCAGCAATAGTACCTCAGCGCTAGCACCTCAGCAATTATACCTCCGAATTCTAACCTCAGCAATAGGACCTCAGCATTGTGACCTCAGCATTGTGACCTCAGCAATAGAACCTCAGCAATAGGACCTCAGCAATAGGACCTCAGCAAAAGGGCCTCAGCATTGTGACCTCAGCCATAGGACCTCAGCAATAGGACCTCAGCAACAGGACCTCAGCATTGTGACCTCAGCAATAGGACCTCAGAAATAGGACCTCAGCAAGACCATCTCAGCAATAGGACCTCAGAAATAGGACCTCAGCAGTAGGACGTCAGCATTGTGACCTCAGCATTGTGACCTCAGCAATAGGACCTCAGTATTGTGAAATCAGCATTGTGACCTCAGCAATAGGATCTCAGCTATAGGACATCAGCAATAGGACCTCAGCATTGTGACTTCAGCAATAGGACCTCAGCAATAGGACCTCAGTAATGGGACCTCTGCATTGTGACCTCAGCAATAGGACATCAGCATTGTGACCTCAGCAATAGGACATCAGAATTGTGACCTCAGAATTGTGACTTCAGCAATAGGACCTCAGCAATAGGACCTCAGCATTGTGACCTCAGCATTGTGATCTCAGCATTGTGACCTCAGCAATAGGACCTCAGAAATAGGACCACAGCAAAAGGACCACAGCAAAAGGACCTCAGCATTGTGACCTCAGCATTGTGACCTCAGCAATAGGACCTCAGCATTGTGACCTCAGCATTGTGACCTCAGCATTGTGACCTCAGCATTGTGACCTCAGCAATAGGACCTCAGCAATAGTACCTCAGCAATAGGACCTCTGCATTGTGACCTCAGCAATAGGACCTCAGCATTGTGACCTCAGCATTTTGACGTCAGCAATAGCACCTCAGCAATAGGACCTCAGCATTGTGACCTCAGCATTGTTACCTCAGTAGTAGGACCTCAGCAATAGGACCTCAGCATTGTGACCTCAGCAATAGGACCTCGGAAATAGGACCACAGCAAAAGGACCTCAGCATTGTGACGTCAGCAATAGGACCTCAGCATTGTGACCTCAGCAATAGGACCTCAGCATTGTGACCTCAGCATTGTGACCTCAGCAATAGGACCTCAGCAATAGGACCTCAGCAATAGGACCTCTGCATTGTGACCTCAGCAATAGGACATCAGCATTGTGACCTCAGCATTTTGAACTCAGCAATAGCACCTCAGCATTGTGACCTCAGCAATAGGACCTCAGCAATAGGACCTCAGCAATAGGACCTCAGCATTGTAACCTAAGCATTGTGACCTCAGCAATAGGACCTCAGCATTGTGACCTCAGCATTGTGACCTCAGCACTATGACCACAGCAACAGGACCTCAGAAATAGGACCTCAGAATTGTGACCTCAGCATTGTGACCTCAGCAATAGGACCTCAGCATTGTGACCTCAGCATTGTGACCTCAGCAATAGGACCTCAGCAATAGGACCTCAGCAATAGGACCTCAGCATTGTGTCCTCAGCAATAGGACCTCTGCAATAGGACATCAGAATTGTGACCTCAGCAATAGGACCTCAGCATTGTGAACTCAGCAATAGGACCTCAGCAATAGGACCTCAGCAATAGGACCCCAGCAATAGGACCTCAGCATTGTGACCTCAGCAATAGGACCTCGGCAATAGAACCTCAGCAATAGGACCTCAGCAATAGGACCTCAGCATTGTGACCTCAGTAATAGGACCTCAGCAATAGGACCTCAGCAATATGACCACAGCAATAGGACCTCAGAATTGTGACCTGTGCTTTGTGACCTCAGCAATAGGACCTCAGCAATAGGACCTCAGAATTGTGACCTCAGCAATAGGACCTCAGCAGTGTGACTTCAGCAATAGGACCTCAGCAATAGGGCCTCAGCAATAGGGCCTCAGCATTAGGGCCTCAGCAATAGGACCTCAGCAATAGGACCTCAGCATTGTGACCTCAGCAATAGGGCCTCAGCAATAGTACCTCAGCATTATGACCTCCGTAATAGGACCACAGCCATAGGACCTCAGCAATAGGACCTCAGAAATAGGACCTCATCTTTGTGACCTCAGCAATAGGACCTCAGCAATAGGACCTAAGCATTGTGACCTCAGAATTAGGACCTCAGCAATAGGACCTCAGCAATAGGATCTCAGCAATAGGACCTCAGCATTGTGACCTCAGCAATAGGACCTCAGCAATAGGACCTCAGAATTGTGACCTCAGCATTGTGACCTCAGCAATAGGACCTCAGCATTGTGAACTCAGCAATAGGACCTCAGCAATAGGACATCAACATTGTGACCTCAGCAATAGGACCTCAGAATTGTGACCTCAGCAGTAGGACCTCGGCAATAAAACCTCAGCATTGTGACCTCAGGAATAGGACCTCAGCATTGTGAACTCAGCAATAGGACCTCAGCAATAGGACCTCAGCAATAGGACCTCAGCAATAGGACCTCAGCATTGTGACCTCAGCAATAGGACCTCAGCAATAGGACTTCAGCATTGTGACCTCAGCAATAGGACCTCAGCAATAGGACTTCAGCAATAGGACCTCAGCAATAAGACCTCAGCAATAGGACCTCAGCATTGTGACCTCAGTAATAGGACCTCAGCATTAGGACCTTAGCAATAGGGCCTCACCATTGTGATCTCAGCAATAGGACCTCAGCAATAGAGCCTCTGCAATAGGACCTCAGCATTGTGACCTCAGCAATAGGACCTCAGCATTGTGACTTCAGCAATAGGACCTCAGCAATAGGACCTCAGCATTGTGACCTCAGCAATAGGACCTCAGCAATAGGACCTCAGCATTGTGACCTCTGCAATAGGACCTCAGTAATAGTACCTCAGCAATAGGACCTAAGCAATACGACCTCAGCATTGTGACCTCAGCAATAGGACCTCAGCATTTTCACCTCAGCAATAGGACCTCAGCATTGTGACCTCAGCAATAGGATCTAAGCAATATGACATCAGCAATAGGACCTCAGAAATGTGACCTCAGCAATAGTACCTCAGCAATAGGACCTCTGCATTGTGACCTCAGCAATAGGACCTCAGCATTGTGACCTCAGCATTTTGACGTCAGCAATAGCACCTCAGCAATAGGACCTCAGCATTGTGACCTCAGCATTGTTACCTCAGTAGTAGGACCTCAGCAATAGGACCTCAGCATTGTGACCTCAGCAATAGGACCTCGGAAATAGGACCACAGCAAAAGGACCTCAGCATTGTGACGTCAGCAATAGGACCTCAGGATTGTGACCTCAGCAATAGGACCTCAGCATTGTGACCTCAGCATTGTGACCTCAGCAATAGGACCTCAGCAATAGGACCTCAGCAATAGGACCTCAGCATTGTGACCTCAGCAATAGGACATCAGCATTGTGACCTCAGCATTTTGAACTCAGCAATAGCACCTCAGCATTGTGACCTCAGCAATAGGACCTCAGCAATAGGACCTCAGCAATAGGACCTCAGCATTGTAACCTAAGCATTGAGACCTCAGCAATAGGACCTCAGCATTGTGACCTCAGCATTGTGACCTCAGCATTATGACCACAGCAACAGGACCTCAGAAATAGGACCTCAGAATTGTGACCTCAGCATTGTGACCTCAGCAATAGGACCTCAGCATTGTGACCTCAGCATTGTGACCTCAGCAATAGGACCTCAGCAATAGGACCTCAGCAATAGGACCTCAGCATTGTGTCCTCAGCAATAGGACCTCTGCAATAGGACATCAGAATTTTGACCTCAGCAATAGGACCTCAGCATTGTGAACTCAGCAATAGGACCTCAGCAATAGGACCTCAGCAATAGGACCTCAGCATTGTGACCTCAGCAATAGGACCTCGGCAATAGAACCTCAGCAATAGGACCTCAGCAATAGGACCTCAGCATTGTGACCTCAGCAATAGGACCTCGGCAATAGGACCTCAGCATTATGACCTCCGTAATAGGACCACAGCCATAGGACCTCAGCAATAGGACCTCAGAAATAGGACCTAAGCATTGTGACCTCAGAAATAGGACCTCAGCAATAGGACCTCAGCAATAGGATCTCAGCAATAGGACCTCAGCATTGTGACCTCAGCAATAGGACCTCAGCAATAGGACCTCAGAATTGTGACCTCAGCATTGTGACCTCAGCAATAGGACCTCAGCATTGTGAACTCAGCAATAGGACCTCAGCAATAGGACCTCAGCAATAGGACCTCAGAATTGTGACCTCAGCAGTAGGACCTCGGCAATAAAACCTCAGCATTGTGACCTCAGCAATAGGACCTCAGCATTGTGAACTCAGCAATAGGACCTCAGCAATAGGACCTCAGCATTGCGACCTCAGCAATAGGACCTCAGCAATAGGACTTCAGCATTGTGACCTCAGCAATAGGACCTCAGCAATAGGACTTCAGCAATAGGACCTCAGCAATAAGACCTCAGCAATAGGACCTCAGCATTGTGACCTCAGTAATAGGACCTCAGCATTAGGACCTTAGCAATAGGGCCTCAGCAATAGGACCTCAGCAATAGGACCTCAGCATTGTGACCTCAGCAATAGGGCCTCAGCAATAGGACCTCAGCATTATGACCTCCGTAATAGGACCACAGCCATAGGACCTCAGCAATAGGACCTCAGAAATAGGACCTAAGCATTGTGACCTCAGAAATAGGACCTCAGCAATAGGACCTCAGCAATAGGATCTCAGCAATAGGACCTCAGCATTGTGACCTCAGCAATAGGACCTCAGCAATAGGACCTCAGAATTGTGACCTCAGCATTGTGACCTCAGCAATAGGACCTCAGCATTGTGAACTCAGCAATAGGACCTCAGCAATAGGACCTCAGCAATAGGACCTCAGAATTGTGACCTCAGCAGTAGGACCTCGGCAATAAAACCTCAGCATTGTGACCTCAGCAATAGGACCTCAGCATTGTGAACTCAGCAATAGGACCTCAGCATTGCGACCTCAGCAATAGGACCTCAGCAATAGGACTTCAGCATTGTGACCTCAGCAATAGGACCTCAGCAATAGGACTTCAGCAATAGGACCTCAGCAATAAGACCTCAGCAATAGGACCTCAGCATTGTGACCTCAGTAATAGGACCTCAGCATTAGGACCTTAGCAATAGGGCCTCACCATTGTGATCTCAGCAATAGGACCTCAGCAATAGAGCCTCTGCAATAGGACCTCAGCATTGTGACCTCAGCAATAGGACCTCAGCATTGTGACTTCAGCAATAGGACCTCAGCAATAGGACCTCAGCATTGTGACCTCAGCAATAGGACCTCAGCAATAGGACCTCAGCATTGTGACCTCTGCAATAGGACCTCAGTAATAGTACCTCAGCAATAGGACCTAAGCAATACGACCTCAGCATTGTGACCTCAGCAATAGGACCTCAGCATTTTCACCTCAGCAATAGGACCTCAGCATTGTGACCTCAGCAATAGGACCTAAGCAATATGACCTCAGCAATAGGACCTCAGCATTGTGACCTCAGTAATAGGACCTCAGCAATAGGACCTCAGCAAAAGGACCTCAGCAATAGGACCTCAGCATTGTGACCTCAGCAATAGGACCTCAGCAATAGGACCACAGCAATAGGACCACAGCATTGTGACCTGAGCAATAGGACATCAACAATAGGACCTCAGCATTGTGACCTCAGCAATAGGACCTCAGCAATAGTGCCTCAGCAACACGACCTCAGCATTGTGACCTCAGCAATAGGACCTCAGCAAAAGGACCTCAGCAATAGGACCTCAGCATTGTGACCTCATAAATAGTACCTCATCAATAGGACCTCAGCAATAAGACCTCAGCATTGTGACCTCAGCAATAGGACCTCAGCACTGTTACCTCAGCAATAGGACCTCAGTAATAGGACCTCAGAAATAGGACCTCAGCATTGTGACATCAGCATTGTTACCTCAGCAATAGGACCTGAGCATTGTGACCTCAGCATTGTGACCTCAGCATTGTGACCTAAGCAATAGGACGCCAGCAATAGGACCTCAGCGTTGTGACCTCAGCATTGTGACCTCAGCATTGTGACCTCAGCATTGTGACCTCAGCATTGTGACCTTAGCAATAGGACCTCAGAAATAGGACCTCAGCATTGTGACCTGTGCAATAAGACCTTAGCAATAGGACGTCATCTTCTGGACCTAAGCAATAGGACCTCAGCATTCTGACCTCAGCAATAGGACCTCAGAATTGTTACCTCAGCAATCGGACCTCAGCATTGTGACCTCCGCATTCTGACCTCAGCAACAGGACCTCAGCAATGGGACCTCAGCAATAGGACCTCAGCATTGTGACCTCAGAATTGTGACCTCAGTAATAGGACCTCAGCAATAGGACCTCAGCATTGTGACCTCAGCAATAGGACCTCAGAAATAGAACCTCAGCATTGTGACCTCAGCAATAGGACCTCAGCATTGTGACTTCAGCATTGTGACCTCAGCAATAGGACCTCAGCAATAGGACCTCAGCAATAGGACCTCAGCAACAGGACCTCAGCAAAAGGACCTCAGCGTTGTGACCTCAGAAATAGGACCTCAGCATTGTGACCTCAGCAATAGGACCTCAGCAATAGGACTTCAGCAATAGAACCTCAGTAATAGGACCTAAGCAATAGGACCTCAGCAATAGGACCTCAGCATTGTGACCTCAGCAATAGGACCTGAGCAATAGGACCTCAGACAAATGGACCTCAGCAATAGGACCTCAGCATTGTGACCTCAGCAATAGGACCTCAGCAATGTCACCTCAGCATTAAGACCTCAGCAATAGGACCTAAGCATAGTGACCTCAGCAATAGGACCTCAGCAATAGGACATTAGCATTGTGACCTGAGCAATAGGACCTCAGCAATAGGACCTCAGCAAAAGGACCTCAGCATTGTGACCTCAGCAATAGGACCACAGCAATAGGACCACAGCAATAGTACTTCAGAAACAGGACCTCAGCATGGAGACCTCAACATTGTGACGTCAGCAATAGGACCTCAGCAATAAGACCTCAGCATTGGGACCTCAGCAAGAGGACCTCAGAAATAGGACCTCAGCATTTTGACCTCAACATTGTGACCTCAGCATTTTGACCTCAGCAAAAGGACCTCAGCATTGTGACCTCAACATTGTGACCTCAGCAATAGGAGCTCAGCAATAGTACCTCAGCATTGTGACCTCAGCCATAGGACCTCAGCATTTTGACCTCAGCAATAGGACCTCAGTAATAGGACCTCAGCATTGTGACCTCAGCAATAGTACCTCAGCACTAACACCTCAGCAATTATACCTCCGAATTCTGACCTCAGCAATAGGACCTCAGCATTGTGACCTCAGCATTGTGACCTCAGCAATAGAACCTCAGCAATAAGACCTCAGCAATAGGACCTCAGCAAAAAGGCCTCAGCATTGTGACCTCAGCCATAGGACCTCAGCAATAGGACCTCAGCAATAGGACCTCAGCATTGTGACCTCAGCATTGTGACCTCAGCAATAGGACCTCAGTAATAGGACCTCAGCAATATGACCTCAGCATTGTGACCTCAGCAATAGGACCTCAGCAATAGGACGTCAGCAATAGGACCTCAGCATTGTGACCCCTGCAATAGGACCTCAGCATTGTGACCTCAGCATTGTGACCTCAGCAATAGGACCTCAGCAATAGGACCTCAGCATTGTGACCTCAGCAATAGGACCTCAGCATTGTGACCTCAGCAATGTGACCTCAGCAATAGGACCTCAGCATTGTGACCTCAGCAATAGCACCTCAGCATTGTGACCTCAGCAATAAGACCTCAGCAATAGGACCTCAGCATTGTTACCTCAGCAATAGGACCACAGCATTGTGTCCTCAGCAATAGGACCTCAGCATTGTGACCTCAGCAATAGGACCTCAGCATTGTGACCTCAGCATTGTGACCTGAGCAATAGGACCTCAACAATAGGACCTCAGCATTGTGACCTCAGCATTGTGACCTCAGCAATAGGACCTCAGCATTGCGTCCTCAGCAATAGGACCTCAGCATTGTGACCTCAGCATTGTGACCTGAGCAATAGGACCTCAACAATAGGACCTCAACAATAGGACCTCAGCATTGTGACCTCAGCAATAGGACCTCAGCATTGTGACCTCAGCATTGTGACCTGAGCAATAGGACCTCAACAATAAGACCTCAACAATAGGACCACAGCATTGTGTCCTCAGCAATAGGACCACAGCATTGTGTCCTCAGCAATAGGACCTCAGCATTGTGACCTCAGCATTGTGACCTGAGCAATAGGACCTCAACAATAGGACCTCAGCATTGTGACCTCAGCAATAGGACCTCAGCAATAGGACCTCAGCAATAGGACCTCAGCATTGTGACCTCAGCAATAGGACCTCAGCAATAGGACCTCAGCAATAGGACCTCAGCATTGTGACCTCAGCAATAGGACCTCAGCATTGTGACCTCAGCAATAGGACCTCAGCAATAGGACCTCAACATTGTGACCTCAGCAATAGGACCTCAGCATTGTGTCCTCAGCAATAGGACCTCAGCAATAGGACCTCAGCATTGTGACCTCAGCATTGTGACCTCAGCAATAGGACCTCAGCAATAGGACCTCAGCAATAGGACCTCAGCATTGTGACCTGAGCATTGTGACCTGAGCATTGTGACCTGAGCATTGTGACCTCAGCAATAGGACCTTTGCATTGTGACCTCAGCAATAGGACGTCAACAATAGGACCTCAGCAATAGGACCTCAGCATTGTGACCTGAGCATTGTGACCTCAGCAATAGGACCTCAGCAATAGGTCCTCAGCAATATGACCTCAGCAATAGGACCTCAGCAAAAGGACCTCAACATTGTAACCTCAGCAATAGGACCTCAGCATTATGACCTCAGCAATAGGACCTCAGAAATAGGACCTCAGCATTGTGACCTCAGCAATAGGACCTGAACAATAGGACCTCATCATTGTGACCTCATCATTGTGACCTCAGCATTGTGACGTCAGCAAAAGGACAGAAGCAATAGGACATCAGCAATAGGACCTCAACAATGGGACCTCAGTATTGTGACCTCAGCATTGTGACCTCAGCAACAGGACCTCAGCATTGTGACCTCAGCATTTTGACCTCAGCAATAGGACCTCAGCAATAGGACCTCAGCATTGTGACCTCAGCAATAGGACCTCAGCATTGTGACCTCAGCATTGTGACCTCAGCATTGTGACCTCAGCAACAGGACCTCAGCATTGTGACCTCAGCATTGTGACCTCAGCATTTTGACCTCAGCAAAGGACCTCAGCAATAGGACCTCAGCATTGTGACCTCAGCAATAGGACCTCAGAAATAGAACCTCAGCATTGTGACCTCAGCAATAGGACCTCAAAACTGTGACCTCAGCAATAGGACATCAGCAATAGGACCTCAGCATTGTGACCTCAGCAATAGGACCTCAGCAATAGGGCCTCAGCAACAGGACCTCCGCATTGTGACCTCAGCAGTAGGACCTCAGCACTGTGACCTCAGCACTGAGACCTCAGCACTGTGACCTCAGCAATAGGACCTCAGCAATAGGACCTCAGCATTGCGACCTCAGCATTGTGATCTCAGCAATAGGACCTAAGCAATAGGACCTCAGCAATAGGACCTCAGCATTGTGACCTCAGCAATAGGACCTCAGCAATAGGACCTCAGCATTGTGATCTCAGCAATACGACCTCAGCAATAGGACCTCAGAAATAGGACCTCAGCAATTGGACCTCAGCATTGTGACCTCAGAAATAGGACCTCAGCAATAGGACCTCAGCATTGTGACCTCAGCAATAGGACCTCAGCAATAGGACCTCAGCATTGTGACCTCAGCATTGTTACCTCAGTAGTAGGACCTCAGCAATAGGACCTCAGCATTGGGACCTCAGCAAAAAGACCTCAGCAATAGGACCTCAGCAATAGGACCTCAGCATTGTGACCTTAGCAATAGGACCTCAGCAATAGGACCTCATCAATAGGACCTTAGCATTTTGATTTCAGAAATAGGACCTCAGAAATAGGACCTCAGCAATAGGACCTCAGCAATAGGACCTCAGCATTGTGACCTCAGCAATAGGACCTCGGCAATAGGACCTCAGCAATAGGACCTCAGCATTGTGACCTCAGAATTTTGAACTCAGCAATAGGACCTCAGCATTGTAACCTCAGCAAAAGGACCTCAGCAATAGGACCTCAGCATTGGGACCTCAGCAAAAAGACCTCAGCAATTGACCTCAGCAATAGGACCTCAGCATTGTGACCTCAGCATTTTGACCTCAGCAATAGGACCTCAGCAATAGGACCTGAGCATTGTGACCTCAGCATTGTGACCTCAGTAGTAGGACCTCAGAAATAGGACCTCAGCATTGTGACCTCAGAATTGTGACCTCAGTAATAGGACCTCAGCAATAGGACCTCAGCATTGTGAACTCAGCAATAGGACCTCAGAAATAGAACCTCAGCATTGTGACCTCAGCAATAGGACCTCAGCATTGTGACTTCAGCATTGTGACCTCAGCAATAGGACCTCAGCAATAGGACCTCAGCAATAGGACCTCAGCAACAGGACCTCAGCGTTGTGACCTCAGCAATAGGACCTCAGCATTGTGACCTCAGCAATAGGACCTCAGCAATAGGACTTCAGCAATAGAACCTCAGTAATAGGACCTAAGCAATAGGACCTCAGCATTGTGACCTCAGCAATAGGACCTGAGCAATAGGACCTCAGACAAATGGACCTCAGCAATAGGACCTCAGCATTGTGACCTCAGCAATAGGACCTAAACAATGTCACCTCAGCATTAAGACCTCAGCAATAGGACCTAAGCATAGTGACCTTAGCAATAGGACCTCAGCAATAGGACATTAGCATTGTGACCTGAGCAATAGGACCTCAGCAATAGGACCTCAGCATTGTGACCTCAGCAATAGGACCACAGCAATAGGACCACAGCAATAGTACTTCAGAAACAGGACCTCAGCATGGAGACCTCAACATTGTGACGTCAGCAATAGGACCTCAGCAATAAGACCTCAGCATTGGGACCTCAGCAAGAGGACCTCAGAAATAGGACCTCAGCATTGTGACCTCAACATTGTGACCTCAGCATTTTGACCTCAGCAAAAGGACCTCAGCATTGTGACCTCAACATTGTGACCTCAGCAATAGGAGCTCAGCAATAGTACCTCAGCATTGTGACCTCAGCCATAGGACCTCAGCATTTTGACCTCAGCGATAGGACCTCAGTAATAGGACCTCAGCATTGTGACCTCAGCAATAGTACCTCAGCACTAGCACCTCAGCAATTATACCTCCGAATTCTGACCTCAGCAATAGGACCTCAGCATTGTGACCTCAGCATTGTGACCTCAGCAATAGAACCTCAGTAATAGGACCTCAGCAATAGGACCTCAGCAAAAAGGCCTCAGCATTGTGACCTCAGCCATAGGACCTCAGCAATAGGACCTCAGCAATAGGACCTCAGCATTGTGACCTCAGCATTGTGACCTCAGCAATAGGACCTCAGTAATAGGACGTCAGCAATAGGACCTCAGCATTGTGACCTCAGCAATAGGACCTCAGCAATAGGACGTCAGCAATAGGACCTCAGCATTGTGACCTCAGCAATAGGACCTCAGCATTGTGACCTCAGCATTGTGACCTCAGCAATAGGACCTCAGCAATAGGACCTCAGCAATAGGACCTCAGCATTGTGACCTCAGCAATAGGACCTCAGCATTGTGACCTCAGCAATGTGACCTCAGCAATAGGACCTCAGCATTGTGACCTCAGCAATAGCACCTCAGCATTGTGACCTCAGCATTGGGACCTGAGCAATAGGACCTCAACAATAGGACCTCAGCATTGTGACCTCAGCATTGTGACCTCAGCAATAGGACCACAGCATTGTGTCCTCAGCAATAGGACCTCAGCATTGTGACCTCAGCATTGTGACCTGAGCAATAGGACCTCAACAATAGGACCTCAACAATAGGACCTCAGCATTGTGACCTCAGCAATAGGACCTCAGCATTGTGACCTCAGCATTGTGACCTGAGCAATAGGACCTCAACAATAGGACCTCAATAATAGGACCACAGCATTGTGTCCTCAGCAATAGGACCACAGCATTGTGTCCTCAGCAATAGGACCTCAGCATTGTGACCTCAGCATTGTGACCTGAGCAATAGGACCTCAACAATAGGACCTCAGCAATAGGACCTCAGCATTGTGACCTCAGCAATAGGACCTCAGCAATAGGACCTCAGCAATAGGACCTCAGCATTGTGACCTCAGCAATAGGACCTCAGCAATAGGACCTCAGCAATAGGACCTCAGCATTGTGACCTCAGCAATAGGACCTCAGCAATAGGACCTCAACATTGTGACCTCAGCAATAGGACCTCAGCATTGTGTCCTCAGCAATAGGACCTCACCAATAGGACCTCAGCATTGTGACCTCAGCATTGTGACCTCAGCAATAGGACCTCAGCAATAGGACCTCAGCAATAGGACCTCAGCATTGTGACCTGAGCATTGTGACCTGAGCATTGTGACCTGAGCATTGTGACCTCAGCAATAGGACCTTTGCATTGTGACCTCAGCAATAGGACGTCAACAATAGGACCTCAGCAATAGGACCTCAGCATTGTGACCTGAGCATTGTGACCTCAGCAATAGGACCTCAGCAATAGGTCCTCAGCAATATGACCTCAGCAATAGGACCTCAGCAAAAGGACCTCAACATTGTAACCTCAGCAATAGGACCTCAGCATTATGACCTCAGCAATAGGACCTCAGAAATAGGACCTCAGCATTGTGACCTCAGCAATAGGACCTGAGCAATAGGACCTCAGCATTGTGACCTCAGCATTGTGACCTCAGCATTGTGACGTCAGCAAAAGGACAGAAGCAATAGGACATCAGCAATAGGACCTCAACAATGGGACCTCAGTATTGTGACCTCAGCATTGTGACCTCAGCAACAGGACCTCAGCATTGTGACCTCAGCATTTTGACCTCAGCAATAGGACCTCAGCAATAGGACCTCAGCATTGTGACCTCAGCAATAGGACCTCAGCATTGTGACCTCAGCATTGTGACCTCAGCATTGTGACCTCAGCAACAGGACGTCAGCATTGTGACCTCAGCATTGTGACCTCAGCATTTTGACCTCAGCAAAGGACCTCAGCAATAGGACCTCAGCATTGTGACCTCAGCAATAGGACCTCAGAAATAGAACCTCAGCATTGTGACCTCAGCAATAGGACCTCAAAACTGTGACCTCAGCAATAGGACATCAGCAATAGGACCTCAGCATTGTGACCTCAGCAATAGGACCTCAGCAATAGGGCCTCAGCAACAGGACCTCCGCATTGTTACCTCAGCAGTAGGACCTCAGCACTGTGACCTCAGCACTGTGACCTCAGAACTGTGACCTCAGCAATAGGACCTCAGCAATAGGACCTCAGCATTGCGACCTCAGCATTGTGATCTCAGCAATAGGACCTAAGCAGTAGGACCTCAGCAACAGGACCTCAGCATTGTGACCTCAGAATTGTGAACTCAGCAATAGGACCTCAGCATTGTAACCTCAGCAATAGGACCTCAGCAATAGGACCTCAGCATTAGGACCTCAGCAATAGGACCTCAACATTGTGACCTCAGCAATAGGACCTCAGCAATAGGACCTCAGCATTGTGACCTCAGCATTGTGACCTCAGCATTGTGACCTCAGCAATAAGACCTCAGCAATAGGACCTCAGCATTGTGACCTCAGCATTGTGACGTAAGCAATAGGACCTCAGCATTGTGACCTCAGCAATAGGACCTCAGCAATAGGACCTCAGCCATAGGACCTCTGCATTGTGACCTCAGCAATAGGACATCAGCATTGTGACCTCAGCAATAGGACCTCAGCAATAGGACCTCAGCATTGTGACCTCAGTAATAGGACCTCAGCAATAGGACCTCAGCATTGTGACCTCTGCATTGTGACCTCTGCATTGTGACCTCAGCAATAGGACCTCAGCAATAGGACCTCAGCAATAGGCCCTCAGCAATAGGACATCAGCATTGTAACCTAAGTATTGTGACCTCAGCAATAGGACCTCAGCATTGTGACCTCAGCATTGTGACCTCAGCATTATGACCTCAGCAATAGGACCTCAGAAATAGGACCTCAGCATTGTGACCTCAGCATTGTGTCCTCAGCAATAGGACGTCAGCAATAGGACCTCAGAATTGTGACCTCAGCATTGTGACCTCAGCAATAGGACCTCAGCACTGTGAACTCAGCAATAGGACCTCAGCAATAGGACCTCAGCAATAGGACCTCAGCATTGTGTCCTCAGCAATAGGACCTCAGCAATAGGACCTCAGCAATAGGACCTCTGCATTGTGACCTGAGCAATAGGACATCAGCATTGTGTCCTCAGCATTTTGACGTCAGAAATAGCACCTCAGCATTGTGACCTCAGCAATAGGACCTCAGCAATAGGACCTCAGCAATAGGACCTCAGCATTGTGACCTCAGCATTGTGACCTCAGCATTGTGACCTCAGCAATAAGACCTCAGCAATAGGACCTCAGCATTGTGACCTCAGCATGGTGACCTCAGCAATAGGACCTCAGAAATAGGACCAGAGCAAAAGGACCTCAGCATTGTGACCTCAGCAATAGGACCTCAGCATTGTGACCTCAGCATTGTGACCTCAGCAATAGGACCTCTGCATTGTGACCTCAGCAACAGGACATCAGCATTGTGACCTCAGCATTTTGAACTCAGCAATAGCACCTCAGCATTGTGACCTCAGCAATAGGACATCAGCAATAGGACCACAGCAATAGGACTTCAGCATTGTGACCTCAGCATTGTGACCTCAGCAATAGGACCTCAGCATTGTGACCACAGCATTGTGACCTCAGCATTATGACCTCAGCAGTAGGACCTCAGAAATAGGACCACAGCAAAAGGACCTCAGCATTGTGACCTCAGCAATAGGACCTCAGCATTGTGACCTCAGCATTGTGACCTCAGTAATAGGACCTCAGCATTGTGTCCTCAGCAATAGGACCTCAGCAATAGGACCTCAGAATTGTGACCTCAGCATTGTGACCTCAGCAATAGGACCTCAGCATTGTGAACTCAGCAATAGGACCTCAGCAATAGGACCTCAGCAATAGGATCTCAGCAATAAGACCTCAGCAATAGGACCTCAGCAATAGGACATCGGCAACAGAACCTCAGCAATAGGACCTCAGCAATAGGACCTCAGCATTGTGACCTCAGCAATAGGACCTCAGCAATAGGACATCAGCAATAGGACCACAGCAATAGGACTTCAGAATTGTTACCTGTGCATTGTGACCTCAGCAATAGGACCTCAGCAATAGGACCTCAGCATAGTGACCTCAGTAATAGGACCTCAGCAATAGGACCTCAGCATTGTAACATCAGCAATAGGACCTCAGCAATAGGACCTCAGCAATATGACCTCAGCAATAGGACCTGAGCAAAAGGACCTCAACATTGTGACCTCAGCAATAGGACCTCAGCATTGTGACCTCAGCAATAGGACCTCAGCATTGTCACATCAGCAATAGGACCACAGCAATAGGACCTCAGCAAAAGGACCTCAGCAATAGGACCTCAGCATTGTGACCTCAGAAATAGGACCTCAGAAATAGGACCTCAGCAAGACCATCTCAGCAATAGGACCTCAGAAATAGGACCTCAGCAATAGGACGTCAGCATTGTGACCTCAGCATTGTGACCTCAGCAATAGGACCTCAGTATTGTGAAATCAGCATTGTGACCTCAGCAATAGGATCTCAGCTATAGGACAACAGCAATAGGACCTAAGCATTGTGACTTCAGCAATAGGACCTCAGCAATAGGACCTCATTAATAGGACCTCTGCATTGTGACCTCAGCAATGGGACATCAGCATTGTGACCTCAGCAATAGGACATCAGCATTGTGACCTCAGCATTGTGACTTCAGCAATAGGACCTCAGCAATAGGACCTCAGCATTGTGACCTCAGCATTGTGATCTCAGCATTGTGACCTCTGCAATAGGACCTCAGAAATAGGACCACAGCAAAAGGACCACAGCAAAAGGACCTCAGCATTGTGACCTCAGCATTGTGACCTCAGCAATAGGACCTCAGCAATAGAGCCTCTGCAATAGGACCTCAGAATTGTGACCTCAGCAATAGGACCTCAGCATTGTGACTTCAGCAATAGGACCTCAGTAATAGGACCTCAGCATTGTGACCTCAGCAATAGGACCTCAGCAATAGGACCTCAGCATTGTGACCTCAGAAATAGGACCTCTGCATTGTGACCTCAGCAATAGGACCTCAGCAATAGTACCTCAGCAATAGGACCTCTGCATTGTGACCTCAGCATTGTGACCTCAGCAATAGGACCTCAGCAATAGTACCTCAGCAATAGGACCTCTGCATTGTGACCTCAGCAATAGGACATCAGCATTGTGACCTCAGCATTTTGACGTCAGCAATAGCACCTCAGCATTGTGACCTCAGCAATAGGACCTCAGCAATAGGACCTCTGCAGTGTGACCTCAGGATTGTGACCTCAGCAATAGGACCTCGGAAATAGGACCACAGCAAAAGGACCTCAGCATTGTGACGTCAGCAAAAGGACCTCAGGATTGTGACCTCAGCAATAGGACCTCAGCATTGTGACCTCAGCATTGTGACCTCAGCAATAGGACCTCAGCAATAGGACCTCAGCAATAGGACCTTTGCATTGTGACCTCAGCAATAGGACATCAGCATTGTGACCTCAGCATTTTGAACTCAGCAATAGCACCTCAGCATTATGACCTCACCAATAGGACCTCAGCAATAGGACCTCAGCAATAGGACCTCAGCAATAGGACCTCAGCATTGTAACCTAAGCATTGTGACCTCAGCAATAGGACCTCAGCAATAAGACCTCAGCATTGTGACCTCAGCATTATGACCACAGCAACAGGACCTCAGAAAAAGGACCTCAGCATTGTGACCTCAGCATTGTGACCTCAGCAATAGGACCTCAGCATTGTGACCTCAGCATTGTGACCTCAGCAATAGGACCTCAGCAATAGGACCTCAGCATTGTGTCCTCAGCAATAGGACCTCAGCAATAGGACATCAGAATTGTGACCTCAGCAATAGGACCTCAGCATTGTGAACTCAGCAATAGGACCTCAGCAATAGGACCTCAGCAATAGGACCTCAGCAATAGGACCTCAGCAATAGGACCTCAGGATTGTGACCTCAGCAATAGGACCTCGGCAATAGAACCTCAGCAATAGGACCTCAGCAATAGGACCTCAGTAATAGGACCTCAGCAATATGACCACAGCAATAGGACCTCAGAATTGTGACCTGTGCTTTGTGACCTCAGCAATAGGACCTCAGAATTGTGACCTCAGCAATAGGACCTCAGCAATAGGGCCTCAGCAATAGGACCTCAGCAATAGGAATTCAGCATTGTGACCTCAGCAATAGGACCTCAGCAATAGGGCCTCAGCAATAGGACCTCAGCATTATGACCTCCGCAATAGGACCACAGCCATAGGACCTCAGCAATAGGACCTCAGAAATAGGACCTCAGCATTGTGACCTCAGCAATAGGACCTCAGCAATACGACCTCAGCAATCGTACCTCAGCAATAGGACCTCAGCATTGTGACCTCAGCAATAGGACCTCAGCAATAGAACCTCAGCATTGTGACCTCAGCAATAGGACCTCAGCAATAGGACCTCAGCAATAGGACCTCATCTTTGTGACCTCAGCAATAGGACCTCAGCAATAGGACCTAAGCATTGTGACCTCAGAAATAGGACCTCAGCAATAGGACCTCAGCAATAAGACCTCAGCAATAGGACCTCAGCATTGTGACCTCAGCAATAGGACCTCGGCAATAGAACCTCTGCAATAGGACCTCAGCAATAGGACCTCAGCATTGTGACCTCAGTAATAGGACCTCAGTAATAGGACCTCAGCAATAGGACCTCAGCAATAGGACCTAAGCATTGTGACCTCAGAAATAGGACCTCAGCAATAGGACCTCAGCAATAGGATCTCAGCAATAGGACCTCAGCATTGTGACCTCAGCAATAGGACCTCAGCAATAGGACCTCAGAATTGTGACCTCAGCATTGTTACCTCAGCAATAGGACCTCAGCATTGTGAACTCAGCAATAGGACCTCAGCAATAGGACCTCAGCAATAGGACCTCAGCAATAGGACCTCAGCATTGTGACCTCAGCAATAGGACCTCGGCAATAAAACCTCAGCATTGTGACCTCAGCAATAGGACCTCAGCATTGTGAACTCAGCAATAGGACCTCAGCAATAGGACCTCAGCATTGTGACCTCAGCAATAGGACCTCAGCAATAGGACTTCAGCATTGTGACCTCAGCAATAGGACCTCAGCAATAGGACTTCAGCAATAGGACCTCAGCAATAAGACCTCAGCAATAGGACCTCAGCATTGTGACCTCAGTAATAGGACCTCAGCAATAGGACCTTAGCAATAGGGCCTCACCATTGTGATCTCAGCAATAGGACCTCAGCAATAGAGCCTCTGCAATAGGACCTCAGAATTGTGACCTCAGCAATAGGACCTCAGCATTGTGACTTCAGCAATAGGACCTCAGTAATAGGACCTCAGCATTGTGACCTCAGCAATAGGACCTCAGCAATAGGACCTCAGCATTGTGACCTCTGCAATAGGACCTCAGTAATAGTACCTCAGCAATAGGACCTAAGCAATACGACCTCAGCATTGTGACCTCAGCAATAGGACCTCAGCATTTTGACCTCAGCAATAGGACCTCAGCATTGTGACCTCAGAAATAGGACCTCAGCAATATGACATCAGCAATAGGACCTCAGAAATGTGACCTCAGCATTGTGACCTCAGCAATAGGACCTCAGCATTGTGACCTCAGTAATAGGACCTCAGGAATAGGACCTCAGCAAAAGGACCTCAGCAATAGGACCTCAGCATTGTGACCTCAGCAATAGGACCTCAGCAATAGGACCACAGAAATAGGACCACAGCATTGTGACCTGAGCAATAGGACATCAACAATAGGACCTCAGCATTGTGACCTCAGAAATAGGACCTCAGCAATAGTGCCTCAGCAACAGTACCTCAGCATTGTGACCTCAGCAATAGGACCTCAGCAGTAGGACCTCAGCATTGTGACCTCATAAATAGTACCTCATCAATAGGACCTCAGCAATAAGACCTCAGCATTGTGACCTCAGCAATAGGACCTCAGCACTGTTACCTCAGCAATAGGACCTCAGTAATAGGACCTCAGCAATAGGACCTCAGCATTGTGACATCAGCATTGTTACCTCAGCAATAGGACCTCAGCATTGTGACCTCAGCATTGTGACCTCAGCATTGTGACCTCAGCATTTTGACCTCAGCAATAGGACCTCAGCAATAGGACCTCAGCAATAGGACCTCAGAATTGTGACCTCAGCAATAGGACCTCAGCAGTGTGACTTCAGCAATAGGACCTCAGCAATAGGGCCTCAGCAATAGGGCCTCAGCAATAGGGCCTCAGCATTGTGACCTGTGCAATAAGACCTTAGCAATAGGACGTCATCTTCTGGACCTAAGCAATAGGACCTCAGCAATAGGACCTCAGCATTCTGACCTCAGCAATAGGACCTCAGAATTGTTACCTTAGCAATCGGACCTCAGCATTGTGACCTCAGCATTCTGACCTCAGCAATAGGACCTCAGCAATGGGACCTCAGCATTGTGACCTCAGAATTGTGACCTCAGCAATAGGACGTCAGCAATAGGACCTCAGCATTGTGACCTCATCAATAGGACCTCAGAAATAGAACCTCAGCATTGTGACCTCAGAAATAGGACCTCAGCATTGTGACTTCAGCATTGTGACCTCAGCAATAGGACCTCAGCAATAGGACCTCAGCAAAAGGACCTCAGCAACAGGACCTCAGCATTGTCACCGAAGAAATAGGACCTCAGCAACGTGACCTCAGCAATAGGACCTCGGCAATAGGACCTCAGCATTGTGGCCTCAGCATTGTGACCTCAGCATTGTGGCCTCAGCACTGTGACCTCAGCAATAGGACCTCAGCAATATGACCTCAGCAATAGGACCTCAGCATTGTGACCTCAACATTGTGACCTCAGCAATAGGACCTCAGCAATAGGACCTCAGCAATAAGACCTCAGCATTGTGACCTCAGCATTGTGACCTCAGCAATAGGACCTCAGCACTAGGACCTCAGCACTAGGACCTCAGCAATAGGACCTCAGCATTGTGACCTCAGCAAGAGGACCTCAGCTTTGTGACCTCAGCAGTAGGACCTCAGCAATAGGACCTCAGCAATAGGACCTCAGGAATAGCACCTCAGCAATAGGATCTCCGCATTGTGACCTCAGCAATAGGACCTCAGCATTGTGACCTCAGCATTGTGACGTCAGCATTGTGACCTCAGCATTGTGACCTCAGCAATAGGACCTCAGCAATAGGACGTAAGCAATAGGACCTCAGCAATAAGACCTCAGCATTGTGACCTCAGCATTGTGACCTCAGAAATAGGACCTCAGCATTGGGACCTCAGCATTGTGACCTCAGCAATAGGACCTCAGCAAAAGGACCTCAGGATTGTGACCGCAATATTGTGACCTCAGCATTGGGACCACAGCAATAGGACCTCAGCACTGTGACCTCATCATTGTGACCTCAGCAATAGGACCTCAGCATTGTGACCTCAGCATTGTGACCTCAGCAATAGGACATCAGCATTGTGACCTCAGCAGTGTGACCTCAGCAATACGACCTCAGCATTGTGACCTCAGCAAGAGGACCTCAGCAATAGGACCTCAGCATTGTAACCTCAGCAATAGGACCTCAGCATTGTAACCTCAGCAATAGGACCTCAGCAATAGGACCTCAGAAATAGGACCTCAGGATTGTGACCTAAGCATTGTGACCTAAGCATTGTGACCTCAGCAATAGGACCTCAGCAATAGGACTTCAGCAACAGGACCTCCGCATTGTGACCTCAGCAGTAGGACCGCAAAAATAGCACCTCGGCAATAGGACCTCAGCAGTAGGACCTCAGCAGTAGGACCTCAGCAATAGGGCCTCAGCAATAGGACCTCAGCAATAGGACCTCAGCAGTAGGACCTCAGCAGTAGGACCTCAGCAGTAGGACCTCAGCAGTAGGACATCAGCAGTAGGACCTCAGCAGAAGGACCTCAGCAATACGAACTCAGCAATACGACCTCAGCAATGCGACCTCAGCAATACGACCTCAGCAATAGGACCTCAGAAATAGGACCCCAGAAATAGGACCTCAGCATTGTGACCTCAGCAATAGGACCTCAGCAATAGGACCACAGCATTGTGACCTCAGGAATAGGACCTCAGAAATAGGACCTCAGCAATAGGACCTCAGCATTGTGACCTCAGCAATAGGACCTCAGCAATAGGACCTCAGCAATAGGACCTCAGAAATAGGACCTCAGCAATAGGACCTCAACATTGTGACCTCAGCAATAGGACCTCAGCAATAGGACCTCAGCAATAGGACCTCAGCAATAGGACCTCAGAAATAGGACCTCAGAAATAGGACCTCAGAAATAGGACCTCAGCATTGTGACCTAAGCATTGTGACCTAAGCATTGTGACCTCAGCAATAGGACCTCAGCAACAGGACCTCCGCATTGTGACCTCAGCAGTAGGACCTCAAAAATAGGACCTCAGCAATAGGACCTCAGCAATACGACCTCAGCAATACGACCTCAGCAATAGGACCTCAGCAATTGGACCTCAGCAATTGGACCTCAGCAATAGGACCTCAGCATTGTGACCTCAGCAATAGGACCTCAGCATTGTGACCTCAGGAATAGGACCTCAGCAAAAGGACCTCAGCATTGTGACCTCAGCATTGTGACCTCAGCAATAGGACCTCAGCATTGTGACCTCAGCAATAGGACCTCAGCAATAGGACCTCAGCAATAGGACCTCAGCATTGTGACCTCAGTATTGAGACCTCAGCAAAAGCACCTCAGCATTGTGACCTCAGCATTGTGACCTCAGCAATAGGACCTCAGCAATAGGACCTCAGCAATAGGACCTCAGCAATAGGACCTCAGCAACAGGACATCAGCAATAGGACCTCAGCAACTGGACCTCTGCATTGTGACCTCAACAATAGGACCTCTGCATTGTGACCTCAGCAATAGGACCTCAGCAATAGGACCTCAGCATTGTGACCTCAGCAATAAAACCTCAGCAATAGGACCTCAGCAATAGGACCTCAGCAAAAGGACCTCAGCATTGTGACCTCAGCAATAGGACCTCAGCATTGTGACCTCAGCATTGTGACCTCAGCATTGTGACCTCAGCATTGAGACCTCAGCAAAAGCACCTCAGCATTGTGACCTCAGCAATAGGACCTCAGCATTCTGACCTCAGCAATAGGACCTCAGCAATAGGACCTCAGCAATAGGACCTCAGCATTGTGTCCTCAGCAATAGGACCTCAGCAATAGGACCTCAGAATTGTGACCTCAGCATTGTGACCTCAGCAATAGGACCTCAGCATTGTGACCTCAGCAATAGGACCTCAGCAACAGGACATCAGCAATAGGACCACAGCAATAGGACTTCAGAATTGTGACCTGTGCATTGTGACCTCAGCAATAGGACCTCAGCAATAGGACTTCAGCATTGGGACCTCAGCAATAGGACCTCAGCAATAGGACTTCAGCATTGTAACCTCAGCAATAGGACCTCAGCAATAGGACCTCAGCAATATGACCTCAGCAATAGGACCTGAGCAAAAGGACCTCAACATTGTGACCTCAGCAATAGGACCTCAGCATTGTGACCTCAGCAATAGGACCTCAGCATTGTCACATCAGCAATAGGACCACAGCAATAGGACCTCAGCAATAGGACCTCAGCAATAGGACCTCAGCATTGTGACCTCAGCAATAGGACCTCAGAAATAGGACCTCAGCAAGACCATCTCAGCAATAGGACCTCAGAAATAGGACCTCAGCAATAGGACGTCAGCATTGTGACCTCAGCATTGTGATCTCAGCAATAGGACCTCAGTATTGTGAAATCAGCATTGTGACCTCAGCAATAGGATCTCAGCTATAGGACATCAGCAATAGGACCTCTGCATTGTGACTTCAGCAATAGGACCTCAGCAATAGGACCTCAGTAATAGGACCTCTGCATTGTGACCTCAGCAATAGGACATCAGCATTGTGACCTCAGCATTGTGACTTCAGAAATAGGACCTCAGCAATACCATCTCAGCAATAGGACCTCAGCACTGTGACCTCAGCATTGTGATCTCAGCATTGTGACCTCAGCAATAGGACATCAGCAATAGGACCACAGCAAAAGGACCACAGCAAAAGGACCTCAACATTGTGACCTCAGCAACAGGACATCAGCATTGTCACATCAGCAATAGGACCACAGCAAAAGGACCACAGCAAAAGGACCTCAGCATTGTTACCTCAGCATTGTGACCTCAGCAATAGGACCTCAGCATTGTGACCTCAGCATTGTGACCTCAGCATTGTGACCTCAGCAATAGGACCTCAGCAATAGTACCTCAGCAATAGGACCTCTGCATTGTGACCTCAGCAATAGGACATCAGCATTGTGACCTCAGCATTTTGACGTCAGCAATAGCACCTCAGCATTGTGACCTCAGCAATAGGACCTCAGCAATAGGACCTCAGCAATAGGACCTCAGCAATAGCACCTCTGCATTGTGACCTCAGCAATAGGACATCAGCATTGTGACCTCAGCATTTTGAACTCAGCAATAGCACCTCAGCATTGTGACCTCAGCAATAGGACCTCAGCAATAGGACCTCAGCAATAGGACCTCAGCATTGTAACCTAAGCATTGTGACCTCAGCAGTAGGACCTCAGCATTGTGACCTCAGCATTGTGACCTCAGCATTATGACCTCAGCAACAGGACCTCAGAAATAGGACCTCAGCATTGTGACCTCAGCATTGTGATTTCAGCAATAGGACCTCAGCATTGTGACCTCAGCATTGTGACCTCAGCAATAGGACCTCAGCAATAGGACCTCAGCATTGTGACCTCAGCAGTAGGACCTTAGCAATAGGACCTCAGCATTGTGTCCTCAGCAATAGGACCTCAGCAATAGGACCTCAGCAGTAGGACCTCAGCAATAGGACCTCAGCATTGTGTCCTCAGCAATAGGACCTCAGCAATAGGACCTCAGCAATAGGACCTCTGCAATAGGACATCAGAATTGTGACCTCAGCAATAGGACCTCAGCATTGTGAACTCAGCAATAGGACCTCAGCAATAGGACCTCAGCAATAGGACCTCAGCAATAGGACCTCAGCAATAGGGCCTCAGCAATAGGACCTCAGCAATAGGAATTCAGCATTGTGACCTCAGCAATAGGACCTCAGCAATAGGGCCTCAGCAATAGGACCTCAGCATTATGACCTCCGCAATAGGACCACAGCCATAGGACCTCAGCAATAGGACCTCAGAAATAGGACCTCAGCATTGTGACCTCAGCAATAGGACCTCAGCAATACGACCTCAGCAATCGTACCTCAGCAATAGGACCTCAGCATTGTGACCTCAGCAATAGGACCTCAGCAATACGACCTCAGCAATCGTACCTCAGCAATAGGACCTCAGCATTGTGACCTCAGCAATAGGACCTCAGCAATAGAACCTCAGCATTGTGACCTCAGCAATAGGACCTCAGCAATAGGACCTCAGCAATAGGACCTCAGCAATAGAACCTCAGCAATAGGACCTCATCTTTGTGACCTCAGCAACATAACCTCTGCAATAGGACCTAAGCATTGTGACATCAGAAATAGGACCTCAGCAATAGGACCTCAGCAATAGGATCTCAGCAAAAGGACCTCAGCATTGTGACCTCAGCATTGTGACCTCAGAAATAGGACCTCAGAATTGTGACCTCAGCATTGTGACCTCAGCAATAGGACCTCAGCATTGTGAACTCTGCAATAGGACCTCAGCAATAGGACCTCAGCAATAGGACCTCAGCATTGTGACCTCAGCATTGTGACCTCAGCAATAGGACCTCAGAAATAGGACCACAGCAAAAGGACCACAGCAAAAGGACCTCAGCATTGTGACCTCAGCATTGTGACCTCAGCAATAGGACCTCAGCATTGTGACCTCAGCATTGTGACCTCAGCATTGTGACCTCAGCAATAAGACCTCAGCAATAGTACCTCAGCAATAGGACCTCTGCATTGTGACCTCAGCAATAGGACCTCAGCATTGTGACCTCAGCATTTTGACATCAGCAATAGCACCTCAGCATTGTGACCTCAGCAATAGGACCTCAGCAATAGGACCTCAGCAATAGGACCTCTGCATTGTGACCTCAGCATTGTGACCTCAGCAATAGGACCTCGGAAATAGGAGCACAGGAAAAGGACCTCAGCATTGTGACGTCAGCAATAGGACCTCAGCATTGTGACCTCAGCAATAGGACCTCAGCATTGTGACCTCAGCATTGTGACGTCAGCATTTTGAACTCAGCAATAGCACCTCAGCATTGTGACCTCAGTAATAGGACATCAGCAATAGGACCTCAGCAATAGGACCTCAGCATTGTGACCTCAGCATTGTGACCTCAGCAATAGGACCTCAGCAATAGGACCTCAGCAATAGGACCTCAGCAATAGTACATCAGCATTGTAACCTAAGCATTGTGACCTCAGCAATAGGACCTCATCATTATGACCTCAGCATTGTGACCTCAGGATTATGACCTCAGCAACAAGACCTCAGAAACAGGACCTCAGCATTGTGACCTCAGCATTGTGTCCTCAGCAATAGGACGTCAGCAATAGGACCTCAGAATTGTGACCTCAGCATTGTGACCTCAGCAATAGGACCTCAGCACTGTGAACTCAGCAATAGGACCTCAGCAATAGGACCTCAGCAATAGGACCTCAGCAATAGGACCTCAGCAATAGGACCTCAGCATTGTGTCCTCAGCAATAGGACCTCAGCAATAGGACCTCAGCAATAGGACCTCTGCATTGTGACCTCAGCAACAGGACATCAGCATTGTGACCTTAGCATTTTAAACTCAGCAATACCACCTCAGCATTGTGACCTCAGCAATAAAACCTCAGCATTGTGACCTCAGCAATAGGACCTCAGCATTGTGACCTCAGCATTGTGACCTCAGCATTATGACCTCAGCAATAGGACCTCAGAAATAGGACCACAGCAAAAGGACATCAGCATTGTGACCTCAGCAATAGGACCTCAGCATTGTGACCTCAGCATTGTGACCTCAGTAATAGGACCTCAGCAATAGGACCTCAGCATTGTGTCCTCAGCAATAGGACCTCAGAATTGTGACCTCAGCATTGTGACCTCAGCAATAGGACCTCAGCAACAGGACATCAGCAATAGGACCACAGCAATAGGACTTCAGAATTGTGACCTGTGCATTGTGACCTCAGCAATAGGACCTCAGCAATAGGACTTCAGCATTGTAACCTCAGCAATAGGACCTCAGCAATAGGACCTCAGCAATATGACCTCAGCAATAGGACCTGAGCAAAAGGACCTCAACATTGTGACCTCAGCAATAGGACCTCAGCATTGTGACCTCAGCAATAGGACCTCAGCATTGTCACATCAGCAATAGGACCACAGCAATAGGACCTCAGCAATAGGACCTCAGCAATAGGACCTCAGCATTGTGACCTTAGCAATAGGACCTCAGAAATAGGACCTCAGCAAGACCATCTCAGCAATAGGACCTCAGAAATAGGACCTCAGCAATAGGACGTCAGCATTGTGACCTCAGCATTGTGACCTCAGCAATAGGACCTCAGTATTGTGAAATCAGCATTGTGACCTCAGCAATAGGATCTCAGCTATAGGACATCAGCAATAGGACCTCAGCATTGTGACTTCAGCAATAGGACCTCAGCAATAGGACCTCAGTAATAGGACCTCTGCATTGTGACCTCAGCAATAGGACATCAGCATTGTGACCTCAGCAATAGGACATCAGCATTGTGACCTCAGCATTGTGACCTCAGCAATAGGACATCAGCATTGTGACCTCAGAATTGTGACTTCAGCAATAGGACCTCAGCAATAGGACCTCAGCAATAGGACCTCAGCATTGTGACCTCAGCATTGTTACCTCAGCAATAGGACCTCAGCAATAGGACCTCAGAAATAGGACCACAGCAAAAGGACCACAGCAAAAGGACCTCAGCATTGTGACCTCAGCATTGTGACCTCAGCAATAGGACCTCAGCATTGTGACCTGAGCATTGTGACCTCAGCATTGTGACCTCAGCAATAGGACCTCAGCAATAGGACCTCAGCAATAGGACCTCTGCATTGTGACCTCAGCAATAGGACATCAGCATTGTGACCTCAGCATTTTGACGTCAGCAATAGCACCTCAGCATTGTGACCTCAGCAATAGGACCTCAGCAATAGGACCTCTGCATTGTGACCTCAGCATTGTGACCTCAGCAATAGGACCTCGGAAATAGGACCACAGCAAAAGGACCTCAGCATTGTGACGTCAGCAATAGGACCTCAGCATTGTGACCTCAGCAATAGGACCTCTGCATTGTGACCTCAGCAATAGGACATCAGCATTGTGACCTCAGCATTTTGAACTCAGCAATAGCACCTCAGCATTGTGACCTCAGCAATAGGACCTCAGCAATAGGACCTCAGCATTGTGACCTCAGCAATAGGACCTCAGCAATAGGACCTCAGCATTGTAACCTAAGCATTGTGACCTCAGCAGTAGGACCTCAGCATTGTGACCTCAGCATTGTGACCTCAGCATTATGACCTCAGCAACAGGACCTCAGAAATAGGACCTCAGCATTGTGACCTCAGCATTGTGACCTCAGCAATAGGACCTCAGCATTGTGACCTCAGCATTGTGACCTCAGCATTGTGACCTCAGCATTGTGACCTCAGCAGTAGGACCTCAGCAATAGGACCTCAGCATTGTGTCCTCAGCAATAGGACCTCAGCAATAGGACATCAGAATTGTGACCTCAGCAATAGGACCTCAGCATTGTGACCTCAGCAATAGGACCTCGGCAATAGAACCTCAGCAATAGGACCTCAGCAATAGGACCTCAGTAATAGGACCTCAGCAATAGGACCTCAGCAATATGACCTCAGCAATAGGACCTCAGAATTGTGACCTGTGCTTTGTGACCTCAGCAATAGGACCTCAGCAATAGGACCTCAGAATTGTGACCTCAGCAATAGGACCTCATCAGTGTGACTTCAGCAATAGGACCTCAGCAATAGGGCCTCAGCAATAGGACCTCAGCAATAGGAATTCAGCATTGTGACCTCAGCAATAGGACCTCAGCAATAGGGCCTCAGCAATAGGACCTCAGCATTATGACCTCCGCAATAGGACCACAGCCATAGGACCTCAGCAATAGGACCTCAGAAATAGGACCTCAGCATTGTGACCTCAGCAATAGGACCTCAGCAATACGACCTCAGCAATCGTACCTCAGCAATAGGACCTCAGCATTGTGACCTCAGCAATAGGACCTCAGCAATAGAACCTTAGCATTGTGACCTCAGCAATAGGACCTCAGCAATAGGACCTCAGCAATAGGACCTCAGCAATAGAACCTCAGCAATAGGACCTCATCTTTGTGACCTCAGCAATAGGACCTCAGCAATAGGACCTAAGCATTGTGACCTCAGAAATAGGACCTCAGCAATAGGACCTCAGCAATAGGATCTCAGCAATAGGACCTCAGTAATAGGACCTCAGCAATAGGACCTCAGCAATATGACCTCAGCAATAGGACCTCAGAATTGTGACCTGTGCTTTGTGACCTCAGCAATAGGACCTCAGCAATAGGACCTCAGAATTGTGACCTCAGCAATAGGACCTCAGCAGTGTGACTTCAGCAATAGGACCTCAGCAATAGGGCCTCAGCAATAGGACCTCAGCAATAGGAATTCAGCATTGTGACCTCAGCAATAGGACCTCAGCAATAGGGCCTCAGCAATAGGACCTAAGGATTATGACCTCCGCAATAGGACCACAGCCATAGGACCTCAGCAATAGGACCTCAGAAATAGGACCTCAGCATTGTGACCTCAGCAATAGGACCTCAGCAATACGACCTCAGCAATCGTACCTCAGCAATAGGACCTCAGCATTGTGACCTCAGCAATAGGACCTCAGCAATAGAACCTTAGCATTGTGACCTCAGCAATAGGACCTAAGCATTGTGACCTCAGAAATAGGACCTCAGCAATAGGACCTCAGCAATAGGATCTCAGCAATAGGACCTAAGCATTGTGACCTCAGCAATAGGACCTCAGCAATAGGACCTCAGAATTGTGACCTCAGCATTGTGACCTCAGCAATAGGACCTCAGCATTGTGAACTCAGCAATAGGACCTCAGCAATAGGACCTCAGCAATAGGACCTCAGCATTGTGACCTCAGCATTGTGACCTCAGCAATAGGACCTCAGAAATAGGACCACAGCAAAAGGACCACAGCAAAAGGACCTCAGCATTGTGACCTCAGCATTGTGACCTCAGCAATAGGACCTCAGCATTGTGACCTCAGCATTGTGACCTCAGCATTGGGACCTCAGCAATAGGACCTCAGCAATAGGACCTCAGCAATAGGACCTCTGCATTGTGACCTCAGCAATAGGACATCAGCATTGTGACCTCAGCATTTTGACGTCAGCAATAGCACCTCAGCATTGTGACCTCAGCAATAGGACCTCAGCAATAGGACCTCAGCAATAGGACCTCTGCATTGTGACCTCAGCATTGTGACATCAGCAATAGGACCTCGGAAATAGGACCACAGCAAAAGGACCTCAGCATTGTGACGTCAGCAATAGGACCTCAGCATTGTGACCTCAGCAATAGGACCTCAGCATTGTGACCTCAGCATTGTGACCTCAGCAATAGGACCTCAGCAATAGGACCTCAGCAATAGGACCTCTGCATTGTGACCTCAGCAATAGGACATCAGCATTGTGACCTCAGCATTTTGAACTCAGCAATAGCACCTCAGCATTGTGACCTCAGCAATAGGACCTCAGCAATAGGACCTCAGCAATAGGACCTCAGCATTGTAACCTAAGCATTGTGACCTCAGCAATAGGACCTCAGCATTGTGACCTCAGCATTGTGACCTCAGCATTATGACCTCAGCAACAGGACCTCAGAAATAGGACCTCAGCATTGTGACCTCAGCATTGTGACCTCAGCAATAGGACCTCAGCATTGTGACCTCAGCATTGTGACCTCAGCAGTAGGACCTCAGCAATAGGACCTCAGCATTGTGTCCTCAGCAATAGGACCTCAGCAATAGGACATCAGAATTGTGACCTCAGCAGTAGGACCTCGGCAATAGAACCTCAGCAATAGGACCTCAGCAATAGGACCTCAGTAATAGGACCTCAGCAATAGGACCTCAGCAATAGGACCTCAGCAATAGGACCTCAGAATTGTGACCTGTGCTTTGTGACCTCAGCAATAGGACCTCAGCAATAGGACCTCAGAATTGTGACCTCAGCAATAGGACCTCAGCAGTGTGACTTCAGCAATAGGACCTCTGCAATAGGGCCTCAGCAATAGGACCTCAGCAATAGGAATTCAGCATTGTGACCTCAGCAATAGGACCTCAGCAATAGGGCCTCAGCAATAGGACCTCAGCATTATGACCTCCGCAATAGGACCACAGCAATACGACCTCAGCAATCGTACCTCAGCAATAGGACCTCAGCATTGTGACCTCAGCAATAGGACCTCAGCAATAGGACCTCAGCATTGTGACCTCAGCAATAGGACCTCAGCAATAGGACCTCAGCATTGTGACCTCAGCAATAGGACCTCAGCAATAGGACCTCAGCAATAGGACCTCAGCAATAGGACCTCAGCAATAGGAACTCATCTTTGTGACCTCAGCAATAGGACCTCAGGAATAGGACCTAAGCATTGTGACCTCAGAAATAGGACCTCAGCAATACGACCTCAGCAATAGGATCTCAGCAATAGGACCTCAGCATTGTGACCTCAGAAATAGGACCTCAGCAATAGGACCTCAGAATTGTGACCTCAGCATTGTGACCTCAGCAATAGGACCTCAGCAATAGGTCCTCAGCAATAGGACCTCAGCAATAGGACCTCAGCATTGTGACCTCAGCAATAGGACCTCGGCAATAAAACCTCAGCATTGTGACCTCAGCATTGTGACCTCAGCATTTTGAACTCAGCAATAGGACCTCAGCAATAGGACCTCAGCAATAGGACCTCAGCATTGTGACCTCAGCAATAGGACCTCAGCAATAGGACTTCAGCATTGTGACCTCAGCAATAGGACCTCAGCAATAGGACTTCAGCAATAGGACCTCAGCAATAAGACCTGAGCAAAAGGACCTCAACATTGTGACCTCAGCAATAGGACCTCAGCATTGTGACCTCAGCAATAGGACCTCAGCATTGTCACATCAGCAATAGGACCACAGCAATAGGACCTCAGCAATAGGACCTCAGCAATAGGACCTCAGCATTGTGACCTCAGCAATAGGACCTCAGAAATAGGACCTCAGCAAGACCATCTCAGCAATAGGACCTCAGAAATAGGACCTCAGCAATAGGACGTCAGCATTGTGACCTCAGCATTGTGACCTCAGCAATAGGACCTCAGTATTGTGAAATCAGCATTGTGACCTCAGCAATAGGATCTCAGCTATAGGACATCAGCAATAGGACCTCAGCATTGTGACTTCAGCAATAGGACCTCAGCAATAGGACCTCAGTAATAGGACCTCTGCATTGTGACCTCAGCAATAGGACATCAGCATTGTGACCTCAGCAATAGGACATCAGCATTGTGACCTCAGCATTGTGACTTCAGCAATAGGACCTCAGCAATAGGACCTCAGCAATAGGACCTCAGCATTGTGACCTCAGCATTGTGATCTCAGCATTGTGACCTCAGCAATAGGACCTCAGAAATAGGACCACAGCAAAAGGACCACAGCAAAAGGACCTCAGCATTGTGACCTCAGCATTGTGACCTCAGCAATAGGACCTCAGCATTGTGACCTCAGCATTGTGACCTCAGCATTGTGACCTCAGCATTGTGACCTCAGCAATAGGACCTCAGCAATAGGACCGCAGCAATAGGACCTCTGTATTGTGACCTCAGCAATAGGACATCAGCATTGTGACCTCAGCATTTTGACGTCAGCAATAGCACCTCAGCATTGTGACCTCAGCAATAGGACCTCAGCAATAGGACCTCAGCAATAGGACCTCAGCAATAGGACCTCTGCATTGTGACCTCAGCATTGTGACCTCAGCAATAGGACCTCGGAAATAGGACCACAGCAAAAGGACCTCAGCATTGTGACGTCAGCAATAGGACCTCTGCATTGTGACCTCAGCAATAGGACATCAGCATTGTGACGTCAGCATTTTGAACTCAGCAATAGCACCTCAGCATTGTGACCTCAGCAATAGGACCTCAGCAATAGGACCTCAGCAATAGGACCTCAGCATTGTAACCTAAGCATTGTGACCTCAGCAGTAGGACCTCAGCATTGTGACCTCAGCATTGTGACCTCAGCATTATGACCTCAGCAACAGGACCTCAGAAATAGGACCTCAGCATTGTGACCTCAGCATTGTGACCTCAGCAATAGGACCTCAGCATTGTGACCTCAGCATTGTGACCTCAGCAGTAGGACCTCAGCAATAGGACCTCAGCATTGTGTCCTCAGCAATAGGACCTCAGCAATAGGACATCAGAATTGTGACCTCAGCAATAGGACCTCAGCATTGTGAACTCAGCAATAGGACCTCAGCAATAGGACCTCAGCAATAGGACCTCAGCAATAGGACCTCAGCATTGTGACCTCAGCAATAGGACCTCGGTAATAGAACCTCAGCAATAGGACCTCAGCAATAGGACCTCAGCAATAGGACCTCAGCAATAGGACCTCAGCAATATGACTACAGCAATAGGACCTCAGAATTGTGACCTGTGCTTTGTGACCTCAGCAATAGGACCTCAGCAATAGGACCTCAGAATTGTGACCTCAGCAATAGGACCTCAGCAGTGTGACTTCAGCAATAGGACCTCAGCAATAGGGCCTCAGCAATAGGACCTCAGCAATAGGAATTCAGCATTGTGACCTCAGCAATAGGACCTCAGCAATAGGGCCTCAGCAATAGGACCTCAGCATTATGACCTCCGCAATAGGACCACAGCCATAGGACCTCAGCAATAGGACCTCAGAAATAGGACCTCAGCATTGTGACCTCAGCAATAGGACCTCAGCAATACGACCTCAGCAATCGTACCTCAGCAATAGGACCTCAGCATTGTGACCTCAGCAATAGGACCTCAGCAATAGAACCTTAGCATTGTGACCTCAGCAATAGGACCTCAGCAATAGGACCTCAGCAATAGGACCTCAGCATTGTGACCTCAGCAATAGGACGTCATCTTTGTGACCTCAGCAATAGGACCTCAGGAATAGGACCTAAGCATTTTGACCTCAGAAATAGGACCTCAGCAACAGGACCTCAGCAATAGGATCTCAGCAATAGGACCTCAGCATTGTGACCTTAGCAATAGGACCTCAGCAATAGGACCTCAGAATTGTGACCTCAGCAATAGGACCTCAGCATTGTGAACTCAGCAATAGGACCTCAGCAATAGGACCTCAGCAATAGGACCTCAGCAATAGGACCTCAGCATTGTGACCTCAGCAATAGGACCTCGGTAATAGAACCTCAGCAATAGGACCTCAGCAATAGGACCTCAGTAATAGGACCTCAGCAATAGGACCTCAGCAATATGACTACAGCAATAGGACCTCAGAATTGTGACCTGTGCTTTGTGACCTCAGCAATAGGACCTCAGCAATAGGACCTCAGAATTGTGACCTCAGGAATAGGACCTCAGCAGTGTGACTTCAGCAATAGGACCTCAGCAATAGGGCCTCAGCAATAGGACCTCAGCAATAGGAATTCAGCATTGTGACCTCAGCAATAGGACCTCAGCAATAGGGCCTCAGCAATAGGACCTCAGCATTATGACCTCCGCAATAGGACCACAGCCATAGGACCTCAGCAATAGGACCTCAGAAATAGGACCTCAGCATTGTGACCTCAGCAATAGGACCTCAGCAATACGACCTCAGCAATCGTACCTCAGCAATAGGACCTCAGCATTGTGACCTAAGCAATAGGACCTCAGCAATAGAACCTTAGCATTGTGACCTCAGCAATAGGACCTCAGCAATAGGACCTCAGCAATAGGACCTCAGGAACAGAACCTCAGCAATAGGACCTCATCTTTGTGACCTCAGCAATAGGACCTCAGGAATAGGACCTAAGCATTTTGACCTCAGAAATAGGACCTCAGCAACAGGACCTCAGCAATAGGATCTCAGCAATAGGACCTCAGCATTGTGACCTCAGCAATAGGACCTCAGCAATAGGAGCTCAGAATTGTGACCTCAGCAATAGGACCTCAGCATTGTGAACTCAGCAATAGGACCTCAGCAATAGGACCTCAGCAATAGGACCTCAGCAATAGGACCTCAGCATTGTGACCTCAGCAATAGGACCTCAGCATTGTGACCTCAGCATTGTGACCTCAGCAATAGGACCTCAGAAATAGGACCACAGCAAAAGGACCACAGCAAAAGGACCTCAGCATTGTGACCTCAGCATTGTGACCTCAGCAATAGGACCTCAGCATTGTGACCTCAGCATTGTGACCTCAGCATTGTGACCTCAGCAATAGGACCTCAGCAATAGTACCTCAGCAATAGGACCTCTGCATTGTGACCTCAGCAATAGGACATCAGCATTGTGACCTCAGCATTTTGACGTCAGCAATAGCACCTCAGCATTGTGACCTCAGCAATAGGACCTCAGCAATAGGACCTTAGCATTAGGACCTCTGCATTGTGACCTCAGCATTGTGACCTCAGGAATAGGACCTCGGAAATAGGACCGCAGCAAAAGGACCTCAGCATTGTGACCTCAGCAATAGGACCTCAGCATTGTGACCTCAGCAATAGGACCTCAGCATTGTGACCTCAGCATTGTGACCTCAGCTATAGGACCTCAGCAATAGGACCTCAGCAATAGGACCTCTGCATTGTGACCTCAGCAATAGGACATCAGCATTGTGACCTCAGCATTTTGAACTCAGCAATAGCACCTCAGCATTGTGACCTCAGCATTGTGACCTCAGCAATAGGACCTCAGCAATAGGACCTCAGCATTGTAACCTAAGCATTTTGACCTCAGCAATAGGACCTCAGCATTGTGACCTCAGCATTTTGACCTCAGGATTATGACCTCAGCAACAGGACCTCAGAAAAAGGACCTCAGAAATAGGACCTCAGCATTGTGACCTCAGCAATAGGACCTCAGCATTGTGACCTCAGCATTGTGACCTCAGCAGTAGGACCTCAGCAATAGGACCTCAGCATTGTGTCCTCAGCAATAGGACCTCAGCAATAGGACATCAGAATTGTGACCTCAGCAATAGGACCTCAGCATTGTGAACTCAGCAATAGGACCTCGGCAATAGAACCTCAGCAATAGGACCTCAGCAATAGGACCTCAGTAATAGGACCTCAGCAATAGGACCTCAGCAATATGACCACAGCAATAGGACCTCAGAATTGTGACCTGTGCTTTGTGACCTCAGCAATAGGACCTCTACAATAGGACCTCAGAATTGTGACCTCAGCAATAGGACCTCAGCAGTGTGACTTCAGCAATAGGACCTCAGCAATAGGGCCTCAGCAATAGGACCTCAGCAATAGGAATTCAGCATTGTGACCTCAGCAATAGGACCTCAGCAATAGGGCCTCAGCAATAGGACCTCAGCATTATGACCTCCGCAATAGGACCACAGCCATAGGACCTCAGCAATAGGACCTCAGAAATAGGACCTCAGCATTGTGACCTCAGCAATAGGACCTCAGCAATACGACCTCAGCAAACGTACCTCAGCAATAGGACCTCAGCATTGTGACCTCAGCAATAGGACCTCAGCAATAGAACCTCAGCATTGTGACCTCAGCAATAGGACCTCAGCAATAGGACCTCAGCAATAGGACCTCAGCAATAGAACCTCAGCAACAGGAACTCATCTTTGTGACCTCAGCAATAGGACCTCAGGAATAGGACCTAAGCATTGTGACCTCAGAAATAGGACCTCAGCAATAGGACCTCAGCAATAGGACCTCAGAATTGTGACCTCAGCATTGTGACTTCAGCAATAGGACCTCAGCACTGTGAACTCAGCAATAGGACCTCAGCAATAGGACCTCAGCAATAGGACCTCAGCATTAGGACCTCAGCATTGTGTCCTCAGCAATAGGACCTCAGCAATAGGACCTCAGCAATAGGACCTCTGCATTGTGACCTCAGCAATAGGACATCAGCATTGTGTCCTCAGCATTTTGACGTCAGAAATAGCACCTCAGCATTGTGACCTCAGCAATAGGACCTCAGCAATAGGACCTCAGCAATAGGACCTCAGCATTGTGACCTCAGCATTGTGATCTCAGCATTGTGACCTCAGCATTATGACCTCAGCAATAGGACCTCAGCATTGTGACCTCAGCAGTAGGACCTCAGCAATAGGACCTCAGCATTGTGTCCTCAGCAATAGGACCTCAGCAATAGGACATCAGAATTGTGACCTCAGCAATAGGACCTCAGCATTGTGAACTCAGCAATAGGACCTCGGCAATAGAACCTCAGCAATAGGACCTCAGCAATAGGACCTCAGTAATAGGACCTCAGCAATAGGACCTCAGCAATATGACCACAGCAATAGGACCTCAGAATTGTGACCTGTGCTTTGTGACCTCAGCAATAGGACCTCAGCAATAGGACCTCAGAATTGTGACCTCAGCAATAGGACCTCAGCAGTGTGACTTCAGCAATAGGACCTCAGCAATAGGGCCTCAGCAATAGGACCTCAGCAATAGGAATTCAGCATTGTGACCTCAGCAATAGGACCTCAGCAATAGGGCCTCAGCAATAGGACCTCAGCATTATGACCTCCGCAATAGGACCACAGCCATAGGACCTCAGCAATAGGACCTCAGAAATAGGACCTCAGCATTGTGACCTCAGCAATAGGACCTCAGCAATACGACCTCAGCAAACGTACCTCAGCAATAGGACCTCAGCATTGTGACCTCAGCAATAGGACCTCAGCAATAGAACCTCAGCATTGTGACCTCAGCAATAGGACCTCAGCAATAGGACCTCAGCAATAGAGCCTCTGCAATAGGACCTCAGAATTGTGACCTCAGCAATAGGACCTCAGCATTGTGACTTCAGCAATAGGACCTCAGCAATAGGACCTCAGCATTGTGACCTCTGCAATAGGATTTCAGTAATAGTACCTCAGCAATAGGACCTAAGCAATACGACCTCAGCATTGTGACCTCAGCAATAGGACCTCAGCATTTTGACCTCAGCAATAGGACCTCAGCATTGTGACCTCAGCAATAGGACCTCAGCAATATGACATCAGCAATAGGACCTCAGAAATGTGACCTCAGCATTGTGACCTCAGCAATAGGACCTCAGCATTGTGACCTCAGTAATAGGACCTCAGCAATAGGACCTCAGCAAAAGGACCTCAGCAATAGGACCTCAGCATTGTGACCTCAGCAATAGGACCTCAGCAATAGGACCACAGCAATAGGACCTCAGCATTGTGACCTTAGCAATAGGACCTCAGCAATAGTGCCTCAGCAACAGGACCTCAGCATTGTGACCTCAGCAATAGGACCTCAGCAGTAGGACCTCAGCATTGTGACCTCATAAATAGTACCTCATCAATAGGACCTCAGCAATAAGACCTCAGCAATAGGACCTCAGCATTGTGACCTCAGCAATAGGACCTCAGCACTGTTACCTCAGAAATAGGACCTCAGTAATAGGACCTCAGAAATAGGACCTCAGCATTGTGACATCAGCATTGTTACCTCAGCAATAGGACCTCAGCATTGTGACCTCAGCATTGTGACCTCAGCAATAAGACCTCAGCAATAGGACCTCAGCATTGTGACCTCAGCATTGTGACCTCAGCAATAGGACCTCAGAAATAGGACCAGAGCAAAAGGACCTCAGCATTGTGACCTCAGCAATAGGACCTCAGCATTGTGACCTCAGCATTGTGACCTGAGCAATAGGACCTCAGCAATAGGACCTCAGCATTGTGTCCTCAGCAATAGGACCTCAGCAATAGGACCTCAGCAATAGGACCTCTGCATTGTGACCTCAGCAATAGGACATCAGCATTGTGTCCTCAGCATTTTGACGTCAGAAATATCACCTCAGCATTGTGACCTCAGCAATAGGACCTCAGCAATAGGACCTCAGCAATAGGACCTCAGCATTGTGACCTCAGCATTGTGACCTCAGCATTGTGACCTCAGCAATAAGACCTCAGCAATAGGACCTCAGCATTGTGACCTCAGCATGGTGACCTCAGCAATAGGACCTCAGAAATAGTACCAGAGCAAAAGGACCTCAGCATTGTGACCTCAGCAATAGGACCTCAGCATTATGACCTCAGCATTGTTACCTCAGCAATAGGACCTCAGCAATAGGACCTCTGCATTGTGACCTCAGCAACAGGACATCAGCATTGTGACCTTAGCATTTTGAACTCAGCAATAGCACCTCAGCATTGTGACCTCAGCAATAAAACCTCAGCATTGTGACCTCAGCAATAGGACCTCAGCATTGTGACCTCAGCATTGTGACCTCAGCAATAGGACCTCAGCATTGTCACATCAGCAATAGGACCACAGCAATAGGACCTCAGCAATAGGACCTCAGCAATAGGACCTCAGCATTGTGACCTCAGCAATAGGACCTCAGAAATAGGACCTCAGCAAGACCATCTCAGCAATAGGACCTCAGAAATAGGACCTCAGCAATAGGACGTCAGCATTGTGACCTCAGCATTGTGACCTTAGCAATAGGACCTCAGTATTGTGAAATCAGCATTGTGACCTCAGCAATAGGATCTCAGCAATAAGACCTCAGCAATAGGACCTCAGCATTGTGACCTCAGCAATAGGACCTCAGCACTGTTACCTCAGCAAGAGGACCTCAGTAATAGGACCTCAGAAATAGGACCTCAGCATTGTGACATCAGCATTGTTACCTCAGCAATAGGACCTCAGCATTGTGACCTCAGCATTGTGACATCAGCATTGTTACCTCAGCAATAGGACCTCAGCATTGTGACCTCAGCATTGTGACCTCAGCAATAAGACCTCAGCAATAGGACCTCAGCATTGTGACCTCAGCATTGTGACCTCAGCAATAGGACCTCAGAAATAGGACCAGAGCAAAAGGACCTCAGCATTGTGACCTCAGCAATAGGACCTCAGCATTGTGACCTCAGCATTGTGACCTCAGCAATAGGACCTCAGCAATAGGACCTCAGCATTGTGTCCTCAGCAATAGGACCTCAGCAATAGGACCTCAGCAATAGGACCTCTGCATTGTGACCTCAGCAATAGGACATCAGCATTGTGTCCTCAGCATTTTGACGTCAGAAATAGCACCTCAGCATTGTGACCTCAGCAATAGGACCTCAGCAATAGGACCTCAGCAATAGGACCTCAGCATTGTGACCTCAGCAATAGGACCTCGGCAATAAAACCTCAGCATTGTGACCTCAGCAATAGGACCTCAGCATTGTGAACTCAGCAATAGGACCTCAGCAATAGGACCTCAGCAATAGGACCTCAGCATTGTGACCTCAGCAATAGGACCTCAGCAATAGGACTTCAGCATTGTGACCTCAGCAATAGGACCTCAGCAATAGGACTTCAGCAATAGGACCTCAGCAATAAGACCTCAGCAATAGGACCTCAGCATTGTGACCTCAGTAATAGGACCTCAGCAATAGGACCTTAGCAATAGGGCCTCACCATTGTGATCTCAGCAATAGGACCTCAGCAATAGAGCCTCTGCAATAGGACCTCAGAATTGTGACCTCAGCAATAGGACCTCAGCATTGTGACTTCAGCAATAGGACCTCAGCAATAGGACCTCAGCATTGTGACCTCTGCAATAGGACCTCAGCAATATGACATCAGCAATAGGACCTCAGAAATGTGACCTCAGCATTGTGACCTCAGCAATAGGACCTCAGCATTGTGACCTCAGTAATAGGACCTCAGCAATAGGACCTCAGCAAAAGGACCTCAGCAATAGGACCTCAGCATTGTGACCTCAGCAATAGGACCTCAGCAATAGGACCACAGCAATAGGACCTCAGCATTGTGACCTTAGCAATAGGACCTCAGCAATAGTGCCTCAGCAACAGGACCTCAGCATTGTGACCTCAGCAATAGGACCTCAGCAGTAGGACCTCAGCATTGTGACCTCATAAATAGTACCTCATCAATAGGACCTCAGCAATAAGACCTCAGCAATAGGACCTCAGCATTGTGACCTCAGCAATAGGACCTCAGCACTGTTACCTCAGCAATAGGACCTCAGTAATAGGACCTCAGAAATAGGACCTCAGCATTGTGACATCAGCATTGTTACCTCAGCAATAGGACCTCAGCATTGTGACCTCAGCATTGTGACCTCAGCAATAAGACCTCAGCAATAGGACCTCAGCATTGTGACCTCAGCATTGTGACCTCAGCAATAGGACCTCAGAAATAGGACCAGAGCAAAAGGACCTCAGCATTGTGACCTCAGCAATAGGACCTCAGCATTGTGACCTCAGCATTGTGACCTGAGCAATAGGACCTCAGCAATAGGACCTCAGCATTGTGTCCTCAGCAATAGGACCTCAGCAATAGGACCTCAGCAATAGGACCTCTGCATTGTGACCTCAGCAATAGGACATCAGCATTGTGTCCTCAGCATTTTGACGTCAGAAATAGCACCTCAGCATTGTGACCTCAGCAATAGGACCTCAGCAATAGGACCTCAGCAATAGGACCTCAGCATTGTGACCTCAGCATTGTGACCTCAGCATTGTGACCTCAGCAATAAGACCTCAGCAATAGGACCTCAGCATTGTGACCTCAGCATGGTGACCTCAGCATTAGGACCTCAGAAATAGTACCAGAGCAAAAGGACCTCAGCATTGTGACCTCAGCAATAGGACCTCAGCATTGTGACCTCAGCATTGTTACCTCAGCAATAGGACCTCAGCAATAGGACCTCTGCATTGTGACCTCAGCAACAGGACATCAGCATTGTGACCTTAGCATTTTGAACTCAGCAATAGCACCTCAGCATTGTGACCTCAGCAATAAAACCTCAGCATTGTGACCTCAGCAATAGGACCTCAGCATTGTGACCTCAGCATTGTGACCTCAGCAATAGGACCTCAGCATTGTCACATCAGCAATAGGACCACAGCAATAGGACCTCAGCAATAGGACCTCAGCAATAGGACCTCAGCATTGTGACCTCAGCAATAGGACCTCAGAAATAGGACCACGGCAATAGAACCTCAGCAATAGGACCTCAGAAATAGGACCTCAGCAATAGGACGTCAGCATTGTGACCTCAGCATTGTGACCTCAGCAATAGGACCTCAGTATTGTGAAATCAGCATTGTGACCTCAGCAATAGGATCTCAGCAATAAGACCTCAGCAATAGGACCTCAGCATTGTGACCTCAGCAATAGGACCTCAGCACTGTTACCTCAGCAATAGGACCTCAGTAATAGGACCTCAGAAATAGGACCTCAGCATTGTGACATCAGCATTGTTACCTCAGCAATAGGACCTCAGCATTGTGACCTCAGCATTGTGACCTCAGCAATAAGACCTCAGCAATAGGACCTCAACATTGTGACCTCAGCATTGTGACCTCAGCAATAGGACCTCAGAAATAGGACCAGAGCAAAAGGACCTCAGCATTGTGACCTCAGCAATAGGACCTCAGCATTGTGACCTCAGCATTGTGACCTCAGCAATAGGACCTCAGCAATAGGACCTCAGCATTGTGTCCTCAGCAATAGGACCTCAGCAATAGGACCTCAGCAATAGGACCTCTGCATTGTGACCTCAGCAATAGGACATCAGCATTGTGTCCTCAGCATTTTGACGTCAGAAATAGCACCTCAGCATTGTGACCTCAGCAATAGGACCTCAGCAATAGGACCTCAGCAATAGGACCTCAGCATTGTGACCTCAGCATTGTGACCTCAGCATTGTGACCTCAGCAATAAGACCTCAGCAATAGGACCTCAGCATTGTGACCTCAGCATGGTGACCTCAGCAATAGGACCTCAGAAATAGTACCAGAGCAAAAGGACCTCAGCATTGTGACCTCAGCAATAGGACCTCAGCATTGTGACCTCAGCATTGTTACCTCAGCAATAGGACCTCAGCAATAGGACCTCTGCATTGTGACCTCAGCAACAGGACATCAGCATTGTGACCTTAGCATTTTGAACTCAGCAATAGCACCTCAGCATTGTGACCTCAGCAATAAAACCTCAGCATTGTGACCTCAGCAATAGGACCTCAGCATTGTGACCTCAGCATTGTGACCTCAGCAATAGGACCTCAGCATTGTCACATCAGCAATAGGACCACAGCAATAGGACCTCAGCAATAGGACCTCAGCAATAGGACCTCAGCATTGTGACCTCAGCAATAGGACCTCAGAAATAGGACCTCAGCAAGACCATCTCAGCAATAGGACCTCAGAAATAGGACCTCAGCAACAGGACGTCAGCATTGTGACCTCAGCATTGTGACCTCAGCAATAGGACCTCAGTATTGTGAAATCAGCATTGTGACCTCAGCAATAGGATCTCAGCTATAGGACATCAGCAATAGGACCTCAGCATTGTGACTTCAGCAATAGGACCTCAGCAATAGGACCTCAGTAATAGGACCTCTGCATTGTGACCTCAGCAATAGGACATCAGCATTGTGACCTCAGCATTGTGACTTCAGCAATAGGACCTCAGCATTGTGACCTCAGCATTGTGACCTCAGCAATAGGACCTCAGCATTGTGACCTCAGCATTGTGACCTCAGCATTATGACCTCAGCAATAGGACCTCAGAAATAGGACCACAGCAAAAGGACCTCAGCATTGTGACCTCAGCAATAGGACCTCAGCATTGTGACCTCAGCATTGTGACCTCAGTAATAGGACCTCAGCAATAGGACCTCAGCATTGTGTCCTCAGCAATAGGACCTCAGTAATAGGACCTCAGAATTGTGACCTCAGCATTGTGACCTCAGCAATAGGACCTCAGCAACAGGACATCAGCAATAGGACCACAGCAATAGGACTTCAGAATTGTGACCTGTGCATTGTGACCTCAGCAATAGGACCTCAGCAATAGGACCTCAGCATAGTGACCTCAGCAATAGGACCTCAGCAATAGGACTTCAGCATTGTAACCTCAGCAATATGACCTCAGCAATAGGACCTGAGCAAAAGGACCTCAACATTGTGACCTCAGCAATAGGACCTCAGCATTGTGACCTCAGCAATAGGACCTCAGCATTGTCACATCAGCAATAGGACCACAGCAATAGGACCTCAGCAATAGGACCTAAGCAATAGGACCTCAGCATTGTGACCTCAGTAATAGGACCTCAGCAATAGGACCTTAGCAATAGGGCCTCACCATTGTGATCTCAGCAATAGGACCTCAGCAATAGAGCCTCTGCAATAGGACCTCAGAATTGTGACCTCAGCAATAGGACCTCAGCATTGTGACTTCAGCAATAGGACCTCAGCAATAGGACCTCAGCATTGTGACCTCAGCATTGTGACCTCAGCAATAGGACCTCAGCATTGTGACCTCTGCAATAGGACCTCAGTAATAGTACCTCAGCAACAGGACCTAAGCAATACGACCTCAGCATTGTGACCTCAGCAATAGGACCTCAGCATTTTGACCTCAGCAATAGGACCTCAGCATTGTGACCTCAGCAATAGGACCTCAGCAATATGACATCAGCAATAGGACCTCAGAAATGTGACCTCAGCATTGTGACCTCAGCAATAGGACCTCAGCATTGTGACCTCAGTAATAGGACCTCAGCAATAGGACCTCAGCAAAAGGACCTCAGCAATAGGACCTCAGCATTGTGACCTCAGCAATAGGACCTCAGCAATAGGACCACAGCAATAGGACCACAGCATTGTGACCTCAGCAATAGGACATCAACAATAGGACCTCAGCATTGTGACCTCAGCAATAGGACCTCAGCAATAGTGCCTCAGCAACAGGACCTCAGCATTGTGACCTCAGCAATAGGACCTCAGCAGTAGGACCTCAGCATTGTGACCTCATAAATAGTACCTCATCAATAGGATCTCAGCAATAAGACCTCAGCAATAGGACCTCAGCATTGTGACCTCAGCAATAGGACCTCAGCACTGTTACCTCAGCAATAGGACCTCAGTAATAGGACCTCAGAAATAGGACCTCAGCATTGTGACATCAGCATTGTTACCTCAGCAATAGAACCTCAGCATTGTGACCTCAGCATTGTGACCTCAGCAATAAGACCTCAGCAATAGGAACTCAGCATTGTGACCTCAGCATTGTGACCTCAGCAATAGGACCTCAGAAATAGGACCAGAGCAAAAGGACCTCAGCATTGTGACCTCAGCAATAGGACCTCAGCATTGTGACCTCAGCATTGTGACCTCAGCAACAGGACCTCAGCAATAGGACCTCAGCATTGTGTCCTCAGCAATAGGACCTCAGCAATAGGACCTCAGCAATAGGACCTCTGCATTGTGACCTCAGCAATAGGACATCAGCATTGTGTCCTCAGCATTTTGACGTCAGAAATAGCACCTCAGCATTGTGACCTCAGCAATAGGACCTCAGCAATAGGACCTCAGCATTGTGACCTCAGCATTGTGACCTCAGCAATAAGACCTCAGCAATAGGACCTCAGCATTGTGACCTCAGCATGGTGACCTCATCAATAGGACCTCATCAATAAGACCTCAGCAATAGGACCTCAGCATTGTGACCTCAGCAATAGGACCTCAGCACTGTTACCTCAGCAATAGGACCTCAGTAATAGGACCTCAGAAATAGGACCTCAGCATTGTGACATCAGCATTGTTACCTCAGCAATAGGACCTCAGCATTGTGACCTCAGCATTGTGACCTCAGCAATAAGACCTCAGCAATAGGACCTCAGCATTGTGACCTCAGCATTGTGACCTCAGCAATAGGACCTCAGAAATAGGACCAGAGCAAAAGGACCTCAGCATTGTGACCTCAGCAATAGGACCTCAGCATTGTGACCTCAGCAATAGGACCTCAGCATTGTGACCTCAGCATTGTGACCTCAGCAATAGGACCTCAGCAATAGGACCTCAGCATTGTGTCCTCAGCAATAGGACCTCAGCAATAGGACCTCAGCAATAGGACCTCTGCATTGTGACCTCAGCAATAGGACATCAGCATTGTGTCCTCAGCATTTTGACGTCAGAAATAGCACCTCAGCATTGTGACCTCAGCAATAGGACCTCAGCAATAGGACCTCAGCATTGTGACCTCAGCATTGTGACCTCAGCAATAAGACCTCAGCAATAGGACCTCAGCATTGTGACCTCAGCATGGTGACCTCATCAATAGGACCTCATCAATAAGACCTCAGCAATAGGACCTCAGCATTGTGACCTCAGCAATAGGACCTCAGCACTGTTACCTCAGCAATAGGACCTCAGTAATAGGACCTCAGAAATAGGACCTCAGCATTGTGACATCAGCATTGTTACCTCAGCAATAGGACCTCAGCATTGTGACCTCAGCATTGTGACCTCAGCAATAAGACCTCAGCAATAGGACCTCAGCATTGTGACCTCAGCATTGTGACCTCAGCAATAGGACCTCAGAAATAGGACCAGAGCAAAAGGACCTCAGCATTGTGACCTCAGCAATAGGACCTCAGCATTGTGACCTCAGCAATAGGACCTCAGCATTGTGACCTCAGCATTGTGACCTCAGCAATAGGACCTCAGCAATAGGACCTCAGCATTGTGTCCTCAGCAATAGGACCTCAGCAATAGGACCTCAGCAATAGGACCTCTGCATTGTGACCTCAGCAATAGGACATCAGCATTGTGTCCTCAGCATTTTGACGTCAGAAATAGCACCTCAGCATTGTGACCTCAGCAATAGGACCTCAGCAATAGGACCTCAGCAATAGGACCTCAGCATTGTGACCTCAGCATTGTGACCTCAGCATTGTGACCTCAGCAATAAGACCTCAGCAATAGGACCTCAGCATTGTGACCTCAGCATGGTGACCTCAGCAATAGGACCTCAGAAATAGTACCAGAGCATAAGGACCTCAGCATTGTGACCTCAGCAATAAGACCTCAGCAATAGGACCTCAGCATTGTGACCTCAGCATTGTGACCTCAGCAATAGGACCTCAGCAATAGGACCTCTGCATTGTGACCTCAGCAACAGGACATCAGCATTGTGACCTTAGCATTTTGAACTCAGCAATAGCACCTCAGCATTGTGACCTCAGCAATAAAACCTCAGCATTGTGACCTCAGCAATAGGACCTCAGCATTGTGACCTCAGCATTGTGACCTCAGCAATAGGACCTCAGCATTGTGACCTCAGCATTGTGACCTCAGCATTATGACCTCAGCAATAGGACCTCAGAAATAGGACCACAGCAAAAGGACCTCAGCATTGTGACCTCAGCAATAGGACCTCAGCATTGTGACCTCAGCATTGTGACCTCAGTAATAGGACCTCAGCAATAGGACCTCAGCATTGTGTCCTCAGCAATAGGACCTCAGCAATAGGACCTCAGAATTGTGACCTCAGCATTGTGACCTCAGCAATATGACCTCAGCAACAGGACATCAGCAATAGGACCACAGCAATAGGACTTCAGAATTGTGACCTGTGCATTGTGACCTCAGCAATAGGACCTCAGCAATAGGACCTCAGCATAGTGACCTCAGCAATAGGACCTCAGCAATAGGACTTCAGCATTGTAACCTCAGCAATATGACCTCAGCAATAGGACCTGAGCAAAAGGACCTCAACATTGTGACCTCAGCAATAGGACCTCAGCATTTTGACCTCAGCAATAGGACCTCAGCATTGTCACATCAGCAATAGGACCACAGCAATAGGACCTCAGCAATAGGACCTCAGCAATAGGACCTCAGCAATAGGACCTCAGAAATAGGACCTCAGAAATAGGACCTCAGCAAGACCATCTCAGCAATAGGACCTCAGAAATAGGACCTCAGCAATAGGACGTCAGCATTGTGACCTCAGCATTGTGACCTCAGCAATAGGACCTCAGTATTGTGAAATCAGCATTGTGACCTCAGCAATAGGATCTCAGCTATAGGACATCAGCAATAGGACCTCAGCATTGTGACTTCAGCAATAGGACCTCAGCAATAGGACCTCAGTAATAGGACCTCTGCATTGTGACCTCAGCAATAGGACATCAGCATTGTGACCTCAGCATTGTGACCTCAGCATTGTGACCTCAGCAATAGGACCTCAGCATTGTGACCTCAGCATTGTGACCTCAGCATTATGACCTCAGCAATAGGACCTCAGAAATAGGACCACAGCAAAAGGACCTCAGCATTGTGACCTAAGCAATAGGACCTCAGCATTGTGACCTCAGCATTGTGACCTCAGTAATAGGACCTCAGCAATAGGACCTCAGCATTGTGTCCTCAGCAATAGGACCTCAGCAATAGGAACTCAGAATTGTGACCTCAGCATTGTGACCTCAGCAATAGGACCTCAGCAACAGGACATCAGCAATAGGACTACAGCAATAGGACTTCAGAATTGTGACCTGTGCATTGTGACCTCAGCAATAGGACCTCAGCAATAGGACCTCAGCATAGTGACCTCAGCAATAGGACCTCAGCAATAGGACTTCAGCATTGTAACCTCAGTAATAGGACCTCAGCAATAGGACCTGAGCAAAAGGACCTCAACATTGTGACCTCAGCAATAGGACCTCAGCATTGTGACCTCAGCAATAGGACCTCAGCATTGTCACATCAGCAATAGGACCACAGCAATAGGACCTCAGCAATAGGACCTCAGCAATAGGACCTCAGCATTGTGACCTCAGCAATAGGACCTCAGAAATAGGACCTCAGCAAGACCATCTCAGCAATAGGACCTCAGAAATAGGACCTCAGCAATAGGACGTCAGCATTGTGACCTCAGCATTGTGACCTCAGCAATAGGACCTCAGTATTGTGAAATCAGCATTGTGACCTCAGCAATAGGATCTCAGCTATAGGACATCAGCAAAAGGACCTCAGCATTGTGACTTCAGCAATAGGACCTCAGCAATAGGACCTCAGTAATAGGACCTCTGCATTGTGACCTCAGCAATAGGACATCAGCATTGTGACCTCAGCAATAGGACATCAGCATTGTGACCTCAGCATTGTGACTTCAGCAATAGGACCTCAGCAATAGGACCTCAGCAATAGGACCTCAGCATTGTGACCTCAGCATTGTGATCTCAGCATTGTGACCTCAGCAATAGGACCTCAGAAATAGGACCACAGCAAAAGGACCACAGCAAAAGGACCTCAGCATTGTGACCTCAGCATTGTGACCTCAGCAATAGGACCTCAGCATTGTGACCTCAGCATTGTGACCTCAGCATTGTGACCTCAGCAATAGGACCTCAGCAATAGTACCTCAGCAATAGGACCTCTGCATTGTGACCTCAGCAATAGGACATCAGCATTGTGACCTCAGCATTTTGACGTCAGCAATAGCACCTCAGCATTGTGACCTCAGCAATAGGACCTCAGCAATAGGACCTCAGCAATAGGACCTCAGCAATAGGACCTCTGCATTGTGACCTCAGCATTGTGACCTCAGCAATAGGACCTCGGAAATAGGACCACAGCAAAAGGACCTCAGCATTCTGACGTCAGCAATAGGACCTCAGCATTGTGAACTCAGCAATAGGACCTCTGCATTGTGACCTCAGCAATAGGACATCAGCATTGTGACGTCAGCATTTTGAACTCAGCAATAGCACCTCAGCATTGTGACCTCAGCAATAGGACCTCAGCAGTAGGACCTCAGCAATACGACCTCAGCATTGTGACCTCAGCAGTAGGACCTCAGCATTGTGACCTCAGCATTGTGACCTCAGCATTATGACCTCAGCAACAGGACCTCAGAAATAGGACCTCAGCATTGTGACCTCAGCATTGTGACCTCAGCAATAGGACCTCAGCATTGTGACCTCAGCATTGTGACCTCAGCATTGTGACCTCAGCAGTAGGACCTCAGCAATAGGACCTCAGCATTGTGTCCTCAGCAATAGGACCTCAGCAATAGGACCTCAGCAATAGGACCTCAGCATTGTGACCTCAGCAATAGGACCTCGGCAATAGAACCTCAGCAATAGGACCTCAGCAATAGGACCTCAGTAATAGGACCTCAGCAATAGGACCTCAGCAATAGGACCTCTGAATTGTGACCTCAGCAATAGGACCTCAGCAGTGTGACTTCAGCAATAGGACCTCAGCAATAGGGCCTCAGCAATAGGACCTCAGCAATAGGAATTCAGCATTGTGACCTCAGCAATAGGACCTCAGAAATAGGGCCTCAGCAATAGGACCTCAGCATTATGACCTCCGCAATAGGACCACAGCCATAGGACCTCAGCAATAGGACCTCAGAAATAGGACCTCAGCATTGTGACCTCAGCATTGTGACCTCAGCAATTGGATCTCAGCTATAGGACATCAGCAATAGGACCTCAGCATTGTGACTTCAGCAATAGGACCTCAGCAATAGGACCTCAGTAATAGGACCTCTGCATTGTGACCTCAGCAATAGGACATCAGAATTGTGACCTCAGCAATAGGACATCAGCATTGTGACCTCAGCATTGTGACTTCAGCAATAGGACCTCAGCAATAGGACCTCAGCAATAGGACCTCAGCATTGTGACCTCAGCATTGTGACCTCAGCAATAGGACCTCAGCATTGTGACCTCAGCATTGTGACCTCAGCATTATGACCTCAGCAATAGGACCTCAGAAATAGGACCACAGCAAAAGGACCTCAGCATTGTGACCTCAGCAATAGGACCTCAGCATTGTGACCTCAGCATTGTGACCTCAGTAATAGGACCTCAGCAATAGGACCTCAGAATTGTGACCTCAGCATTGTGACCTCAGCAATAGGACCTAAGCAACAGGACATCAGCAATAGGACCACAGCAATAGGACTTCAGAATTGTGACCTGTGCTTTGTGACCTCAGCAATAGGACCTCAGCAATAGGACCTCAGCATAGTGACCTCAGCAATAGGACCTCAGCAATAGGACTTCAGCATTGTAACCTCAGCAATATGACCTCAGCAATAGGACCTGAGCAAAAGGACCTCAACATTGTGACCTCAGCAATAGGACCTCAGCATTGTGACCTCAGCAATAGGACCTCAGCATTGTCACATCAGCAATAGGACCACAGCAATAGGACCTCAGCAATAGGACCTCAGCAATAGGACCTCAGCAATAGGACCTCAGCAATAGGACCTCAGAAATAGGACCTCAGCAAGACCATCTCAGCAATAGGACCTCAGAAATAGGACCTCAGCAATAGGACGTCAGCATTGTGACCTCAGCATTGTGACCTCAGCAATAGGACCTCAGTATTGTGAAATCAGCATTGTGACCTCAGCAATAGGATCTCAGCTATAGGACATCAGCAATAGGACCTCAGCATTGTGACTTCAGCAATAGGACCTCAGCAATAGGACCTCAGCAATAGGACCTCAGCAATAGGACCTCTGCATTGTGACCTCAGCAACAGGACATCAGCATTGTGACCTTAGCATTTTGTACTCAGCAATAGCACCTCAGCATTGTGACCTCAGCAATAAAACCTCAGCATTGTGACCTCAGCAATAGGACCTCAGCATTGTGACCTCAGCATTGTGACCTCAGCAATAGGACCTCAGCATTGTGACCTCAGCATTGTGACCTCAGCATTATGACCTCAGCAATAGGACCTCAGAAATAGGACCACAGCAAAAGGACCTCAGCATTGTGACCTCAGCAATAGGACCTCAGCATTGTGACCTCAGCATTGTGACCTCAGTAATAGGACCTCAGCAATAGGACCTCAGCATTGTGTCCTCAGCAATAGGACCTCAGCAATAGGACCTCAGAATTGTGACCTCAGCATTGTGACCTCAGCAATAGGACCTCAGCAACAGGACATCAGCAATAGGACCACAGCAATAGTACTTCAGAATTGTGACCTGTGCATTGTGACCTCAGCAATAGGACCTCAGCAATAGGACCTCAGCATAGTGACCTCAGCAATAGGACCTCAGCAATAGGACTTCAGCATTGTAACCTCAGCAATATGACCTCAGCAATAGGACCTGAGCAAAAGGACCTCAACATTGTGACCTCAGCAATAGGACCTCAGCATTGTGACCTCAGCAATAGGACCTCAGCAATAGGACCTCAGAAATAGGACCTCAGCAAGACCATCTCAGCAATAGGACCTCAGAAATAGGACCTCAGCAATAGGACGTCAGCATTGTGACCTCAGCATTGTGACCTCAGCAATAGGACCTCAGTATTGTGAAATCAGCATTGTGACCTCAGCAATAGGATCTCAGCTATAGGACATCAGCAATAGGACCTCAGCATTGTGACTTCAGCAATAGGACCTCAGCAATAGGACCTCAGTAATAGGACCTCTGCATTGTGACCTCAGCAATAGGACATTAGCATTGTGACCTCAGCATTGTGACCTCAGCATTGTGACCTCAGCAATAGGACCTCAGCATTGTGACCTCAGCATTGTGACCTCAGCAATAGGACCTCAGCATTGTGACCTCAGCATTGTGACCTCAGCATTATGACCTCAGCAATAGGACCTCAGAAATAGGACCACAGCAAAAGGACCTCAGCATTGTGACCTCAGCAATAGGACCTCAGCATTGTGACCTCAGCATTGTGACCTCAGTAATAGGACCTCAGCAATAGGACCTCAGCATTGTGTCCTCAGCAATAGGACCTCAGCAATAGGACCTCAGAATTGTGACCTCAGCATTGTGACCTCAGCAATAGGACCTCAGCAACAGGACATCAGCAATAGGACCACAGCAATAGGACTTCAGAATTGTGACCTGTGCATTGTGACCTCAGCAATAGGACCTCAGCAATAGGACCTCAGCATAGTGACCTCAGCAATAGGACCTCAGCAATAGGACTTCAGCATTGTAACCTCAGCAATATGACCTCAGCAATAGGACCTCAGCATTGTGACCTCAGCATTGTGACCTCAGCAATAGGACCTCAGAAATAGGACCAGAGCAAAAGGACCTCAGCATTGTGACCTCAGCAATAGGACCTCAGCATTGTGACCTCAGCAATAGGACCTCAGCAATAGGACCTCAGCATTGTGACCTCAGCAATAGGACCTCAGCAATAGGACCTCAGCATTGTGTCCTCAGCAATAGGACCTCAGCAATAGGACCTCAGCAATAGGACCTCTGCATTGTGACCTCAGCAATAGGACATCAGCATTGTGTCCTCAGCATTTTGACGTCAGAAATAGCACCTCAGCATTGTGACCTCAGCAATAGGACCTCAGCAATAGGACCTCAGCAATAGGACCTCAGCATTGTGACCTCAGCATTGTGACCTCAGCATTGTGACCTCAGCAATAAGACCTCAGCAATAGGACCTCAGCATTGTGACCTCAGCATGGTGACCTCAGCAATAGGACCTCAGAAATAGTACCAGAGCAGAAGGACCTCAGCATTGTGACCTCAGCAATAGGACCTCAGCATTGTGACCTCAGCATTGTGACCTCAGCAATAGGACCTCAGCAATAGGACCTCAGCAATAGGACCTCTGCATTGTGACCTCAGGAACAGGACATCAGCATTGTGACCTTAGCATTTTGAACTCAGCAATAGCACCTCAGCATTGTGACCTCAGCAATAAAACCTCTGCATTGTGACCTCAGCAATAGGACCTCAGCATTGTGACCTCAGCATTGTGACCTCAGCAATAGGACCTCAGCATTGTGACCTCAGCATTGTGACCTCAGCATTATGACCTCAGCAATAGGACCTCAGAAATAGGACCACAGCAAAAGGACCTCAGCATTGTGACCTAAGCAATAGGACCTCAGCATTGTGACCTCAGCATTGTGACCTCAGTAATAGGACCTCAGCAATAGGACCTCAGCATTGTGTCCTCAGCAATAGGACCTCAGCAATAGGACCTCAGAATTGTGACCTCAGCATTGTGACCTCAGCAATAGGACCTCAGCAACAGGACATCAGCAATAGGACCACAGCAATAGGACTTCAGAATTGTGACCTGTGCATTGTGACCTCAGCAATAGGACCTCAGCAATAGGACCTCAGCATAGTGACCTCAGCAATAGGACCTCAGCAATAGGACTTCAGCATTGTAACCTCAGCAATATGACCTCAGCAATAGGACCTGAGCAAAAGGACCTCAACATTGTGACCTCAGCAATAGGACCTCAGCATTGTGACCTCAGCAATAGGACCTCAGCATTGTCACATCAGCAATAGGACCACAGCAATAGGACCTCAGCAATAGGACCTCAGCAATAGGACCTCAGCATTGTGACCTCAGCAATAGGACCTCAGAAATAGGACCTCAGCAAGACCATCTCAGCAATAGGACCTCAGAAATAGGACCTCAGCAATAGGACGTCAGCATTGTGACCTCAGCATTGTGACCTCAGCAATAGGACCTCAGTATTGTGAAATCAGCATTGTGACCTCAGCAATAGGATCTCAGCTATAGGACATCAGCAATAGGACCTCAGCATTGTGACTTCAGCAATAGGACCTCAGCAATAGGACCTCAGTAATAGGACCTCTGCATTGTGACCTCAGCAATAGGACATCAGCATTGTGACCTCAGCAATAGGACATCAGCATTGTGACCTCAGCATTGTGACTTCAGCAATAGGACCTCAGCAATAGGACCTCAGCAATAGGACCTCAGCATTGTGACCTCAGCATTGTGATCTCAGCATTGTGACCTCAGCAATAGGACCTCAGAAATAGGACCACAGCAAAAGGACCACAGCAAAAGGACCTCAGCATTGTGACCTCAGCATTGTGACCTCAGCAATAGGACCTCAGCATTGTGACCTCAGCATTGTGACCTCAGCATTGTGACCTCAGCAATAGGACCTCAGCAATAGTACCTCAGCAATAGGACCTCTGCATTGTGACCTCAGCAATAGGACATCAGCATTGTGACCTCAGCATTTTGACGTCAGCAATAGCACCTCAGCATTGTGACCTCAGCAATAGGACCTCAGCAATAGGACCTCAGCAATAGGACCTCAGCAATAGGACCTCTGCATTGTGACCTCAGCATTGTGACCTCAGCAATAGGACCTCGGAAATAGGACCACAGCAAAAGGACCTCAGCATTGTGACCTCAGCAATAGGACCTCAGCAATAGTACCTCAGCAATAGGACCTCTGCATTGTGACCTCAGCAATAGGACATCAGCATTGTGACGTCAGCATTTTGAACTCAGCAATAGCACCTCAGCATTGTGACCTCAGCAATAGGACCTCAGCAATAGGACCTCAGCAATACGACCTCAGCATTGTAACCTAAGCATTGTGACCTCAGCAGTAGGACCTCAGCATTGTGACCTCAGCATTGTGACCTCAGCATTATGACCTCAGCAACAGGACCTCAGAAATAGGACCTCAGCATTGTGACCTCAGCATTGTGACCTCAGCAATAGGACCTCAGCATTGTGACCTCAGCATTGTGACCTCAGCATTGTGACCTCAGCATTGTGACCTCAGCAGTAGGACCTCAGCAATAGGACCTCAGCATTGTGTCCTCAGCAATAGGACCTCAGCAATAGGACCTCAGCAATAGGACCTCAGCATTGTGACCTCAGCAATAGGACCTCGGCAATAGAACCTCAGCAATAGGACCTCAGAAATAGGACCTCAGTAATAGGACCTCAGCAATAGGACCTCAGCAATAGGACCTCAGAATTGTGACCTCAGCAATAGGACCTAAGCAGTGTGACTTCAGCAATAGGACCTCAGCAATAGGGCCTCAGCAATAGGACCTCAGCAATAGGAATTCAGCATTGTGACCTCAGCAATAGGACCTCAGCAATAGGGCCTCAGCAATAGGACCTCAGCATTATGACCTCCGCAATAGGACCACAGCCATAGGACCTCAGCAATAGGACCTCAGAAATAGGACCTCAGCATTGTGACCTCAGCAATAGGACCTCAGCAATACGACCTCAGCAATCGTACCTCAGCAATAGGACCTCAGCATTGTGACCTCAGCAATAGGACCTCAGCAATAGAACCTTAGCATTGTGACCTCAGCAATAGGACCTCAGCAATAGGACCTCAGCAATAGGACCTCAGGAATAGAACCTCAGCAATAGGACCTCATCTTTGTGACCTCAGCAATAGGACCTCAGCAATAGGACATCAGCATTGTGACCTCAGAAATAGGACCTCAGCAATAGGACCTCAGCAATAGGATCTCAGCAATAGGACCTCAGCATTGTGACCTCAGCAATAGGACCTCAGCAATAGGACCTCAGAATTGTGACCTCAGCATTGTGACCTCAGCAATAGGACCTCAGCATTGTGAACTCAGCAATAGGACCTCAGCAATAGGACCTCAGCAATAGGACCTCAGCAATAGGACCTCAGCATTGTGACCTCAGCATTGTGACCTCAGAAATAGAACCACAGCAAAAGGACCACAGCAAGAGGACCACAGCAAGAGGACCTCAGGATTGTGACCTCAGCATTGTGACCTCAGCAATAGGACCTCAGCAATAGGACCTCAGCAATATGACCTCAGCAATAGGACCTGAGCAAAAGGACCTCAACATTGTGACCTCAGCAATAGGACCTCAGCATTGTGACCTCAGCAATAGGACCTCAGCATTGTGACCTCAGCATTGTGATCTCAGCATTGTGACCTCAGCAATAGGACCTCAGAAATAGGACCACAGCAAAAGGACCACAGCAAAAGGACCTCAGCATTGTGACCTCAGCAATAGGACCTCAGCATTGTGACCTCAGCATTGTGACCTCAGCATTGTGACCTCAGCAATAGGACCTCAGCAATAGTACCTCAGCAATAGGACCTCTGCATTGTGACCTCAGCAATAGGACCTCAGCATTGTGACCTCAGCATTTTGACGTCAGCAATAGCACCTCAGGAATAGGACCTCAGCATTGTGACCTCAGCATTGTTACCTCAGTAGTAGGACCTCAGCAATAGGACCTCAGCATTGTGACCTCAGCAATAGGACCTCGGAAATAGGACCACAGCAAAAGGACCTCAGCATTGTGACGTCAGCAATAGGACCTCAGCATTGTGACCTCAGCAATAGGACCTCAGCATTGTGACCTCAGCATTGTGACCTCAGCAATAGGACCTCAGCAATAGGACCTCAGCAATAGGACATCTGCATTGTGACCTCAGCAATAGGACATCAGCATTGTGACCTCAGCATTTTGAACTCAGCAATAGCACCTCAGCATTGTGACCTCAGCAATAGGACCTCAGCAATAGGACCTCAGCAATAGGACCTCAGCAATAGGACCTCAGCATTGTAACCTAAGCATTGTGACCTCAGCAATAGGACCTCAGCATTGTGACCTCAGCATTGTGACCTCAGCAATAGGACCTCAGCATTGTGACCTCAGCATTGTGACCTCAGCAATAGGACCTCAGCAATAGGACCTCAGCATTGTGTCCTCAGCAATAGGACCTCTGCAATAGGACATCAGAATTGTGACCTCAGCAATAGGACCTCAGCATTGTGAACTCAGCAATAGGACCTCAGCAATAGGACCTCAGCAATAGGACCTCAGCATTGTGACCTCAGCAATAGGACCTCGGCAATAGAACCTCAGCAATAGGACCTCAGCAATAGGACCTCAGTAATAGGACCTCAGCAATAGGACCTCAGCAATATGACCACAGCAATAGGACCTCAGAATTGTGACCTGTGCTTTGTGACCTCATTAATAGGACCTCAGCAATAGGACCTCAGAATTGTGACCTCAGCAATAGGACCTCAGCAGTGTGACTTCAGCAATAGGACCTCAGCAATAGGGCCTCAGCAACAGGGCCTCAGCAATAGGGCCTCAGCAATAGGACCTCAGCAATAGGAATTCAGCATTGTGACCTCAGCAATAGGGCCTCAGCAATAGGGCCTCAGCAATAGGACCTCAGCAATAGGAATTCAGCATTGTGACCTCAGAAATAGGACCACAGCAAAAGGACCTCAGCATTGTGACCTCCGCAATAGGACCACAGCCATAGGACCTCAGCAATAGGACCTCAGAAATAGGACCTCAGCATTGTGACCTCAGCAATAGGACCTCAGCAATACGACCTCAGCAATCGTACCTCAGCAATAGGACCTCAGCATTGTGACCTCAGCAATAGGACCTCAGCAATAGAACCTCAGCATTGCGACCTCAGCAATAGGACCTCAGAAATAGGACCTCATGTTTGTGACCTCAGCAATAGGACCTCATCAATAGGACCTAAGCATTGTGACCTCAGAAATAGGACCTCAGCAATAGGACCTCAGCAATAGGATCTCAGCAATAGGACCTCAGCATTGTGACCTCAGCAATAGGACCTCAGCAATAGGACCTCAGAATTGTGACCTCAGCATTGTTACCTCAGCAATAGGACCTCAGCATTGTGAACTCAGCAATAGGACCTCAGCAATAGGACCTCAGCAATAGGACCTCAGCAATAGGACCTCAGAATTGTGACCTCAGCAGTAGGACCTCGGCAATAAAACCTCAGCATTGTGACCTCAGCAATAGGACCTCAGCATTGTGAACTCAGCAATACGACCTCAGCAGTAGGACCTCAGCAATAGGACCTCAGCTATATGACCTCAGCATTGTGACCTCAGCAATAGGACCTCAGCAATAGGACTTCAGCATTGTGACCTCAGCAATAGGACCTCAGCAATAGGACTTCAGCAATAGGACCTCAGCAATAAGACCTCAGCAATAGGACCTCAGCATTGTGACATCAGTAATATGACCTCAGCAATAGGACCTTAGCAATAGGGCCTCACCATTGTGATCTCTGCAATAGGACCTCAGCAATAGAGCCTCTGCAATAGGACCTCAGCATTGTGACCTCAGCAATAGGACCTCAGCATTGTGACTTCAGCAATAGGACCTCAGCAATAGGACCTCAGCATTGTGACCTCAGCAATAGGACCTCAGCAATAGGACCTCAGCATTGTGACCTCTGCAATAGGACCTCAGTAATAGTACCTCAGCAATAGGACCTAAGCAATACGACCTCAGCATTGTGACCTCAGCAATAGGACCTCAGCATTTTGACCTCAGCAACAGGACCTCAGCATTGTGACCTCAGCAAAATGACCTCAGCATTGTGACTTCAGCAATAGGACCTCAGCAATAGGACCTCAGCATTGTGACCTCAGCAATAGGACCTCAGCAATAGGACCTCAGCATTGTGACCTCTGCAATAGGACCTCAGTAATAGTACCTCAGCAATAGGACCTAAGCAATACGACCTCACCATTGTGATCTCAGCAATAGGACCTCAGCAATAGAGCCTCTGCAATAGGACCTCAGCATTGTGACCTCAGCAATAGGACCTCAGCATTGTGACTTCAGCAATAGGACCTCAGCAATAGGACCTCAGCATTGTGACCTCAGCAATAGGACCTCAGCATTGTGACCTCTGCAATAGGACCTCAGTAATAGTACCTCATCAATAGGACCTAAGCAATACGACCTCAGCATTGTGACCTCAGCAATAGGACCTCAGCATTTTCACCTCAGCAATAGGACCTCAGCATTGTGACCTCAGCAATAGGACCTAAGCAATATGACATCAGCAATAGGACCTCAGAAATGTGACCTCAGCATTGTGACCTCAGCAATAGGACCTCAGCATTGTGACCTCAGTAATAGGACCTCAGCAATAGGACCTCAGCAAAAGGACCTCAGCAATAGGACCTCAGCATTGTGACCTCAGCAATAGGACCTCAGCAATAGGACCACAGCAATAGGACCACAGCAATAGGACCACAGCATTGTGACCTGAGCAATAGGACATCAACAATAGGACCTCAGCATTGTGACCTCAGCAATAGGATCTCAGCAATAGGACCTCAGCAATAGTGCCTCAGCAACACGACCTCAGCATTGTGACCTCAGCAATAGGACCTCAGCAGTAGGACCTCAGCATTGTGACCTCATAAATAGTACCTCATCAATAGGACCTCAGCAATAAGACCTCAGCATTGTGACCTCAGCAATAGGACCTCAGCACTGTTACCTCAGCAATAGGACCTCAGTAATAGGACCTCAGAAATAGGACCTCAGCATTGTGACATCAGCATTGTTACCTCAGCAATAGGACCTCAGCATTGTGACCTCAGCATTGTGACCTCAGCATTGTGACCTAAGCAATAGGACGCCAGCAATAGGACCTCAGCGTTGTGACCTCAGCATTGTGACCTCAGCATTGTGACCTCAGCATTGTGACCTCAGCATTGTGACCTTAGCAATAGGACCTCAGAAATAGGACCTCAGCATTGTGACCTGTGCAATAAGACCTTAGCAATAGGACGTCATCTTCTGGACCGAAGCAATAGGACCTCAGCATTCTGACCTCAGCAATAGGACCTCAGAATTGTTACCTCAGCAATCGGACCTCAGCATTGTGACCTCAGCATTCTGACCTCAGCAATAGGACCTCAGCAATGGGACCTCAGCAATAGGACCTCAGCATTGTGACCTCAGAATTGTGACCTCAGTAATAGAACCTCAGCAATAGGACCTCAGCAATAGGACCTCAGCAATAGGACCTCAGCAATAGGACCTCAGCATTGTGACCTCAGCAATAGGACCTCAGCAATAGGACCTCAGCAATAGGACTTCAACAATAGAACCTCAGTAATAGGACCTAAGCAATAGGACCTCAGCAATAGGACCTCAGCATTGTGACCTCAGCAATAGGACCTGAGCAATAGGACCTCAGACAAATGGACCTCAGCAATAGGACCTCAGCATTGTGACCTCAGCAATAGGACCTCACCAATGTCACCTCAGCATTAAGACCTCAGCAATAGGACCTAAGCATTGTGACCTCAGCAATAGGACCTCAGCAATAGGACATTAGCATTGTGACCTGAGCAATAGGACCTCAGCAATAGGACCTCAGCAAAAGGACCTCAGCATTGTGACCTCAGCAATAGGACCACAGCAATAGGACCACAGCAATAGTACTTCAGAAACAGGACCTCAGCATGGAGACCTCAACATTGTGACGTCAGCAATAGGACCTCAGCAATAAGACCTCAGCATTGGGACCTCAGCAAGAGGACCTCAGAAATAGGACCTCAGCTTTGTGACCTCAACATTGTGACCTCAGCATTTTGACCTCAGCAAAAGGACCTCAGCATTGTGACCTCAACATTGTGACCTCAGCAATAGGAGCTCAGTTATAGTACCTCAGCATTGTGACCTCAGCCATAGGAACTCAGCATTTTGACCTCAGCAATAGGACCTCAGTAATAGGACCTCAGCATTGTGACCTCAGCAATAGTACCTCAGCGCTAGCACCTCAGCAATTATACCTCCGAATTCTAACCTCAGCAATAGGACCTCAGCATTGTGACCTCAGCATTGTGACCTCAGCAATAGAACCTCAGCAATAGGACCTCAGCAATAGGACCTCAGCAAAAGGGCCTCAGCATTGTGACCTCAGCCATAGGACCTCAGCAATAGGACCTCAGCAACAGGACCTCAGCATTGTGACCTCAGCAATAGGACCTCAGAAATAGGACCTCAGCAAGACCATCTCAGCAATAGGACCTCAGAAATAGGACCTCAGCAATAGGACGTCAGCATTGTGACCTCAGCATTGTGACCTCAGCAATAGGACCTCAGTATTGTGAAATCAGCATTGTGACCTCAGCAATAGGATCTCAGCTATAGGACATCAGCAATAGGACCTCAGCATTGTGACTTCAGCAATAGGACCTCAGCAATAGGACCTCAGTAATAGGACCTCTGCATTGTGACCTCAGCAATAGGACATCAGCATTGTGACCTCAGCATTGTGACTTCAGCAATAGGACCTCAGCAGTAGGACCTCAGCATTGTGACCTCAGCATTGTGACTTCAGCATTGTGACCTCAGCAATAGGACCTCAGAAATAGGACCACAGCAAAAGGACCACAGCAAAAGGACCTCAGCATTGTGACCTCAGCATTGTGACCTCAGCAATAGGACCTCAGCATTGTGACCTCAGCATTGTGACCTCAGCATTGTGACCTCAGCATTGTGACCTCAGCAATAGGACCTCAGCAATAGTACCTCAGCAATAGGACCTCTGCATTGTGACCTCAGCAATAGGACCTCAGCATTGTGACCTCAGCATTTTGACGTCAGCAATAGCACCTCAGCAATAGGACCTCAGCATTGTGACCTCAGCATTGTTACCTCAGTAGTAGGACCTCAGCAATAGGACCTCAGCATTGTGACCTCAGCAATAGGACCTCGGAAATAGGACCACAGCAAAAGGACCTCAGCATTGTGACGTCAGCAATAGGACCTCAGCATTGTGACCTCAGAAATAGGACCTCAGCATTGTGACCTCAGCATTGTGACCTCAGCAGTAGGACCTCAGCAATAGGACCTCAGCAATAGGACCTCTGCATTGTGACCTCAGCAATAGGACATCAGCATTGTGACCTCAGCATTTTGAACTCAGCAATAGCACCTCAGCATTGTGACCTCAGCAATAGGACCTCAGCAATAGGACCTCAGCAATAGGACCTCAGCAATACGACCTCAGCATTGTAACCTAAGCATTGTGACCTCAGCAATAGGACCTCAGCATTGTGACCTCAGCATTGTGACCTCAGCACTATGACCACAGCAACAGGACCTCAGAAATAGGACCTCAGAATTGTGACCTCAGCATTGTGACCTCAGCAATAGGACCTCAGCATTGTGACCTCAGCATTGTGACCTCAGCAATAGGACCTCAGCAATAGGACCTCAGCAATAGGACCTCAGCATTGTGTCCTCAGCAATAGGACCTCTGCAATAGGACATCAGAATTGTGACCTCAGCAATAGGACCTCAGCATTGTGAACTCAGCAATAGGACCTCAGCAATAGGACCTCAGCAATAGGACCTCAGCAATAGGACCTCAGCATTGTGACCTCAGCAATAGGACCTCGGCAATAGAACCTCAGCAATAGGACCTCAGCAATAGGACCTCAGCAATAGGACCTCAGTAATAGGACCTCAGCAATAGGACCTCAGCAATATGACCACAGCAATAGGACCTCAGAATTGTGACCTGTGCTTTGTGACCTCAGCAATAGGATCTCAGCAATAGGACCTCAGAATTGTGACCTCAGCAATAGGACCTCAGCAGTTTGACTTCAGCAATAGGACCTCAGCAATAGGGCCTCAGCAATAGGGCCTCAGCAATAGGGCCTCAGCAATAGGACCTCAGCAATAGGACCTCAGCATTGTGACCTCAGCAATAGGGCCTCAGCAATAGTACCTCAGCATTATGACCTCCGTAATAGGACCACAGCCATAGGACCTCAGCAATAGGACCTCAGAAATAGGACCTCATCTTTGTGACCTCAGCAATAGGACCTCAGCAATAGGACCTAAGCATTGTGACCTCAGAAATAGGACCTCAGCAATAGGACCTCAGCAATAGGATCTCAGCAATAGGACCTCAGCATTGTGACCTCAGCAATAGGACCTCAGCAATAGGACCTCAGAATTGTGACCTCAGCATTGTGACCTCAGCAATAGGACCTCAGCATTGTGAACTCAGCAATAGGACCTCAGCAATAGGACATCAACATTGTGACCTCAGCAATAGGACCTCAGAATTGTGACCTCAGCAGTAGGACCTCGGCAATAAAACCTCAGCATTGTGACCTCAGCAATAGGACGTCAGCATTGTGAACTCAGCAATAGGACCTCAGCAATAGGACCTCAGCAATAGGACCTCAGCAATAGGACCTCAGCATTGTGACCTCAGCAATAGGACCTCAGCAATAGGACTTCAGCATTGTGACCTCAGCAATAGGACCTCAGCAATAGGACTTCAGCAATAGGACCTCAGCAATAAGACCTCAGCAATAGGACCTCAGCATTGTGACCTCATTAATAGGACCTCAGCATTAGGACCTTAGCAATAGGGCCTCACCATTGTGATCTCAGCAATAGGACCTCAGCAATAGAGCCTCTGCAATAGGACCTCAGCATTGTGACCTCAGCAATAGGACCTCAGCATTGTGACTTCAGCAATAGGACCTCAGCAATAGGACCTCAGCATTGTGACCTCAGCAATAGGACCTCAGCAATAGGACCTCAGCATTGTGACCTGTGCAATAGGACCTCAGTAATAGTACCTCAGCAATAGGACCTAAGCAATACGACCTCAGCATTGTGACCTCAGCAATAGGACCTCAGCATTTTCACCTCAGCAATAGGACCTCAGCATTGTGACCTCAGCAATAGGACCTAAGCAATATGACATCAGCAATAGGACCTCGGAAATGTGACCTCAGCAATAGTACCTCAGCAATAGGACCTCTGCATTGTGACCTCAGCAATAGGACCTCAGCATTGTGACCTCAGCATTTTGACGTCAGCAATAGCACCTCAGCAATAGGACCTCAGCATTGTGACCTCAGCATTGTTACCTCAGTAGTAGGACCTCAGCAATAGGACCTCAGCATTGTGACCTCAGCAATAGGACCTCGGAAATAGGACCACAGCAAAAGGACCTCAGCATTGTGACGTCAGCAATAGGACCTCAGGATTGTGACCTCAGCAATAGGACCTCAGCAATAGGACCTCAGCAATAGGACCTCTGCATTGTGACCTCAGCAATAGGACATCAGCATTGTGACCTCAGCATTTTGAACTCAGCAATAGCACCTCAGCATTGTGACCTCAGCAATAGGACCTCAGCAATAGGACCTCAGCAATAGGACCTCAGCATTGTAACCTAAGCATTGAGACCTCAGCAATAGGACCTCAGCATTGTGACCTCAGCATTGTGACCTCAGCATTATGACCACAGCAACAGGACCTCAGAAATAGGACCTCAGAATTGTGACCTCAGCATTGTGACCTCAGCAATAGGACCTCAGCATTGTGACCTCAGCATTGTGACCTCAGCAATAGGACCTCAGCAATAGGACCTCAGCAATAGGACCTCAGCATTGTGTCCTCAGCAATAGGACCTCTGCAATAGGACATCAGAATTGTGACCTCAGCAATAGGACCTCAGCATTGTGAACTCAGCAATAGGACCTCAGCAATAGGACCTCAGCAATAGGACCTCAGCATTGTGACCTCAGCAAAAGGACCTCGGCAATAGAACCTCAGCAATAGGACCTCAGCAATAGGACCTCAGTAATAGGACCTCAGCAATAGGACCTCAGCAATATGACCACAGCAATAGGACCTCAGAATTGTGACCTGTGCTTTGTGACCTCAGCAATAGGACCTCAGCAATAGGACCTCAGAATTGTGACCTCAGCAATAGGACCTCAGCAGTGTGACTTCAGCAATAGGACCTCAGCAATAGGGCCTCAGCAATAGGGCCTCAGCAATAGGGCCTCAGCAATAGGACCTCAGCAATAGGACCTCAGCATTGTGACCTCAGCAATAGGGCCTCAGCAATAGGACCTCAGCATTATGACCTCCGTAATAGGACCACAGCCATAGGACCTCAGCAATAGGACCTCAGAAATAGGACCTCATCTTTGTGACCTCAGCAATAGGACCTCAGCAATAGGACCTAAGCATTGTGACCTCAGAAATAGGACCTCAGCAATAGGACCTCAGCAATAGGATCTCAGCAATAGGACCTCAGCATTGTGACCTCAGCAATAGGACCTCAGCAATAGGACCTCAGAATTGTGACCTCAGCATTGTGACCTCAGCAATAGGACCTCAGCATTGTGAACTCAGCAATAGGACCTCAGCAATAGGACCTCAGCAATAGGACCTCAGAATTGTGACCTCAGCAGTAGGACCTCGGCAATAAAACCTCAGCATTGTGACCTCAGCAATAGGACCTCAGCATTGTGAACTCAGCAATAGGACCTCAGCAATAGGACCTCAGCATTGCGACCTCAGCAATAGGACCTCAGCAATAGGACTTCAGCAATAGGACCTCAGCAATAGAGCCTCTGCAATAGGACCTCAGCATTGTGACCTCAGCAATAGGACCTCAGCATTGTGACTTCAGCAATAGGACCTCAGCAATAGGACCTCAGCATTGTGACCTCAGCAATAGGACCTCAGCAATAGGACCTCAGCATTGTGACCTCTGCAATAGGACCTCAGTAATAGTACCTCAGCAATAGGACCTAAGCAATACGACCTCAGCATTGTGACCTCAGCAATAGGACCTCAGCATTTTCACCTCAGCAATAGGACCTCAGCATTGTGACCTCAGCAATAGGACCTAAGCAATATGACCTCAGCAATAGGACCTCAGCATTGTGACCTCAGTAATAGGACCTCAGCAATAGGACCTCAGCAAAAGGACCTCAGCAATAGGACCTCAGCATTGTGACCTCAGCAATAGGACCTCAGCAATAGGACCACAGCAATAGGACCACAGCATTGTGACCTGAGCAATAGGACATCAACAATAGGACCTCAGCATTGTGACCTCAGCAATAGGACCTCAGCAATAGTGCCTCAGCAACACGACCTCAGCATTGTGACCTCAGCAATAGGACCTCAGCAAAAGGACCTCAGCAATAGGACCTCAGCATTGTGACCTCATAAATAGTACCTCATCAATAGGACCTCAGCAATAAGACCTCAGCATTGTGACCTCAGCAATAGGACCTCAGCACTGTTACCTCAGCAATAGGACCTCAGTAATAGGACCTCAGAAATAGGACCTCAGCATTGTGACATCAGCATTGTTACCTCAGCAATAGGACCTCAGCATTGTGACCTCAGCATTGTGACCTCAGCATTGTGACCTAAGCAATAGGACGCCAGCAATAGGACCTCAGCCTTGTGACCTCAGCATTGTGACCTCAGCATTGTGACCTCAGCATTGTGACCTTAGCAATAGGACCTCAGAAATAGGACCTCAGCATTGTGACCTGTGCAATAAGACCTTAGCAATAGGACGTCATCTTCTGGACCTAAGCAATAGGACCTCAGCATTCTGACCTCAGCAATAGGACCTCAGAATTGTTACCTCAGCAATCGGACCTCAGCATTGTGACCTCAGCATTCTGACCTCAGCAACAGGACCTCACCAATGGGACCTCAGCAATAGGACCTCAGCATTGTGACCTCAGAATTGTGACCTCAGTAATAGGACCTCAGCAATAGGACCTCAGCATTGTGACCTCAGCAATAGGACCTCAGAATTAGAACCTCAGCATTGTGACCTCAGCAATAGGACCTCAGCATTGTGACTTCAGCATTGTGACCTCAGCAATAGGACCTCAGCAATAGGACCTCAGCAATAGGACCTCAGCAACAGGACCTCAGCAAAAGGACCTCAGCGTTGTGACCTCAGCAATTAGACCTCAGCATTGTGACCTCAGCAATAGGACCTCAGCAATAGGACTTCAGCAATAGAACCTCAGTAATAGGACCTAAGCAATAGGACCTCAGCAATAGGACCTCAGCATTGTGACCTCAGCAATAGGACCTGAGCAATAGGACCTCAGACAAATGGACCTCAGCAATAGGACCTCAGCATTGTGACCTCAGCAATAGGACCTCAGCAATGTCACCTCAGCATTAAGACCTCAGCAATAGGACCTAAGCATAGTGACCTCAGCAATAGGACCTCAGCAATAGGACATTAGCATTGTGACCTGAGCAATAGGACCTCAGCAATAGGACCTCAGCAAAAGGACCTCAGCATTGTGACCTCAGCAATAGGACCACAGCAATAGGACCACAGCAATAGTACTTCAGAAACAGGACCTCAGCATGGAGACCTCAACATTGTGACGTCAGCAATAGGACCTCAGCAATAAGACCTCAGCATTGGGACCTCAGCAAGAGGACCTCAGAAATAGGACCTCAGCATTTTGACCTCAACATTGTGACCTCAGCATTTTGACCTCAGCAAAAGGACCTCAGCATTGTGACCTCAACATTGTGACCTGAGCAATAGGAGCTCAGCAATAGTACCTCAGCATTGTGACCTCAGCCATAGGACCTCAGCATTTTGACCTCAGCAATAGGACCTCAGTAATAGGACCTCAGCATTGTGACCTCAGCAATAGTACCTCAGCACTAGCACCTCAGCAATTATACCTCCGAATTCTGACCTCAGCAATAGGACCTCAGCATTGTAACCTCAGCATTGTGACCTCAGCAATAGAACCTCAGCAATAGGACCTCAGCAATAGGACCTCAGCAAAAAGGCCTCAGCATTGTGACCTCAGCCATAGGACCTCAGCAATAGGACCTCAGCAATAGGACCTCAGCATTGTGACCTGTGCTTTGTGACCTCAGCAATAGGACCTCAGTAATAGGACCTCAGCAATATGACCTCAGCATTTTGACCTCAGCAATAGGACCTCAGCAATAGGACGTCAGCAATAGGACCTCAGCATTGTGACCCCTGCAATAGGACCTCAGCATTGTGACCTCAGCATTGTGACCTCAGCAATAGGACCTCAGCATTGTGACCTCAGCAATGTGACCTCAGCAATAGGACCTCAGCATTGTGACCTCAGCAATAGCACCTCAGCATTGTGACCTCAGCAATAGGACCTCAGCAATAGGACCTCAGCATTGTGACCTCAGCAATAGTACCTCAGCACTAGCACCTCAGCAATTATACCTCCGAATTCTGACCTCAGCAATAGGACCTCAGCATTGTGACCTCAGCATTGTGACCTGAGCAATAGGACCTCAACAATAGGACCTCAGCATTGTGACCTCAGCATTGTGACCTCAGCAATAGGACCACAGCATTGCGTCCTCAGCAATAGGACCTCAGCATTGTGACCTCAGCATTGTGACCTGAGCAATAGGACCTCAACAATAGGACCTCAACAATAGGACCTCAGCATTGTGACCTCAGCAATAGGACCTCAGCATTGTGACCTCAGCATTGTGACCTGAGCAATAGGACCTCAACAATAGGACCTCAACAATAGGACCACAGCATTGTGTCCTCAGCAATAGGACCTCATCATTGTGTCCTCAGCAATAGGACCTCAGCATTGTGACCTCAGCATTGTGACCTGAGCAATAGGACCTCAACAATAGGACCTCAGCATTGTGACCTCAGCAATAGGACCTCAGCAATAGGACCTCAGCAATAGGACCTCAGCATTGTGACCTCAGCAATAGGACCTCAGCATTGTGACCTCAGCAATAGGACCTCAGCAATAGGACCTCAACATTGTGACCTCAGCAATAGGACCTCAGCATTGTGTCCTCAGCAATAGGACCTCAGCAATAGGACCTCAGCATTGTGACCTCAGCATTGTGACCTCAGCAATAGGACCTCAGCAATAGGACCTCAGCAATAGGACCTCAGCATTGTGACCTGAGCATTGTGACCTGAGCATTGTGACCTGAGCATTGTGACCTCAGCAATAGGACCTTTGCATTGTGACCTCAGCAATAGGACGTCAACAATAGGACCTCAGCAATAGGACCTCAGCATTGTGACCTGAGCATTGTGACCTCAGCAATAGGACCTCAGCAATAGGTCCTCAGCAATATGACCTCAGCAATAGGACCTCAGCAAAAGGACCTCAACATTGTAACCTCAGCAATAGGACCTCAGCATTATGACCTCAGCAATAGGACCTCAGAAGTAGGACCTCAGCATTGTGACCTCAGCAATAGGACCTGAACAATAGGACCTCATCATTGTGACCTCAGCATTGTGACCTCAGCATTGTGACGTCAGCAAAAGGACAGAAGCAATAGGACATCAGCAATAGGACCTCAACAATGGGACCTCAGTATTGTGACCTCAGCATTGTGACCTCAGCAACAGGACCTCAGCATTGTGACCTCAGCATTTTGACCTCAGCAATAGGACCTCAGCAATAGGACCTCAGCATTGTGACCTCAGCAATAGGACCTCAGCATTGTGACCTCAGCATTGTGACCTCAGCATTGTGACCTCAGCAACACGACCTCAGCATTGTGACCTCAGCATTGTGACCTCAGCATTTTGACCTCAGCAAAGGACCTCAGCAATAGGACCTCAGCATTGTGACCTCAGCAATAGGACCTCAGAAATAGAACCTCAGCATTGTGACCTCAGCAATAGGACCTCAAAACTGTGACCTCAGCAATAGGACATCAGCAATAGGACCTCAGCATTGTGACCTCAGCAATAGGACCTCAGCAATAGGGCCTCAGCAACAGGACCTCCGCATTGTGACCTCAGCAGTAGGACCTCAGCACTGTGACCTCAGCACTGTGACCTCAGCACTGTGACCTCAGCAATAGGACCTCAGCAATAGGACCTCAGCAATAGGACCTCAGCATTGTGATCTCAGCAATAGGACCTAAGCAGTAGGACCTCAGCAATAGGACCTCAGCATTGTGACCTCAGCAATAGGACCTCAGCAATAGGACCTCAGCATTGTGATCTCAGCAATACGACCTCAGCAATAGGACCTCAGCAATAGGACCTCAGCAATTGGACCTCAGCATTGTGACCTCAGAAATAGGACCTCAGCAATAGGACCTCAGCATTGTGACCTCAGCAATAGGACCTCAGCAATAGGACCTCAGCATTGTGACCTCAGCATTGTTACCTCAGTAGTAGGACCTCAGCAATAGGACCTCAGCATTGGGACCTCAGCAAAAAGACCTCAGCAATAGGACCTCAGCAATAGGACCTCAGCATTGTGACCTTAGCAATAGGACCTCAGCAATAGGACCTCATCAATAGGACCTTAGCATTTTGACTTCAGAAATAGGACCTCAGAAATAGGACCTCAGCAATAGGACCTCAGCAATAGGACCTCAGCATTGTGACCTCAGCAATAGGACCTCGGCAATAGGACCTCAGCAATAGGGCCTCAGCATTGTGACCTCAGAATTTTGAACTCAGCAATAGGACCTCAGCATTGTAACCTCAGCAATAGGACCTCAGCAATAGGACCTCAGTATTAGGACCTCAGATATAGGACCTCAACATTGTGACCTCAGCAATACGACCTCAGCAATAGGACCTCAGCATTGAGAACTCAGCATTGTAACCTCAGCAAAAGGACCTCAGCAATAGGACCTCAGCATTGGGACCTCAGCAAAAAGACCTCAGCAATAGGACCTCAGCAATAGGACCTCAGCATTGTGACCTCAGCATTTTGACCTCAGCAATAGGACCTCAGCAATAGGACCTGAGCATTGTGACCTCAGCATTGTGACCTCAGTAGTAGGACCTCAGAAATAGGACCTCAGCATTGTGACCTCAGAATTGTGACCTCAGTAATAGGACCTCAGCAATAGGACCTCAGCATTGTGAACTCAGCAATAGGACCTCAGAAATAGAACCTCAGCATTGTGACCTCAGCAATAGGACCTCAGCATTGTGACTTCAGCATTGTGACCTCAGCAATAGGACCTCAGCAATAGGACCTCAGCAATAGGACCTCAGCAACAGGACCTCAGCGTTGTGACCTCAGCAATAGGACCTCAGCATTGTGACCTCAGCAATAGGACCTCAGCAATAGGACTTCAGCAATAGAACCTCAGTAATAGGACCTAAGCAATAGGACCTCAGCATTGTGACCTCAGCAATAGGACCTGAGCAATAGGACCTCAGACAAATGGACCTCAGCAATAGGACCTCAGCATTGTGACCTCAGCAATAGGACCTCAGCAATGTCACCTCAGCATTAAGACCTCAGCAATAGGACCTAAGCATAGTGACCTCAGCAATAGGACCTCAGCAAAAGGACATTAGCATTGTGACCTGAGCAATAGGACCTGAGCAATAGGACCTCAGCATTGTGACCTCAGCAATAGGACCACAGCAATAGGACCACAGCAATAGTACTTCAGAAACAGGACCTCAGCATGGAGACCTCAACATTGTGACGTCAGCAATAGGACCTCAGCAATAAGACCTCAGCATTGGGACCTCAGCAAGAGGACCTCAGAAATAGGACCTCAGCATTGTGACCTCAACATTGTGACCTCAGCATTTTGACCTCAGCAAAAGGACCTCAGCATTGTGACCTCAACATTGTGACCTCAGCAATAGGAGCTCAGCAATAGTACCTCAGCATTGTGACCTCAGCCATAGGACCTCAGCATTTTGACCTCAGCGATAGGACCTCAGTAATAGGACCTCAGCATTGTGACCTCAGCAATAGTACCTCAGCACTAGCACCTCAGCAATTATACCTCCGAATTCTGACCTCAGCAATAGGACCTCAGCATTGTGACCTCAGCATTGTGACCTCAGCAATAGAACCTCAGCAATAGGACCTCAGCAATAGGACCTCAGCAAAAAGGCCTCAGCATTGTGACCTCAGCCATAGGACCTCAGCAATAGGACCTCAGCAATAGGACCTCAGCATTGTGACCTCAGCATTGTGACCTCAGCAATAGGACCTCAGTAATAGGACGTCAGCAATAGGACCTCAGCATTGTGACCTCAGCAATAGGACCTCAGCAATAGGACGTCAGCAATAGGACCTCAGCATTGTGACCTCAGCAATAGGACCTCAGCATTGTGACCTCAGCATTGTGACCTCAGCAATAGGACCTCAGCAATAGGACCTCAGCATTGTGACCTCAGCAATAGGACCTCAGCATTGTGACCTCAGCAATGTGACCTCAGCAATAGGACCTCAGCATTGTGACCTCAGCAATAGCACCTCAGCATTGTGACCTCAGCAATAAGACCTCAGCAATAGGACCTCAGCATTGTTACCTCAGCAATAGGACCACAGCATTGTGTCCTCAGCAATAGGACCTCAGCATTGTGACCTCAGCAATAGGACCTCAGCATTGTGACCTCAGCATTGTGACCTGAGCAATAGGACCTCAACAATAGGACCTCAACAATAGGACCTCAGCATTGTGACCTCAGCAATAGGACCACAGCATTGTGTCCTCAGCAATAGGACCTCAGCATTGTGACCTCAGCATTGTGACCTGAGCAATAGGACCTCAACAATAGGACCTCAACAATAGGACCTCAGCATTGTGACCTCAGCAATAGGACCTCAGCATTGTGACCTCAGCAATAGGACCTCAGCATTGTGACCTCAGCATTGTGACCTGAGCAATAGGACCTCAACAATAGGACCTCAATAATAGGACCACAGCATTGTGTCCTCAGCAATAGGACCACAGCATTGTGTCCTCAGCAATAGGACCTCAGCATTGTGACCTCAGCATTGTGACCTGAGCAATAGGACCTCAACAATAGGACCTCAACAATAGGACCTCAGCATTTTGACCTCAGCAATAGGACCTCAGCAATAGGACCTCAGCAATAGGACCTCAGCATTGTGACCTCAGCAATAGGACCTCAGCAATAGGACCTCAGCATTGTGACCTCAGCAATAGGACCTCAGCAATAGGACCTCAACATTGTGACCTCAGCAATAGGACCTCAGCATTGTGTCCTCATCAATAGGACCTCAGCAATAGGACCTCAGCATTGTGACCTCAGCATTGTGACCTCAGCAATAGGACCTCAGCAATAGGACCTCAGCAATAGGACCTCAGCATTGTGACCTGAGCATTGTGACCTGAGCATTTTGACCTGAGCATTGTGACCTCAGCAATAGGACCTTTGCATTGTGACCTCAGCAATAGGACGTCAACAATAGGACCTCAGCAATAGGACCTCAGCATTGTGACCTGAGCATTGTGACCTCAGCAATAGGACCTCAGCAATAGGTCCTCAGCAATATGACCTCAGCAATAGGACCTCAGCAAAAGGACCTCAACATTGTAACCTCAGCAATAGGACCTCAGCATTATGACCTCAGCAATAGGACCTCAGAAATAGGACCTCAGCATTGTGACCTCAGCAATAGGACCTGAGCAATAGGACCTCAGCATTGTGACCTCAGCATTGTGACCTCAGCATTGTGACGTCAGCAAAAGGACAGAAGCAATAGGACATCAGCAATAGGACCTCAACAATGGGACCTCAGTATTGTGACCTCAGCATTGTGACCTCAGCAACAGGACCTCAGCATTGTGACCTCAGCATTTTGACCTCAGCAATAGGACCTCAGCAATAGGACCTCAGCATTGTGACCTCAGCAATAGGACCTCAGCATTGTGACCTCAGCATTGTGACCTCAGCATTGTGACCTCAGCAACAGGACCTCAGCATTGTGACCTCAGCATTGTGACCTCAGCATTTTGACCTCAGCAAAGGACCTCAGCAATAGGACCTCAGCATTGTGACCTCAGCAATAGGACCTCAGAAATAGAACCTCAGCATTGTGACCTCAGCAATAGGACCTCAAAACTGTGACCTCAGCAATAGGACATCAGCAATAGGACCTCAGCATTGTGACCTCAGCAATAGGACCTCAGCAATAGGGCCTCAGCAACAGGACCTCCGCATTGTTACCTCAGCAGTAGGACCTCAGCACTGTGACCTCAGCACTGTGACCTCAGAACTGTGACCTCAGCAATAGGACCTCAGCAATAGGACCTCAGCATTGTGATCTCAGCAATACGACCTCAGCAATAGGACCTCAGCAATAGGACCTCAGCATTGTGATCTCAGCAATACGACCTCAGCAATAGGACCTCAGCAATAGGACCTCAGCAATTGGACCTCAGCATTGTGACCTCAGAAATAGGACCTCAGAAATAGGACCTCAGCATTGTGACCTCAGCAAGAGGACCTCAGCAATAGGACCTCAGCATTGTGACCTCAGCATTGTTACCTCAGTAGTAGGACCTCAGCAATAGGACCTCAGCATTGGGACCTCATCAAAAAGACCTCAGCAATAGGACCTCAGCAATAGGACCTCAGCATTGCGACCTCAGCATTGTGATCTCAGCAATAGGACCTAAGCAGTAGGACCTCAGCAATAGGACCTCAGCATTGTGACCTCAGCAATAGGACCTCAGCAATAGGACCTCAGCATTGTGATCTCAGCAATACGACCTCAGCAATAGGACCTCAGCAATAGGACCTCAGCAATTGGACCTCAGCATTGTGACCTCAGAAATAGGACCTCAGAAATAGCACCTCAGCACTGTGACCTCAGCAAGAGGACCTCAGCAATAGGACCTCAGCATTGTGACCTCAGCATTGTTACCTCAGTAGTAGGACCTCAGCAATAGGACCTCAGCATTGGGACCTCAGCAAAAAGACCTCAGCAATAGGACCTCAGCAATAGGACCTCAGCATTGTGACCTTAGCAATAGGACCTCAGCAATAGGACCTCATCAATAGGACCTTAGCATTTTGACTTCAGAAATAGGACCTCAGAAATAGGACCTCAGCAATAGGACCTCAGCAATAGGACCCCAGCATTGTGACCTCAGCAATAGGACCTCGGCAATAGGACCTCAGCAATAGGACCTCAGCATTGTGACCTCAGAATTGTGAACTCAGCAATAGGACCTCAGCATTGTAACCTCAGCAATAGGACCTCAGCAATAGGACCTCAGTATTAGGACCTCAGTATTAGGACCTCAACATTGTGACCTCAGCAATACGACCTCAGCAATAGGACCTCAGCATTGAGAACTCAGCATTGTTACCTCAGCAAAAGGACCTCAGCAATAGGACCTCAGCATTGGGACCTCACCAAAAAGACCTCAGCAATAGGACCTCAGCAATAGGACCTCAGCATTGTGACCTCAGCATTGTGACCTCAGCATTGTGACCTCAGCATTTTGACCTCAGCAATAGGACCTCAGCAATAGGACCTCAGCATTGTGACCTCAGCAATAGGACCTCAGCATTGTGACCTCAGCATTGTGACCTCAGCATTGTGACCTCAGCATTTTGACCACAGCAATAGGACCTCAGCAATAGGACCTGAGCATTGTGACCTCAGCATTGTGACCTCAGTAGTAGGACCTCAATAATAGGACCTCAGCATTGGGACCTCAGCAAAAAGACCTCAGCAATAGGACCTCAGCAATAGGACCTCAGCATTGTGACCTCAGCAATAGGACCTCAGCAACAGGACCTCATCAATAGGACCTTAGCATTGTGACTTCAGAAATAGGACCTCAGAAATAGGACCTCAGCAATAGGACCTCAGCAATAGGACCTCAGCATTGTGACCTCAGGAATAAGACATGGGCAATAGGACCTCAGCAACAGGACCTCAGCATTGTGACCTCAGAATTGTGAACTCAGCAATAGGACCTCAGCATTGTAACCTCAGCAATAGGACCTCAGCAATAGGACCTCAGCATTAGGACCTCAGCAATAGGACCTCAACATTGTGACCTCAGCAATAGGACCTCAGCAATAGGACCTCAGCATTGTGACCTCAGCATTGTGACCTCAGCATTGTGACCTCAGCAATAAGACCTCAGCAATAGGACCTCAGCATTGTGACCTCAGCATTGTGACGTAAGCAATAGGACCTCAGCATTGTGACCTCAGCAATAGGACCTCAGCAATAGGACCTCAGCCATAGGACCTCTGCATTGTGACCTCAGCAATAGGACATCAGCATTGTGACCTCAGCAATAGGACCTCAGCAATAGGACCTCAGCATTGTGACCTCAGTAATAGGACCTCAGCAATAGGAAATCAGCATTGTGACCTCTGCATTGTGACCTCTGCATTGTGACCTCAGCAATAGGACCTCAGCAATAGGACCTCAGCAATAGGCCCTCAGCAATAGGACATCAGCATTGTAACCTAAGTATTGTGACCTCAGCAATAGGACCTCAGCATTGTGACCTCAGCATTGTGACCTCAGCATTATGACCTCAGCAATAGGACCTCAGAAATAGGACCTCAGCATTGTGACCTCAGCATTGTGTCCTCAGCAATAGGACCTCAGCATTGTGACCTCAGGAATAGGACCTCTGCAATAGGACCTCAGCATTGGGACCTCAGCAAAAAGACCTCAGCAATAGGACCTCAGCAATAGGACCTCAGCATTGTGACCTCAGCATTGTGACCTCAGCATTGTGACCTCAGCATTTTGACCTCAGCAATAGGACCTCAGCAATAGGACCTCAGCATTGTGACCTCAGCAATAGGACCTCAGCATTGTGACCTCAGCATTGTGACCTCAGCATTTTGACCACAGCAATAGGACCTCAGCAATAGGACCTCAGCAATAGGACCTCAGCAATAGGACCTCAGCACTGTGACCTCAGCATTGTGACCTCAGCATTGTGACCTCAGCAAAAAGACCTCAGCAATAGGACCTCAGCAATAGGACCTCAGCACTGTGAACTCAGCAATAGGACCTCAGCAATAGGACCTCAGCAATAGGACCTCAGCAATAGGACCTCAGCATTGTGACCTCAGCATTGTGACCTCAGCATTGTGACCTCAGCAATAAGACCTCAGCAATAGGACCTCAGCATTGTGACCTCAGCATGGTGACCTCAGCAATAGGACCTCAGAAATAGGACCAGAGCAAAAGGACCTCAGCATTGTGACCTCAGCAATAGGACCTCAGCATTGTGACCTCAGCATTGTGACCTCAGCAATAGGACCTCTGCATTGTGACCTCAGCAACAGGACATCAGCATTGTGACCTCAGCATTTTGAACTCAGCAATAGCACCTCAGCATTGTGACCTCAGCAATAGGACATCAGCAATAGGACCTCAGCAATAGGACTTCAGCATTGTGACCTCAGCATTGTGACCTCAGCAATAGGACCTCAGCATTGTGACCCCAGCATTGTGACCTCAGCAATAGGACCTCGGCAATAGGACCTCAGCAATAGGACCTCAGCATTGTGACCTCAGAATTGTGAACTCAGCAATAGGACCTCAGCATTGTAACCTCAGCAATAGGACCTCAGCAATAGGACCTCAGTATTAGGACCTCAGTATTAGGACCTCAACATTGTGACCTCAGCAATACGACCTCAGCAATAGGACCTCAGCATTGAGAACTCAGCATTGTTACCTCAGCAAAAGGACCTCAGCAATAGGACCTCAGCATTGGGACCTCACCAAAAAGACCTCAGCAATAGGACCTCAGCAATAGGACCTCAGCATTGTGACCTCAGCATTGTGACCTCAGCATTGTGACCTCAGCATTTTGACCTCAGCAATAGGACCTCAGCAATAGGACCTCAGCATTGTGACCTCAGCAATAGGACCTCAGCATTGTGACCTCAGCATTGTGACCTCAGCATTGTGACCTCAGCATTTTGACCACAGCAATAGGACCTCAGCAATAGGACCTGAGCATTGTGACCTCAGCATTGTGACCTCAGTAGTAGGACCTCAATAATAGGACCTCAGCATTGGGACCTCAGCAAAAAGACCTCAGCAATAGGACCTCAGCAATAGGACCTCAGCATTGTGACCTCAGCAATAGGACCTCAGCAACAGGACCTCATCAATAGGACCTTAGCATTGTGACTTCAGAAATAGGACCTCAGAAATAGGACCTCAGCAATAGGACCTCAGCAATAGGACCTCAGCATTGTGACCTCAGGAATAAGACATGGGCAATAGGACCTCAGCAACAGGACCTCAGCATTGTGACCTCAGAATTGTGAACTCAGCAATAGGACCTCAGCATTGTAACCTCAGCAATAGGACCTCAGCAATAGGACCTCAGCATTAGGACCTCAGCAATAGGACCTCAACATTGTGACCTCAGCAATAGGACCTCAGCAATAGGACCTCAGCATTGTGACCTCAGCATTGTGACCTCAGCATTGTGACCTCAGCAATAAGACCTCAGCAATAGGACCTCAGCATTGTGACCTCAGCATTGTGACGTAAGCAATAGGACCTCAGCATTGTGACCTCAGCAATAGGACCTCAGCAATAGGACCTCAGCCATAGGACCTCTGCATTGTGACCTCAGCAATAGGACATCAGCATTGTGACCTCAGCAATAGGACCTCAGCAATAGGACCTCAGCATTGTGACCTCAGTAATAGGACCTCAGCAATAGGAAATCAGCATTGTGACCTCTGCATTGTGACCTCTGCATTGTGACCTCAGCAATAGGACCTCAGCAATAGGACCTCAGCAATAGGCCCTCAGCAATAGGACATCAGCATTGTAACCTAAGTATTGTGACCTCAGCAATAGGACCTCAGCATTGTGACCTCAGCATTGTGACCTCAGCATTATGACCTCAGCAATAGGACCTCAGAAATAGGACCTCAGCATTGTGACCTCAGCATTGTGTCCTCAGCAATAGGACCTCAGCATTGTGACCTCAGGAATAGGACCTCTGCAATAGGACCTCAGCATTGGGACCTCAGCAAAAAGACCTCAGCAATAGGACCTCAGCAATAGGACCTCAGCATTGTGACCTCAGCATTGTGACCTCAGCATTGTGACCTCAGCATTTTGACCTCAGCAATAGGACCTCAGCAATAGGACCTCAGCATTGTGACCTCAGCAATAGGACCTCAGCATTGTGACCTCAGCATTGTGACCTCAGCATTTTGACCACAGCAATAGGACCTCAGCAATAGGACCTCAGCAATAGGACCTCAGCAATAGGACCTCAGCACTGTGACCTCAGCATTGTGACCTCAGCATTGTGACCTCAGCAAAAAGACCTCAGCAATAGGACCTCAGCAATAGGACCTCAGCACTGTGAACTCAGCAATAGGACCTCAGCAATAGGACCTCAGCAATAGGACCTCAGCAATAGGACCTCAGCATTGTGACCTCAGCATTGTGACCTCAGCATTGTGACCTCAGCAATAAGACCTCAGCAATAGGACCTCAGCATTGTGACCTCAGCATGGTGACCTCAGCAATAGGACCTCAGAAATAGGACCAGAGCAAAAGGACCTCAGCATTGTGACCTCAGCAATAGGACCTCAGCATTGTGACCTCAGCATTGTGACCTCAGCAATAGGACCTCTGCATTGTGACCTCAGCAACAGGACATCAGCATTGTGACCTCAGCATTTTGAACTCAGCAATAGCACCTCAGCATTGTGACCTCAGCAATAGGACATCAGCAATAGGACCTCAGCAATAGGACTTCAGCATTGTGACCTCAGCATTGTGACCTCAGCAATAGGACCTCAGCATTGTGACCACAGCATTGTGACCTCAGCATTATGACCTCAGCAGTAGGACCTCAGAAATAGGACCACAGCAAAAGGACCTCAGCATTGTGACCTCAGCAATAGGACCTCAGCATTGTGACCTCAGCATTGTGACCTCAGTAATAGGACCTCAGCATTGTGTCCTCAGCAATAGGACCTCAGCAATAGGACCTCAGAATTGTGACCTCAGCATTGTGACCTGAGCAATAGGACCTCAGCATTGTGAACTCAGCAATAGGACCTCAGCAATAGGACCTCAGCAATAGGATCTCAGCAATAAGACCTCAGCAATAGGACCTCAGCAATAGGACATCGGCAACAGAACCTCAGCAATAGGACCTCAGCAATAGGACCTCAGCATTGTGACCTCAGCAATAGGACCTCAGCAATAGGACATCAGCAATAGGACCACAGCAATAGGACTTCAGAATTGTTACCTGTGCATTGTGACCTCAGCAATAGGACCTCAGCAATTGGACCTCAGCATAGTGACCTCAGTAATAGGACCTAAGCAATAGGACCTCAGCATTGTAACCTCAGCAATAGGACCTCAGCAATAGGACCTCAGCAATATGACCTCAGCAATAGGACCTGAGCAAAAGGACCTCAACATTGTGACCTCAGCAATAGGACCTCAGCATTGTGACCTCAGCAATAGGACCTCAGCATTGTCACATCAGCAATAGGACCACAGCAATAGGACCTCAGCAAAAGGACCTCAGCAATAGGACCTCAGCATTGTGACCTCAGAAATAGGACCTCAGAAATAGGACCTCAGCAAGACCATCTCAGCAATAGGACCTCAGAAATAGGACCTCAGCAATAGGACGTCAGCATTGTGACCTCAGCATTGTGACCTCAGCAATAGGACCTCAGTATTGTGAAATCAGCATTGTGACCTCAGCAATAGGATCTCAGCTATAGGACATCAGCAATAGGACCTAAGCATTGTGACTTCAGCAATAGGACCTCAGCAATAGGACCTCATTAATAGGACCTCTGCATTGTGACCTCAGCAATGGGACATCAGCATTGTGACCTCAGCAATAGGATATCAGCATTGTTACCTCAGCATTGTGACTTCAGCAATAGGACCTCAGCAATAGGACCTCAGCATTGTGACCTCAGCATTGTGATCTCAGCATTGTGACCTCTGCAATAGGACCTCAGAAATAGGACCACAGCAAAAGGACCACAGCAAAAGGACCTCAGCATTGTGACCTCAGCATTGTGACCTCAGCAATAGGACCTCAGCATTGTGACCTCAGCAATAGGACCTCTGCATTGTGACCTCAGCAATAGGACCTCAGCAATAGTACCTCAGCAATATGACCTCTGCATTGTGACCTCAGCATTGTGACCTCAGCAATAGGACCTCAGCAATAGTACCTCAGCAATAGGACCTCTGCATTGTGACCTCAGCAATAGGACATCAGCATTGTGACCTCAGCATTTTGACGTCAGCAATAGCACCTCAGCATTGTGACCTCAGCAATAGGACCTCAGCAATAGGACCTCAGCAATAGGACCTCTGCAGTGTGACCTCAGGATTGTGACCTCAGCAATAGGACCTCGGAAATAGGACCACAGCAAAAGGACCTCAGCATTGTGACGTCAGCAAAAGGACCTCAGGATTGTGACCTCAGCAATAGAACCTCAGCATTGTGACCTCAGCATTGTGACCTCAGCAATAGGACCTCAGCAATAGGACCTCAGCAATAGGACCTCTGCATTGTGACCTCAGCAATAGGACATCAGCATTGTGACCTCAGCATTTTGAACTCAGCAATAGCACCTCAGCATTGTGACCTCAGCAATAGGACCTCAGCAATAGGACCTCAGCAATAGGACCTCAGCAATAGGACCTCAGCATTGTAACCTAAGCATTGTGACCTCAGCAATAGGACCTCAGCAATAAGACCTCAGCATTGTGACCTCAGCATTATGACCACAGCAACAGGACCTCAGAAAAAGGACCTCAGCATTGTGACCTCAGCATTGTGACCTCAGCAATAGGACCTCAGCATTGTGACCTCAGCATTGTGACCTCAGCAATAGGACCTCAGCAATAGGACCTCAGCATTGTGTCCTCAGCAATAGGACCTCAGCAATAGGAGATCAGAATTGTGACCTCAGCAATAGGACCTCAGCATTGTGAACTCAGCAGTAGGACCTCAGCAATAGGACCTCAGCAATAGGACCTCAGCATTGTGACCTCAGCAATAGGACCTCGGCAATAGAACCTCAGCAATAGGACCTCAGCAATAGGACCTCAGTAATAGGACCTCAGCAATATGACCACAGCAATAGGACCTCAGAATTGTGACCTGTGCTTTATGACCTCAGCAATAGGACCTCAGAATTGTGACCTCAGCAATAGGACATCAGCAGTGTGACTTCAGCAATAGGACCTCAGCAATAGGGCCTCAGCAATAGGACCTCAGCAATAGGAATTCAGCATTGTGACCTCAGCAATAGGACCTCAGCAATAGGGCCTCAGCAATAGGACAACAGCATTATGACCTCCGCAATAGGACCACAGCCATAGGACCTCAGCAATAGGACCTCAGAAATAGTGCCTCAGCATTGTGACCTCAGAAATAGGACCTCAGCAATACGACCTCAGCAATCGTACCTCAGCAATAGGACCTCAGCATTGTGACCTCAGCAATAGGACCTCAGCAATAGAACCTCAGCATTGTGACCTCAGCAATAGGACCTCAGCAATAGGACCTCAGCAATAGGACCTCATCTTTGTGACCTCAGCAACAGGACCTCAGCAATAGGACCTAAGCATTGTGACCTCAGAAATAGGACCTCAGCAATAGGACCTCAGCAATAGGATATCAGCAATAGGACCTCAGCATTGTGACCTCAGCAATAGGACCTCAGCAATAGGACCTCAGAATTGTGACCTCAGCACTGTGACCTCAGCAATAGGACCTCAGCATTGTGAACTCAGCAATAGGACCTCAGCAATAGGACCTCAGCAATAGGACCTCAGCAATAAGACCTCAGCAATAGGACCTCAGCATTGTGACCTCAGCAATAGGACCTCGGCAATAGATCCTCAGCAATAGGACCTCAGCAATAGGACCTCAGCATTGTGACCTCAGTAATAGGACCTCAGTAATAGGACCTCAGCAATAGGACCTCAGCAATAGGACCTAAGCATTGTGACCTCAGAAATAGGACCTCAGCAATAGGACCTCAGCAATAGGATCTCAGCAATAGAACCTCAGCATTGTGACCTCAGCAATAGGACCTCAGCAATAGGACCTCAGAATTGTGACCTCAGCATTGTGACCTCAGCAATAGGACCTCAGGATTGTGAACTCAGCAATAGGACCTCAGCAATAGGACCTCAGCAATAGGACCTCAGCATTGTGACCTCAGCAATAGGACCTCGGCAATAAAACCTCAGCATTGTGACCTCAGCAATAGGACCTCAGCATTGTGAACTCAGCAATAGGACCTCAGCAATAGGACCTCAGCAATAGGACCTCAGAATTGTAACCTCAGTAATAGGACCTCAGCAATAGGACTTCAGCATTGTGACCTCAGCAATAGGACCTCAGCAATAGGACTTCAGCAATAGGACCTCAGCAATAAGACCTCATCAATAGGACCTCAGCATTGTGACCTCAGTAATAGGACCTCAGCAATAGGACCTTAGCAATAGGGCCTCACCATTGTGATCTCAGCAATAGGACCTCAGCAATAGAGCCTCTGCAATAGGACCTCAGAATTGTGACCTCAGCAATAGGACCTCAGCATTGTGACTTCAGCAATAGGACCTCAGTAATAGGACCTCAGCATTGTGACCTCAGCAATAGGACCTCAGAAATAGGACCTCAGCATTGTGACCTCAGCAATAGGACCTCTGCATTGTGACCTCAGCAATAGGACCTCAGAAATAGTACCTCAGCAATAGGACCTCTGCATTGTGACCTCAGCATTGTGACCTCAGCAATAGGACCTCAGCAATAGTACCTCAGCAATAGGACCTCTGCATTGTGACCTCAGCAACAGGACATCAGCATTGTGACCTCAGCATTTTGACGTCAGCAATAGCACCTCAGCATTGTGACCTCAGCAATAGGACCTCAGCAATAGGACCTCAGCAATAGGACCTCTGCAGTGTGACCTCAGGATTGTGACCTCAGCAATAGGACCTCGGAAATAGGACCACAGCAAAAGGACCTCAGCATTGTGACGTCAGCAAAAGGACCTCAGGATTGTGACCTCAGCAATAGGACCTCAGCATTGTGACCTCAGCATTGTGACCTCAGCAATAGGACCTCAGCAATAGGACCTCAGTAATAGGACCTTTGCATTGTGACCTCAGCAATAGGACATCAGCATTTTGACCTCAGCATTTCGAACTCAGCAATAGCACCTCAGCATTGTGACCTCAGCAATAGGACCTCAGCAATAGGACCTCAGCAATAGGACCTCAGCATTGTAACCTAAGCATTGTGACCTCAGCAATAGGACCTCAGCAATAAGACCTCAGCATTGTGACCTCAGCATTATGACCACAGCAACAGGACCTCAGAAAAAGGACCTCAGCATTGTGACCTCAGCATTGTGACCTCAGCAATAGGACCTCAGCATTGTGACCTCAGCATTGTGACCTCAGCAATAGGACCTCAGCAATAGGACCTCAGCATTGTGTCCTCAGCAATAGGACCTCAGCAATAGGACATCAGAATTGTGACCTCAGCAATAGGACCTCAGCATTGTGAACTCAGCAATAGGACCTCAGCAATAGGACCTCAGTAATAGGACCTCAGCAATAGGACCTCAGGATTGTGACCTCAGCAATAGGACCTCGGCAATAGAACCTCAGCAATAGGACCTCAGCAATAGGACCTCAGTAATAGGACATCAGCAATATGACCACAGCAATAGGACCTCAGAATTGTGACCTGTGCTTTGTGACCTCAGCAATAGGACCTCAGAATTGTGACCTCAGCAATAGGACCTCAGCAATAGGGCCTCAGCAATAGGACCTCAGCAATAGGAATTCAGCATTGTGACCTCAGCAATAGGACCTCAGCAATAGGGCCTCAGCAATAGGACCTCAGCATTATGACCTCCGCAATAGGACCACAGCCATAGGACCTCAGCAATAGGACCTCAGAAATAGGACCTCAGCATTGTGACCTCAGCAATAGGACCTCAGCAATACGACCTCAGCAATCGTACCTCAGCTATAGGACCTCAGCATTGTGACCTCAGCAATAGGACCTCAGCAATAGAACCTCAGCATTGTGACCTCAGCAATAGGACCTCAGCAATAGGACCTCAGCAATAGGACCTCATCTTTGTGACCTCAGCAATAGGACCTCAGCAATAGGACCTAAGCATTGTGACCTCAGAAATAGGACCTCAGCAATAGGACCTCAGCAATAGGATCTCAGCAATAGGACCTCAGCATTGTGACCTCAGCAATAGGACCTCAGCAATAGGACCTCAGAATTGTGACCTCAGCACTGTGACCTCAGCAATAGGACCTCAGCATTGTGAACTCAGCAATAGGACCTCAGCAATAGGACCTCAGCAATAGGACCTCAGCAATAGGACCTCAGAAATAAGACCTCAGCAATAGGACCTCAGCATTGTGACCTCAGCAATAGGACCTCGGCAATAGAACCTCAGCAATAGGACCTCAGCAATAGGACCTCAGCATTGTGACCTCAGTAATAGGACCTCAGAAATAGGACCTCAGCAATAGGACCTCAGCAATAGGACCTAAGCATTGTGACCTCAGAAATAGGACCTCAGTAATAGGACCTCAGCAATAGGATCTCAGCAATAGGACCTCAGCATTGTGACCTCAGCAATAGGACCTCAGCAATAGGACCTCAGAATTGTGACCTCAGCATTGTTACCTCAGCAATAGGACCTCAGCATTGTGAACTCAGCAATAGGACCTCAGCAATAGGACCTCAGCAATAGGACCTCAGCAATAGGACCTAAGCATTGTGACCTCAGCAATAGGACCTCGGCAATAAAACCTCAGCATTGTGACCTCAGCAATAGGACCTCAGCATTGTGAACTCAGCAATAGGACCTCAGCAATAGGACCTCAGCATTGTGACCTCAGCAATAGGACCTCAGCAATAGGACTTCAGCATTGTGACCTCAGCAATAGGACCTCAGCAATAGGACTTCAGCAATAGGACCTCAGCAATAAGACCTCAGCAATAGGACCTCAGCATTGTGACCTCAGTAATAGGACCTCAGCAATAGGACCTTAGCAATAGGGCCTCACCATTGTGATCTCAGCAATAGGACCTCAGCAATAGAGCCTCTGCAATAGGACCTCAGAATTGTGACCTCAGCAATAGGACCTCAGCATTGTGACTTCAGTAATAGGACCTCAGTAATAGGACCTCAGCATTGTGACCTCAGCAATAGGACCTCAGCAATAGGACCTCAGCATTGTGACCTCTGCAATAGGACCTCAGTAATAGTACCTCAGCAATAGGACCTAAGCAATACGACCTCAGCATTGTGACCTCAGCAATAGGACCTCAGCATTTTGACCTCAGCAATAGGACCTCAGCATTGTGACCTCAGAAATAGGACCTCAGCAATATGACATCAGCAATAGGACCTCAGAAATGTGACCTCAGCATTGTGACCTCAGCAATAGGACCTCAGCATTGTGACCTCAGTAATAGGACCTCAGCAATAGGACCTCAGCAAAAGGACCTCAGCAATAGGACCTCAGCATTGTGACCTCAGCAATAGGACCTCAGCAATAGGACCACAGAAATAGGACCACAGCATTGTGACCTGAGCAATAGGACATCAACAATAGGACCTCAGCATTGTGACCTCAGAAATAGGACCTCAGCAATAGTGCCTCAGCAACAGTACCTCAGCATTGTGACCTCAGCAATAGGACCTCAGCAGTAGGACCTCAGCATTGTGACCTCATAAATAGTACCTCATCAATAGGTCCTCAGCAATAAGACCTCAGCATTGTGACCTCAGCAATAGGACCTCAGCACTGTTACCTCAGCAATAGGACCTCAGTAATAGGACCTCAGCAATAGGACCTCAGCATTGTGACATCAGCATTGTTACCTCAGCAATAGGACCTCAGCATTGTGACCTCAGCATTGTGACCTCAGCATTGTGACCTCAGCATTTTGACCTCAGCAATAGGACCTCAGCAATAGGACCTCAGCAATAGGACCTCAGAATTGTGACCTCAGTAATAGGACCTCAGCAGTGTGACTTCAGCAATAGGACCTCAGCAATAGGGCCTCAGCAATAGGGCCTCAGCAATAGGGCCTCAGCATTGTGACCTGTGCAATAAGACCTTAGCAATAGGACGTCATATTCTGGACCTAAGCAATAGGACCTCATCAATAGGACCTCAGCATTCTGACCTCAGCAATAGGACCTCAGAATTGTTACCTCAGCAATCGGACCTCAGCATTGTGACCTCAGCATTCTGACCTCAGCAATAGGACCTCAGCAATGGGACCTCAGCATTGTGACCTCAGAATTGTGACCTCAGCAATATGACGTCAGCAATAGGACCTCAGCATTGTGACCTCATCAATAGGACCTCAGAAATAGAACCTCAGCATTGTGACCTCAGAAATAGGACCTCAGCATTGTGACTTCAGCATTGTGACCTCAGCAATAGGACCTCAGCAATAGGACCTCAGCAAAAGGACCTCAGCAACAGGACCTCAGCAATAGGACCTCAGCGTTGTGACCTCAGCAATAGGACCTCAGCATTGTGACCTCAGCAATAGGACCTCAGCAATAGGACTTCAGCAATAGAACCTCAGTAATAGGACCTAAGCAATAGGACCTCAGCAATAGGACCTCAGCATTGTGACCTCAGCAATAGGATCTGAGCAATAGGACCTCAGACAAATGGACCTCAGCAATAGGACCTCAGCATTGTGACCTCAGCAATAGGACCTCAGCAATGTGACCTCAGCATTAAGACCTCAGCAATAGGACCTAAGCATTGTGACCTCAGCAATAGGACCACAGCAATAGGACCACAGCAATAGTACTTCAGAAACAGGACCTCAGCATGGTGACCTCAACATTGTGACCTTAGCAATAGGACCTCAGCAATAAGACCTCAGCATTGGGACCTCAGCAATAGCACCTCAGCAATAGGACCTCAGCATTGTGACCTCAACATTGTGACCTCAGCATTTTGACCTCAGCAAAAGGACCTCAGCATTGTGACCTCAACATTGTGACCTCAGAAATAGGAGCTCAGCAATAGTACCTCAGCATTGTGACCTCAGCAATAGGACCTCAGCATTTTGACCTCAGCAATAGGACCTCAGCATTGTGACCTCAGCGTTGTGACCTCAGCAATAGTACCTCAGCACTAGCACCTCAGCAATTATACCTCCGAATTCTGACCTCAGCAATAGGACCTCAGCATTGTGACCTCAGCATTGTGACCTCAGCAATAGAACCTCAGCAATAGGACCTCAGCAATAGGACCTCAGCATTGTGACCTCAGCAATAAGACCTCAGCAATAGGACCTCAGCATTGTTACCTCAGCAATAGGACCACAGCATTGTGTCCTCAGCAATAGGACCTCAGCATTGTGACCTCAGCAATAGGACCTCAGCATTGTGACCTCAGCATTGTGACCTGAGTAATAGGACCTCAACAATAGGACCTCAACAATAGGACCTCAGCATTGTGACCTCAGCAATAGGACCACAGCATTGTGTCCTCAGCAATAGGACCTCAGCATTGTGACCTCAGCATTGTGACCTGAGCAATAGGACCTCAACAATAGGACCTCAACAATAGGACCTCAGCATTGTGACCTCAGGAATAGGACCTCAGCATTGTGACCTCAGCATTGTGACCTGAGTAATAGGACCTCAACAATAGGACCTCAACAATAGGACCACAGCATTGTGTCCTAAGCAATAGGACCACAGCATTGTGTCCTCAGCAATAGGACCTCAGCATTGTGACCTCAGCATTGTGACCTGAGCAATAGGACCTCAACAATAGGACCTCAACAATAGGACCTCAGCATTGTGACCTCAGCAATAGGACCTCAGCAATAGGACCTCAGCATTGTGACCTCAGCAATAGGACCTCAGCAATAGGACCTCAACATTGTGACCTCAGCAATAGGACCTCAGCATTGTGTCCTCAGCAATAGGACCTCAGCAATAGGACCTCAGCATTGTGACCTCAGCATTGTGACCTCAGCAATAGGACCTCAGCAATAGGACCTCAGCAATAGGACCTCAGCATTGTGACCTGAGCATTGTGACCTGAGCATTGTGAACTGAGCATTGTGACCTCAGCAATAGGACCTTTGCATTGTGACCTCAGCAATAGGACGTCAACAATAGGACCTCAGCAATAGGACCTCAGCATTGTGACCTGAGCATTGTGACCTCAGCAATAGGACCTCAGCAATAGAACCTCAGCAATATGACCTCAGAAATAGGACCTCAGCAAAAGGACCTCAACATTGTAACCTCAGCAATAGGACCTCAGCATTATGACCTCAGCAATAGGACCTCAGAAATAGGACCTCAGCATTGTGACCTCAGCAATAGGACCTGAGCAATAGGACCTCAGCATTGTGACCTCAGCATTGTGACCTCAGCATTGTGACGTCAGCAAAAGGACTGAAGCAATAGGACATCAGCAATAGGACCTCAACAATGGGACCTCAGTATTGTGACCTCAGCATTGTGACCTCAGCAACAGGACCTCAGCATTGTGACCTCAGCATTGTGACCTCAGCATTTTGACCTCAGCAATAGGACCTCAGCAATAGGACCTCAGCATTGTGACCTCAGCATTGTGACCTCAGCAACAGGACCTCAGCATTGTGACCTCAGCATTGTGACGTCAGCATTTTGACCTCAGCAATAGGACCTCAGCATTCTGACCTCAGCAATAGGACCTCAGAAATAGGACCTCAGCATTGTGACCTCAGCAATAGGACCTCAAAACTGTGACCTCAGCAATAGGACTTCAGCAATAGGACCTCAGCATTGTGACCTCAGCAATAGGACCTCAGCAATAGGACCTCAGCAACAGGACCTCCGCATTGTGACCTCAGCAGTAGGACCTCAAAACTGTGACCTCAGCAGTAGGACCTCAGCACTGTGACCTCAGCACTGTGACCTCAGCAATAGGACCTCAGCAATAGGACCTCAGCAATAGGACCTCAGCATTGTGACCTCAGATTTGTGATCTCAGCAATAGGACCTAAGCAGTAGGACCTCAGCAATAGGACCTCTGCATTGTGACCTCAGCAATAGGACCTCAGCAATAGGACCTCAGCATTGTGACCTCAGCATTGTTACCTCAGTAGTAGGACCTCAGCAATAGGACCTCAGCATTGGGACCTCAGCAAAAAGACCTCAGCAATAGGACCTCAGCAATAGGACCTCAGCATTGTGACCTTAGCAATAGGACCTCAGCAATAGGACCTCATCAATAGGACCTAGCATTGTGACTTCAGAAATAGGACCTCAGAAATAGGACCTCAGCAATAGGACCTCAGCAATAGGACCTCAGCATTGTGACCTCAGCAATAGGACATAGGCAATAGGACCTCAGCAATAGGACCTCAGCATTGTGACCTCAGAATTGTGAACTCAGCAATAGGACCTCAGCATTGTAACCTCAGAAATAGGACCTCAGCAATAGGACCTCAGCATTAGGACCTCAGCAATAGGACCTCAACATTGTGACCTCAGCAATACGACCTCAGCAATAGGACCTCAGCATTGAGAACTCAGCATTGTAACCTCAGCAAAAGGACCTCAGCAATAGGACCTCAGCATTGGGACCTCAGCAAAAAGACCTCAGCAATAGGACCTCAGCAATAGGACCTGAGCATTGTGACCTCAGCATTGTGACCTCAGCATTGTGACCTCAGCATTGTGACCTCAGCAAGAGGACCTCAGCAATAGGACCTCAGCATTGTGACCTCAGCATTGTGACCTCAGCATTGTGACCTCAGCAACAGGACCTCAGCATTGTGACCTGAGCATTGTGACCTGAGCATTGTGACCTGAGCATTGTGACCTCAGCAATAGGACCTTTGCATTGTGACCTCAGCAATAGGACGTCAACAATAGGACCTCAGCAATAGGACCTCAGCATTGTGACCTGAGCATTGTGACCTGAGCATTGTGACCTCAGCAATAGGACCTCAGCAATAGGTCCTCAGCAATAAGACCTCAGCAATAGGACCTCAGCAAAAGGACGTCAACATTGTAACCTCAGCAATAGGACCTCAGCATTATGACCTCAGCAATAGGACCTCAGAAATAGGACCTCAGCATTGTGACCTCAGCAATAGGACCTGAGCAATAGGACCTCAGCATTGTGACCTCAGCATTGTGACCTCAGCATTGTGACGTCAGCAAAAGGACAGAAGCAATAGGACATCAGCAATAGGACCTCAACAATGGGACCTCAGTATTGTGACCTCAGCATTGTGACCTCAGCAACAGGACCTCAGCATTGTGATCTCAGCATTGTGACCTCAGCATTTTGACCTCAGCAATAGGACCTAAGCAATAGGACCTCAGCATTGTGACCTCAGCATTGTGACCTCAGCATTGTGACCTCAGCAACAGGACCTCAGCATTGTGACCTCAGCATTGTGACCTCAGCATTTTGACCTCAGCAATAGGACCTCAGCATTGTGACCTCAGCAATAGGACCTCAGCATTGTGACCTCAGCAATAGGACCTCAGAAATAGGACCTCAGCATTGTGACCTCAGCAATAGGACCTCAAAACTGTGACCTCAGCAATAGGACATCAGCAATAGGACCTCAGCATTGTGACCTCAGCAACAGGACCTCCGCATTGTGACCTCAGCAGTAGGACCTCAGCACTGTGACCTCAGCACTGTGACCTCAGCACTGTGACCTCAGCAATAGGACCTCAGCAATAGGACCTCAGCAATAGGACCTCAGCATTGTGACCTCAGCTTTGTGATCTCAGCAATAGGACCTAAGCAGTAGGACCTCAGCAATAGGACCTCATCATTGTGACCTCAGCAATAGGACCTCAGCAATAGGACCTCAGCATTGTGATCTCAGCAATACGACCTCAGCAATAGGACCTCAGCAATAGGACCTCAGCAATTGGACCTCAGCATTGTGACCTCAGAAATAGGACCTCAGCAATAGGACCTCAGCATTGTGACCTCAGCAATAGGACCTCAGCAAGAGGACCTCAGCATTGTGACCTCAGCATTGTTACCTCAGTAGTAGGACCTCAGCAATAGGACCTCAGCATTGGGACCTCAGCAAAAAGACCTCAGCAATAGGACCTCAGCAATAGGACCTCAGCATTGTGACCTTAGCAATAGGACCTCAGCAATAGGACCTCATCAATAGGACCTAGCATTGTGACTTCAGAAATAGGACCTCAGAAATAGGACCTCAGCAATAGGACCTCAGCAATAGGACCTCAGCATTGTGACCTCAGCAATAGGACATAGGCAATAGGACCTCAGCAATAGGACCTCAGCATTGTGACCTCAGAATTGTGAACTCAGCAATAGGACCTCAGCATTGTAACCTCAGAAATAGGACCTCAGCAATAGGACCTCAGCATTAGGACCTCAGCAATAGGACCTCAACATTGTGACCTCAGCAATACGACCTCAGCAATAGGACCTCAGCATTGAGAACTCAGCATTGTAACCTCAGCAAAAGGACCTCAGCAATAGGACCTCAGCATTGGGACCTCAGCAAAAAGACCTCAGCAATAGGACCTCAGCAATAGGACCTGAGCATTGTGACCTCAGCATTGTGACCTCAGCATTGTGACCTCAGCATTGTGACCTCAGCAAGAGGACCTCAGCAATAGGACCTCAGCATTGTGACCTCAGCATTGTGACCTCAGCATTGTGACCTCAGCAACAGGACCTCAGCATTGTGACCTGAGCATTGTGACCTGAGCATTGTGACCTGAGCATTGTGACCTCAGCAATAGGACCTTTGCATTGTGACCTCAGCAATTGGACGTCAACAATAGGACCTCAGCAATAGGACCTCAGCATTGTGACCTGAGCATTGTGACCTGAGCATTGTGACCTCAGCAATAGGACCTCAGCAATAGGTCCTCAGCAATATGACCTCAGCAATAGGACCTCAGCAAAAGGACGTCAACATTGTAACCTCAGCAATAGGACCTCAGCATTATGACCTCAGCAATAGGACCTCAGAAATAGGACCTCAGCATTGTGACCTCAGCAATAGGACCTGAGCAATAGGACCTCAGCATTGTGACCTCAGCATTGTGACCTCAGCATTGTGACGTCAGCAAAAGGACAGAAGCAATAGGACATCAGCAATAGGACCTCAACAATGGGACCTCAGTATTGTGACCTCAGCATTGTGACCTCAGCAACAGGACCTCAGCATTGTGATCTCAGCATTGTGACCTCAGCATTTTGACCTCAGCAATAGGACCTAAGCAATAGGACCTCAGCATTGTGACCTCAGCATTGTGACCTCAGCATTGTGACCTCAGCAACAGGACCTCAGCATTGTGACCTCAGCATTGTGACCTCAGCATTTTGACCTCAGCAATAGGACCTCAGCATTGTGACCTCAGCAATAGGACCTCAGCATTGTGACCTCAGCAATAGGACCTCAGAAATAGGACCTCAGCATTGTGACCTCAGCAATAGGACCTCAAAACTGTGACCTCAGCAATAGGACATCAGCAATAGGACCTCAGCATTGTGACCTCAGCAACAGGACCTCCGCATTGTGACCTCAGCAGTAGGACCTCAGCACTGTGACCTCAGCACTGTGACCTCAGCACTGTGACCTCAGCAATAGGACCTCAGCAATAGGACCTCAGCAATAGGACCTCAGCATTGTGACCTCAGCTTTGTGATCTCAGCAATAGGACCTAAGCAGTAGGACCTCAGCAATAGGACCTCATCATTGTGACCTCAGCAATAGGACCTCAGCAATAGGACCTCAGCATTGTGATCTCAGCAATACGACCTCAGCAATAGGACCTCAGCAATAGGACCTCAGCAATTGGACCTCAGCATTGTGACCTCAGAAATAGGACCTCAGCAATAGGACCTCAGCATTGTGACCTCAGCAATAGGACCTCAGCAAGAGGACCTCAGCATTGTGACCTCAGCATTGTTACCTCAGTAGTAGGACCTCAGCAATAGGACCTCAGCATTGGGACCTCAGCAAAAAGACCTCAGCAATAGGACCTCAGCAATAGGACCTCAGCATTGTGACCTTAGCAATAGGACCTCAGCAATAGGACCTCATCAATAGGACCTCAGCAATAGGACATAGGCAATAGGACCTCAGCAATAGGACCTCAGCATTGTGACCTCAGAATTGTGAACTCAGCAATAGGACCTCAGCATTGTAACCTCAGCAATAGGACCTCAGCAATAGGACCTCAGCATTAGGACCTCAGATATAGGACCTCAACATTGTGACCTCAGCAATACGACCTCAGCAATAGGACCTCAGCATTGAGAACTCAGCATTGTAAACTCAGCAAAAGGACCTCAGGAATAGGACCTCAGCATTGGGACCTCAGCAAAAAGACCTCAGCAATAGGACCTCAGCAATAGGACCTCAGCATTGTGACCTCAGCATTGTTACCTCAGCATTGTGACCTCAGCAAGAGGACCTCAGCAATAGGACCTCAGCAATAGGACCTCAGCATTGTGACCTCAGCATTGTGACCTCAGCAACAGGACCTCAGCATTGTGACCTCAGCATTGTGACCTCAGCATTTTGACCGCAGCAATAAGACCTCAGCAATAGGACTTGAGCTTTGTGACCTCAGCATTGTTACCTCAGTAGTAGGACCTCAGCAATAGGACCTCAGCATTGGGACCTCAGCAAAAAACCTCAGCAATAGGACCTCAGCAATAGGACCTCAGCATTGTGACCTCAGCAATAGGACCTCAGCAACAGGACCTCATCAATAGGACCTTAGCATTTTGACTTCATAAATAGGACCTCAGAAATAGGACCTCAGCAATAGGACCTCAGCAATAGGACCTCAGCATTGTGACCTCAGCAATAGGACATGGGCAATAGGACCTCAGCAATAGGACCTCAGCATTGTGACCTCAGAATTGTGAACTCAGCAATAGGATCTCAGCATTGTAACCTCAGCAATAGGACCTCAGCAATAGGACCTCAGCATTAGGACCTCAGCAATGGGACCTCAATATTGTGACCTGAGCAATACGACCTCAGCAATAGGACCTCAGCATTGAGAACTCAGTATTGTAACCTCAGCAAAAGGACGTCAGCAATAGGACCTCAGCATTGGGACCTCAGCAAAAAGACCTAAGCAATAGGACCTCAGCAATAGGACCTCAGCATTGTGACCTCAGCAACAGGACCTCAGCATTGTGACCTCAGCATTTTGACTTCAGCAATAGGACCTCAGCAATAGGACCTCAGCATTGTGACCTCAGCAATAGGACCTCAGCATTGTGACCTCAGCATTGTGACCTCAGCAATAGGACCTCAGCAATAGGACCTCAGCATTGTGACCTCAGCAATAGGACATCAGCATTGTGACCTCAGCATTATGACCTCAGCATTGTGACCTCAGCAACAGGACCTCAGCATTGTGACCTCAGCATTGTGATCTCAGCAATAGGACCTCAGCAATAGGACCTCAGCATTGTGACATCATCAATAGGACATCAGCAATAGGACCTCAGCATTGTGACCTCAGGAATAGAACCTCAGCAATAGGACCTCAGCAACAGGACCTCCGCATTGTGACCTCAGCAGTAGGACCTCAGCACTGTGACCTCAGCACTGTGACCTCAGCAATAGGACCTCAGCAATAGGACCTCAGCATTGTGACCTCAGCATTGTGATCTCAGCAATAGGACCTAAGCAGTAGGACCTCAACAATAGGACCTCAGCATTGTGACTTCAGCAATAGGACCTCAGCAATAGGACCTCAGCATTGTGATCTCAGCAATACGACCTCAGCAATAGGACCTCAGCAATAGGACCTCAGCATTGTGACCTCAGAAATAGGACCTCAGCAATAGGACCTCAGCATTGTGACCTCAGCAATAGGACCTCAGCAATAGGACCTGAGCATTGTGACCTCAGCATTGTTACCTCAATAGTAGGACCTCAGCAATAGGACCTCAGCATTGGGACCTCAGCAAAAAGACCTCAGCAATAGGACCTCAGCAATAGGACCTCAGCATTGTGACCTCAGCAATAGGAACTCAGCAATAGGACCTCATCAATAGGACCTTAGCATTGTGACTTCAGAAATAGGACCTCAGAAATAGGACCTCAGCAATAGGACCTCAGCAATAGGACCTCAGCATTGTGACCTCAGCAATAGGACATGGGCAATAGGACCTCAGCAATAGGACCTCAGCATTGTGACCTCAGAATTGTGAACTCAGCAATAGGACCTCAGCATTGTAACCTCAGCAATAGGACCTCAGCAATAGGACCTCAGCATTAGGACCTCAGCAATAGGACCTCAACATTGTGACCTCAGCAATACGACCTCGGCAATAGGACCTCAGCATTGAGAACTCAGCATTGTAACCTCAGCAAAAGGACCTCAGCAATAGGACCTCAGCATTGTGACCTCGGCATTGTGAACTTAGCATTGTGACCTCAGCATTGTGACCTCAGCAATAGGACCTCAGCATTGTGACCTCAGCATTGTGACCTCAGCATTTTGACCTCAGCAAGAGGACCTCAGGAACAGAACCTCAGCAATAGGACCTCAGCAATAGGACCTCAGCTTTGTGACCTCAGCAATAGTACCTCAGCACTAGCACCTCAGCAATTATACCTCCGAATTCTGACCTCAGCAATAGGACCTCAGCATTGTGACCTCAGCATTGTGACCTCAGCAATAGGACCTCAGCAATAGGACCTCAGCATTGTGACCTCAGCAATAGGACCTCAGCAAAAGGACCTCAGCATTGTGACCTCAGCAATAGGACCACAGCAATAGGACCACAGCAATAGTACTTCAGAAACAGGACCTCAGCATGGTGACCTCAACATTGTGACCTCAGCAATAGGACCTCAGCAATAAGACCTCAGCATTGGGACCTCAGCAAGAGGACCTCAGAAATAGGACCTCAGCATTGTGACCTCAGCATTGTGACCTCAACATTGTGACCTCAGAATTTTGACCTCAGCAAAAGGACCTCAGCATTGTAACCTCAACATTGTGACCTCAGCAATAGGACCTCAGCATTGTGACCTCAGAAATAAGACCACAGCAATAGGACCTCAGAAACAGGACCTCAGCATTGTGACCTCAGTATTGTGACCTCAGAAACAGGACCTCAGCAATAGGACCTCAGAATTGGGACCTCAGCAATAGGACCTCAGCAAAAGGACCTCAACATTGAGACCTCAGCAATAGGACCTCAGCATTGTGACCTCAGCAAGAGGACCTCAGCAATAGGACCTCAGCATTGTGACCTCAGCAATAGGACCTGAGCAATAGGACCTCAGCATTGTGACCTCAGCATTGTGACGTCAGCAAAAGGACAGAAGCAATAGGACATCAGCAGTAGGACCTCAGCAATGGGACCTCAGCATTGTGACCTCAGCATTGTGACCTCAGCAATAGGACCACTGCAATAGGACCACAGCAATAGTACTTCAGAAACAGGACCTCAGCATGGTGACCTCAACATTGTGACCTCAGCAATAGGACCTCAGCAATAAGACCTCAGCATTGGGACCTCAGCAAGAGGACCTCAGAAATAGGACCTCAGCATTGGGACCTCAGCATTGTGACCTCAACATTGTGACCTCAGAATTTTGACCTCAGCAAAAGGACCACAGCATTGTGACCTCAACATTGTGACCTCAGCAATAGGAGCTCAGCAATAGTACCTCAGCATTGTGACATCAGGAATAGGACCTCAGCATTTTGACCTCAGCAATAGGACCTCAGTAATAGGACCTCAGCATTGTGACCTCAGCATTGTGACCTCAGCATTGTGACCTCAGCAATAGGACCTCAGCATTGTGACCTCAGAAATAAGACCACAGCAATAGGACCTCAGAAACAGGACCTCAGCATTGTGACCTCAGTATTTTGACCTCAGAAACAGGACCTCAGCAATAGGACCTCAGAATTGTGACCTCAGCATTGTGACCTCAGCATTGTGACCTCAGCATTTTGACCTCAGCAATAGGACCTCAGAAACAGGACCTCAGCATTGTGACCTCAGTATTGTGACCTCAGCAAAAGGACCTCAGCAATAGGACCTCAGCATTGTGACCTCAGCATTGTGACCTCAGCATTGTGACCTCAGCATTTTGACCTCAGCAATAGGACCTCAGCATTGTAACCTCAGCATTAGGACCTCAGCAATGAGACCTCAGCAATAGGAGCTCAACAAAAGTACCTCAGCATTGTGACCTCAGCAACAGGACCTCAGCATTTTGACCTCAGCAATAGGACCTCAGCACTGTGAACTCAGTAATAGAACCTCAGCAATAGGACCTCAGCAATAGGACCTCAGCAATAGGACCTCAGCATTGTGACCTCAGCAATAGGACCTCAATATTGTGACCTCAGCAATAGGACCTAAGCATTGTGACCTCAGGATTGTGACCTCAGCATTGTGACCTCAGCATTGTGACCTCAGCAATAGGACCTCAGCACTGTGACCTCAGCAATAGGATCTCAGCAATAGGACCTCAGCATTGTGACATCAGCAATAGGACCTCAGCAGTAGGACCTCAGCAGTAGGACATCAGTATTGTGACCTGAGCAATAGGACCTCAACAATAGGACCTCAGCATTGTGACCTCAGCAATAGGACCTCAGCAATAGGACCTCAGCAATAGGACCTCAATATTGTGACCTCAGCAATAGGACCTCAGCAATAGGACCTCAGCATTGTGACCTCAGCAATAGGACCTCAGCATTGTGACCTCAGCAATAGGAGCTCAGCAATAGGACCTCAGCAATAGGACCTGAGCATTGTGACCTCAGCATTGTTACCTCAATAGTAGGACCTCAGCAATAGGACCTCAGCATTGGGACCTCAGCAAAAAGACCTCAGCAATAGGACCTCAGCAATAGGACCTCAGCATTGTGACCTCAGCAATAGGAACTCAGCAATAGGACCTCATCAATAGGACCTTAGCATTGTGACTTCAGAAATAGGACCTCAGAAATAGGACCTCAGCAATAGGACCTCAGCAATAGGACCTCAGCATTGTGACCTCAGCAATAGGACATGGGCAATAGGACCTCAGCAATAGGACCTCAGCATTGTGACCTCAGAATTGTGAACTCAGCAATAGGACCTCAGCATTGTAACCTCAGCAATAGGACCTCAGCAATAGGACCTCAGCATTAGGACCTCAGCAATAGGACCTCAACATTGTGACCTCAGCAATACGACCTCAGCAATAGGACCTCAGCATTGAGAACTCAACATTGTAACCTCAGCAAAAGGACCTCAGCAATAGGACCTCAGCATTGTGACCTCGGCATTGTGAAGTTAGCACTGTGACCTCAGCATTGTGACCTCAGCAATAGGACCTCAGCATTGTGACCTCAGCATTGTGACCTCAGCAATAGGACCTCAGCAAGAGGACCTCAGGAACAGAACCTCAGCAATAGGACCTCAGCAATAGGACCTCAGCTTTGTGACCTCAGCAATAGTTCCTCAGCACTAGCACCTCAGCAATTATACCTCCGAATTCTGACCTCAGCAATAGGACCTCAGCATTGTGACCTCAGCATTGTGACCTCAGCAATAGGACCTCAGCATTGTGACCTCAGCAATAGGACCTCAGCAAAAGGACCTCAGCATTGTGACCTCAGCAATAGGACCACAGCAATAGGACCACAGCAATAGTACTTCAGAAACAGGACCTCAGCATGGTGACCTCAACATTGTGATCTCAGCAATAGGACCTCAGCAATAAGACCTCAGCATTGGGACCTCAGCAAGAGGACCTCAGAAATAGGACCTCAGCATTGTGACCTCAGCATTGTGACCTCAACATTGTGACCTCAGAATTTTGACCTCAGCAAAAGGACCTCAGCATTGTGACCTCAACATTGTGACCTCAGCAATAGGACCTCAGCATTGTGACCTCAGAAATAAGACCACAGCAATAGGACCTCAGAAACAGGACCTCAGCATTGTGACCTCAGTATTGTGACCTCAGAAACAGGACCTCAGCAATAGGACCTCAGAATTGGGACCTCAGCAATAGGACCTCAGCAAAAGGACCTCAACATTGAGACCTCAGCAATAGGACCTCAGCATTGTGACCTCAGCAAGAGGACCTCAGCAATAGGACCTCAGCATTGTGACCTCAGCAATAGGACCTGAGCAATAGGACCTCAGCATTGTGACCTCAGCATTGTGACGTCAGCAAAAGGACAGAAGCAATAGGACATCAGCAGTAGGACCTCAGCAATGGGACCTCAGCATTGTGACCTCAGCATTGTGACCTCAGCAATAGGACCACTGCAATAGGACCACAGCAATAGTACTTCAGAAACAGGACCTCAGCATGGTGACCTCAACATTGTGACCTCAGCAATAGGACCTCAGCAATAAGACCTCAGCATTGGGACCTCAGCAAGAGGACCTCAGAAATAGGACCTCAGCATTGGGACCTCAGCATTGTGACCTCAACATTGTGACCTCAGAATTTTGACCTCAGCAAAAGGACCACAGCATTGTTACCTCAACATTGTGACCTCAGCAATAGGAGCTCAGCAATAGTACCTCAGCATTGTGACCTCAGGAATAGGACCTCAGCATTTTGACCTCAGCAAAAGGACCTCAGTAATAGGACCTCAGCATTGTGACCTCAGCATTGTGACCTCAGCATTGTGACCTCAGCAATAGGACCTCAGCATTGTGACATCAGAAATAAGACCACAGCAATAGGACCTCAGAAACAGGACCTCAGCATTGTGACCTCAGTATTTTGACCTCAGAAACAGGACCTCAGCAATAGGACCTCAGAATTGTGACCTCAGCATTGTGACCTCAGCATTGTGACCTCAGCATTTTGACCTCAGCAATAGGACCTCAGAAACAGGACCTCAGCATTGTGACCTCAGTATTGTGACCTCAGCAAAAGGACCTCAGCAATAGGACCTCAGCATTGTTACCTCAGCATTGTGACCTCAGCATTGTGACCTCAGCATTTTGACCTCAGCATTGTAACCTCAGCATTAGGACCTCAGCATTGAGACCTCAGCAATAGGAGCTCAACAAATGTACGTCAGCATTGTGACCGCAGCAATAGGACCTCAGCATTTTGACCTCAGCAATAGGACCTCAGCACTGTGAACTCAGTAATAGAACCTCAGCAATAGGACCTCAGCAATAGGACCTCAGCATTGTGACCTCAGCAATAGGACCTCAATATTGTGACCTCAGCAATAGGACCTAAGCATTGTGACCTCAGGATTGTGACCTCAGCATTGTGACCTCAGCATTGTGACCTCAGCAATAGGACCTCAGCACTGTGACCTCAGCAATAGGATCTCAGCAATAGGACCTCAGCATTGTGACATCAGCAATAGGACCTCAGCAGTAGGACCTCAGCAGTAGGACATCAGTATTGTGACCTGAGCAATAGGACCTCAACAATAGGACCTCAGCATTGTGACCTCAGCAATAGGACCTCAGCAATAGGACCTCAGCAATAGGACCTCAGCATTGTGACCTCAGCAATAGGACCTCAGCAATAGGACCTCAGCATTGTGACCTCAGCAATAGGACCTCAGCATTGTGACCTCAGCAATAGGAGCTCAGCAATAGGACCTCAACATTGTGACCTCAGCATTGTGACCTCAGCATTGTGACCTCAGCATTTTGACCTCAGCAATAGGACCTCAGCATTGTGACCTCAGCATTAGGACCTCAGCATTGAGACCTCAGCAATAGGAGCTCAACAAAAGTACCTCAGCATTGTGACCTCAGCAATAGGACCTCAGCATTTTGACCTCAGCAATAGGACCTTAGCACTGTGAACTCAGTAATAGAACCTCAGCAATAGGACCTCAGCAATAGGACCTCAGCAATAGGACCTCAGCATTGTGACCTCAGCAATAGGACATCAATATTGTGACCTCAGCAATAGGACCTAAGCATTGTGACCTCAGGATTGTGACCTCAGCATTGTGACCTCAGCATTGTGACCTCAGCAATAGGACCTCAGCATTGTGACCTCAGCAAGAGGACCTCAGAAATAGGACCTCAGCATTGTGACATCAGCAATAGGACCTCAGCAGTAGGACCTCAGCAGTAGGACATCAGTATTGTGACCTGAGCAATAGGACCTCAACAATAGGACCTCAGCATTGTGACCTCAGCAATAGGACCTCAGCAATAGGACCTCAGCAATAGGACCTCAGCATTGTGACCTCAGCAATAGGACCTCAGCAATAGGACCTCAGCATTGTGACCTCAGCAATAGGAGCACAGCAATAGGACCTCAACATTGTGACCTCAGCAATAGGACCTCAGCATTGTGACCTCAGCAAGAGGACCTCAGCAATAGGAGCTCAGCAATAGGACCTCAGCATTGTGACCTCAGCATTGTGACCTCAGCATTGTGACCTCAGCATTTTGACCTCAGCAATAGGACCTCAGCATTGTGACCTCAGCATTAGGACCTCAGCATTGAGACCTCAGCAATAGGAGCTCAACAAAAGTACCTCAGCATTGTGACCTCAGCAATAGGACCTCAGCATTGTGACCTCAGCAATAGGACCTCAGCACTGTGAACTCAGTAATAGAACCTCAGCAATAGGACCTCAGCAATAGGACCTCAGCAATAGGACCTCAGCATTGTGACCTCAGCAATAGGACCTCAATATTGTGACCTCAGCAATAGGACCTAAGCATTGTGACATCAGGATTGTGACCTCAGCATTGTGACCTCAGCATTGTGACCTCAGCAATAGGACCTCAGCACTGTGACCTCAGCAATAGGATCTCAGCAAAAGGACCTCAGCATTGTGACATCAGCAATAGGACCTCAGCAGTATGACCTCAGCAGTAGGACATCAGTATTGTGACCTGAGCAATAGGACCTCAGCAATAGGACCTCAGCATTGTGACCTCCGCAATAGGACCTCAGCAATAGGACCTCAGCAATAGGACCTCAGCATTGTGACCTCCGCAATAGGACCTCAGCAATAGGACCTCAGCAATAGGACCTCAGCATTGTGACCTCAGCAATAGGACCTCAGCAATAGGACCTCAGCATTGTGACCTCAGCAATAGGACCTTTGCATTGTGACCTCAGCAATAGGAGCTCAGCAATAGGACCTCAGCATTGTGACCTCAGCATTGTGACCTCAGCATTGTGACCTCAGCATTTTGACCTCAGCAATAGGACCTCAGCACTGTGAACTCAGTAATAGAACCTCAGCAATAGGACCTCAGCAATAGGACCTCAGCAATAGGACCTCAGCATTGTGACCTCAGCAATAGGACCTCAATATAGTGACCTCAGCAATAGGACCTAAGCATTGTGACCTCAGGATTGTGACCTCAGCATTGTGACCTCAGCATTGTGACCTCAGCAATAGGACCTCAGCATTTTGACCTCAGCAAGAGGACCTCAGAAATAGGACCTCAGCATTGTGACATCAGCAATAGGACCTCAGCAGTAGGACCTCAGCAGTAGGACATCAGTATTGTGACCTGAGCAATAGGACCTCAACAATAGGACCTCAGCATTGTGACCTCAGCAATAGGACCTCAGCAATAGGACCTCAGCATTGTGACCTCAGCAATAGGACCTCAGCAATAGGACCTCAGCATTGTGACCTCAGCAATAGGACCTCAGCATTGTGACCTCAGCAATAGGAGCTCAGCAATAGGACCTCAACATTGTGACCTCAGCAATAGGACCTCAGCATTGTGACCTCAGCAAGAAAACCTCAGCAATAGGACCTCAGCATTGTGACCTCAGCAATAGGACCTCAGCAATAGGACCTCAGCAATAGGACCTCAGCAATAGGACCTCAGCATTGTGACCTGAGCTTTGTGACCTGAGCATTGTGACCTCAGCAATAGGACCTCAGCAATAGGACCTCAGCAATAGGACCTCAGCAATAGGACCTCAGCATTGTGACCTCAGCAATAGGACCTCAGCATTGTGACCTCAGCAATATGACCTGAGCAATAGGACCTCAGCTTTGTGACCTCAGCATTGTGACGTCAGCAAAAGGACAGAAGCAATAGGACATCAGCAGTAGGACCTCAGCAATGGGACCTCAGCATTGTGACCTCAGCATTGTGACCTCAGCAATAGGACCACTGCAATAGGACCACAGCAATAGTACTTCAGAAACAGGACCTCAGCATGGTGACCCCAACATTGTGACCTCAGCAATAGGACCTCAGCAATAAGACCTCAGCATTGGGACCTCAGCAAGAGGACCTCAGAAATAGGACCTCAGCATTGGGACCTCAGCATTGTGACCTCAACATTGTGACCTCAGAATTTTGACCTCAGCAAAAGGACCACAGCATTGTGACCTCAACATTGTGACCTCAGCAATAGGAGCTCAGCAATAGTACCTCAGCATTGTGACCTCAGGAATAGGACCTCAGCATTTTGACCTCAGCAATAGGACCTCAGTAATAGGACCTCAGCATTGTGACCTCAGCATTGTGACCTCAGCATTGTGACCTCAGCAATAGGACCTCAGCATTGTGACCTCAGAAATAAGACCACAGCAATAGGACCTCAGAAACAGGACCTCAGCATTGTGACCTCAGTATTTTGACCTCAGAAACAGGACCTCAGCAATAGGACCTCAGAATTGTGACCTCAGCATTGTGACCTCAGCATTGTGACCTCAGCATTTTGACCTCAGCAATAGGACCTCAGAAACAGGACCTCAGCATTGTGACCTCAGTATTGTGACCTCAGCAAAAGGACCTCAGCAATAGGACCTCAGCATTGTGACCTCAGCATTGTGACCTCAGCATTGTGACCTCAGCATTTTGACCTCAGCAATAGGACCTCAGCATTGTGACATCAGCAATAGGACCTCAGCAGTAGGACCTCAGCAGTAGGACATCAGTATTGTGACCTGAGCAATAGGACCTCAACAATAGGACCTCAGCATTGTGACCTCAGCAATAGGACCTCAGCAATAAGACCTCAGCTATAGGACCTCAGCATTGTGACCTCAGCAATAGGACCTCAGCAATAGGACCTCAGCATTGTGACCTCAGCAATAGGACCTCAGCATTTTGACCTCAGCAATAGGAGCTCAGCAATAGGACCTCAACATTGTGACCTCAGCAATAGGACCTCAGCATTGTGACCTCAGCAAGAGGACCTCAGCAATAGGACCTCAGCATTGTGACCTCAGCATTAGGACCTCAGCATTGAGACCTCAGCAATAGGAGCTCAACAAAAGTACCTCAGCATTGTGACCTCAGCAATAGGACCTCAGCATTTTGACCTCAGCAATAGGACCTCAGCACTGTGAACTCAGTAATAGAACCTCAGCAATAGGACCTCAGCAATAGGACCTCAGCAATAGGACCTCAGCATTGTGACCTCAGCAGTAGGACCTCAATATTGTGACCTCAGCAATAGGACCTAAGCATTGTGACCTCAGGATTGTGACCTCAGCATTGTGACCTCAGCATTGTGACCTCAGCAATAGGACCTCAGCATTGTGACCTCAGCAAGAGGACCTCAGAAATAGGACCTCAGCATTGTGACATCAGCAATAGGACCTCAGCAGTAGGACCTCAGCAGTAGGACATCAGTATTGTGACCTGAGCAATAGGACCTCAACAATAGGACCTCAGCATTGTGACCTCAGCAATAGGACCTCAGCAATAGGACCTCAGCAATAGGACCTCAGCATTGTGACCTCAGCAATAGGACCTCAGCAATAGGACCTCAGCATTGTGACCTCAGCAATAGGACCTCAGCATTGTGACCTCAGCAATAGGAGCACAGCAATAGGACCTCAACATTGTGACCTCAGCAATAGGACCTCAGCATTGTGACCTCAGCAAGAGGACCTCAGCAATAGGAGCTCAGCAATAGGACCTCAGCATTGTGACCTCAGCATTGTGACCTCAGCATTTTGACCTCAGCAATAGGACCTCAGCATTGTGACCTCAGCATTAGGACCTAAGCATTGAGACCTCAGCAATAGGAGCTCAACAAAAGTACCTCAGCATTGTGACCTCAGCAATAGGACCTCAGCATTTTGACCTCAGCAATAGGACCTCAGCACTGTGAACTCAGTAATAGAACCTCAGCAATAGGACCTCAGCAATAGGACCTCAGCATTGTGACCTCAGCAATAGGACCTCAATATTGTGACCTCAGCAATAGGACCTAAGCATTGTGACCTCAGGATTGTGACCTCAGCATTGTGACCTCAGTATTGTGACCTCAGCAATAGGACCTCAGCATTGTGACCTCAGCAAGAGGACCTCAGAAATAGGACCTCAGCATTGTGACATCAGCAATAGGACCTCAGCAGTAGGACCTCAGCAGTAGGACATCAGTATTGTGACCTGAGCAATAGGACCTCAACAATAGGACCTCAGCATTGTGACCTCAGCAATAGGACCTCAGCAATAGGACCTCAGCAATAGGACCTCAGCATTGTGACCTCAGCAATAGGACCTCAGCAATAGGACCTCAGCATTGTGACCTCAGCAACAGGACCTCAGCATTGTGACCTCAGCAATAGGAGCTCAGCAATAGGACCTCAACATTGTGACCTCAGCAATAGGACCTCAGCATTGTGACCTCAGCAAGAGGACCTCAGCAATAGGACCTCAGCATTGTGACCTCAGCAATAGGACCTCAGCAATAGGACCTCAGCAATAGGACCTCAGCATTGTGACCTGAGCTTTGTGACCTGAGCATTGTGACCTCAGCAATAGGACCTCAGCAATAGGACCTCAGCATTGTGACCTCAGCAATAGGACCTCAGCATTAGGACCTCAGCAATACGAGCTCAGCAATAGGACATCAACATTGTGACCTCAGCAATAGGACCTCAGCATTGTGACCTCAGCAATACGACCTCAGCAATAGGACCTCAGCATTGTGACCTCAGCAATAGGACCTCAGCAAAAGGACCTCAAGATTGAGACCTCAGCAATAGGACCTCAGCATTGTGACCTCAGCAAGAGGACCTCAGCAATAGGACCTCAGCAATAGGACCTCAGCAATAGGACCTCAGCAACAGGACCTCCGCATTGTGACCTCAGCAATAGGACCTCAGCAATAGCACCTCAGCATTGTGACCTCAGAATAGTGACCTCAGCAATAGGAACTAAGTAGTAGGACCTCAGCAATAGGACCTCAGCATTGTGACCTCAGCAATAGGACCTCAGCAATAGGACCTCAGCAATACGACCTCAGCAATAGGACCTCAGCAATAGGACATCAGCAATAGGACCTCAGCATTAGGACCTCAGCTTTAGGACCTCAGCAATAGGACCTCAGCACTGTGAACTCAGTAATAGAACCTCAGCAATAGGACCTCAGCAATAGAGCCTCTGCAATAGGACCTCAGAATTGTGACCTCAGCAATAGGACCTAAGCATTGTGACCTCAGGATTGTGACCTCAGCATTGTGACCTCAGCATTGTGACCTCAGCACTGTGACCTCAGCAATAGGATCTCAGCAAGAGGAACTCAGAAATAGGACCTCAGCATTGTGACATCAGCAATAGGACCTCAGCATTCTGACCTCAGCAATAGGACCTCAATATTGTGACCTCAGCAATAGGACCTCAGGATTGTGACCTCAGCATTGTGACCTCAGCATTGTGACCTCAGCATTGTGACCTCAGCACTGTGACCTCAGCATAGGATCTCAGCAAGAGGAACTCAGAAATAGGACCTCAGCATTGTGACATCAGCAATAGGACCTCAGCAGTAGGACCTCAGTATTGTGACCTCAGCAATAGGACCTCAGCAATAGGACCTCAGCAATAGGACCTCAGCATTGTGACCTCAGCAATAGGACCTCAGCAATAGGACCTCAGCATTGTGACCTCAGCAATAGGACCTCAGCATTGTGACCTCAGCAATAGGAGCTCAGCAATAGGACCTCAACATTGTGACCTCAGCAATAGGACCTCAGCATTGTGACCTCAGCAAGAGGACCTCAGCAATAGGACCTCAGCATTGTGACCTCAGCAATAGGACCTCAGCAATAGGACCTCAGCAATAGGACCTCAGCAATAGGACCTCAGCATTGTGACCTGAGCTTTGTGACCTGAGCATTGTGACCTCAGCATTGTGACCTCACCGGTAGGACCTCAGCAATAGGACCTCAGCATTGTGACCTCAGCAATAGGACCTCAGCAATAGGACCTCAGCATTGTGACCTCAGCAATACGAGCTCAGCAATAGGACATCAACATTGTGACCTCAGCAATAGGACCTCAGCATTGTGACCTCAGCAATACGACCTCAGCAATAGGACCTCAGCATTGTGACCTCAGCAATAGGAGCTCAGCAATAGGACCTCAACATTGTGACCTCAGCAAAAGGACCTCAACATTGAGACCTCAGCAATAGGACCTCAGCATTGTGACCTCAGCAAGAGGACCTCAGCAATAGGTTCTCAGCATTGTGACCTCAGCAATAGGACCTGAGCAATAGGACCTCAGCATTGTGACCTCAGCATTGTGACGTCAGCAAAAGGACAGAAGCAATAGGACATCAGCAGTAGGACCTCAGCAATGGGACCTCAGCATTGTGACCTCAGCATTGTGACCTCAGCAATAGGACCACAGCAATAGGACCACAGCAATAGTACTTCAGAAACAGGACCTCAGAATGGTGACCTCAACATTGTGACCTCAGCAATAGGACCTCAGCAATAAGACCTCAGCACTGGGACCTCAGCAAGAGGACCTCAGAAATAGGACCTCAGCATTGTGACCTCAGCATTGTGACCTCAGCATTGTGACCTCAACATTGTGACCTCAGAATTTTGACCTCAGCAAAAGGACCTCAGCATTGTGACCTCAACATTGTGACCTCAGCAATAGGAGCTCAGCAATAGTACCTCAGCATTGTGACCTCAGGAATAGGACCTCAGCATTTTGACCTCAGCAATAGGACCTCAGCATTGTGACCTCAGCATTGTGACCTCAGCATTGTGACCTCAGCATTTTGACCTCAGCAATAGGACCTCAGCATTGTGACCTCAGCATTAGGACCTCAGCAATACGACCTCAGCAATAGGACCTCAGCATTGTGACCTCAGCATTGTACCTCAGCAATAGGACCTCAGCAATAGGACCTCAGCAATAGGACCTCAGCATTGTGACCTGAGCTTTGTGACCTGAGCATTGTGACCTCAGCAATAGGACCTCAGCAATAGGACCTCAGCAATAGGACCTCAGCATTGTGACCTCAGCATTGTGAACTCAGCAATAGGACATCAGAAATAGGACCTAAGAATTGTGACCGCAGCATAGTGACCTCAGCATTGTGACCTCAGAAACAGGACCTCAGCAATAGGACCTCAGCAATATGAACTTAGCAATAGGACCTCAGCAAAAGGACCTCAACATTGAGACCTCAGCAATAGGACCTCAGCAATATGAACTTAGCAATAGGACCTCAGCAAAAGGACCTCAACATTGAGACCTCAGCAATAGGACCTCAGCATTGTGACCTCAGCAATAGGACCTCAGAAATAGGACCTAAGGATTGTGACCTCAGCAATAGGACCTGAGCAATAGGACCTCAGCATTGTGACCTCAGCATTGTGACGTCAGCAAAAGGACAGAAGCAATAGGACATGAGCAGTAGGACCTCAGCAATGGGACCTCAGCATTGTGACCTCAGCATTGTGACCTCAGCAATAGGACCTCAAAACTGTGACCTCAGCAATAGGACATCAGCAATAGGACCTCAGCATTATGACCTCAGCAATAGGACCTCAGCTATAGGACATCAGCAATTAGACCTCAGCAATTGGACCTCACCATTTTGACCTCAGCAATAGGACCTAAGCAGTAGGACCTCAGCAATAGGACCACAGCATTGTGACCTCAGCAATAGGACCTCAGAAATAGGACCTCAGCATTGTGATCTCAGCAATACGACCTCAGCATTTTGACCTCAGCAATAGGACCTCAGTAATAGGACCTCAGCATTGTGACCTCAGCATTGTGACCTCAGCAATAGGACCTCAGCAATAGGACCTCAGCATTGTGACCTCAGAAATAAGACCACTGCAATAGGACCTCAGAAACAGGACCTCAGCATTGTGACCTCAGTATTGTGACCTCAGAAACAGGACCTCAGCAATAGGACCTCAGAATTGGGACCTCAGCAAAAGGACCTCAGCAATAGGACCTCAGCATTGTGACCTCAGCATTGTGACCTCAGCATTTTGACCTCAGCAATAGGACCTCAGCATTGTGACCTCAGCATTAGGACCTCAGCAATAGGACCTCAGCATTGTGACCTCAGCAAAAGGACAGAAGCAATAGGACATGAGCAGTAGGACCTCAGCAATGGGACCTCAGCATTGTGACCTCAGCATTGTGACCTCAGCAATAGGACCTCAAAACTGTGACCTCAGCAATAGGACTTCAGCAATAGGACCTCAGCTTTGTGATCTCAGCAATACGACCTCAGCATTTTGACCTCAGCAATAGGACCTCAGTAATAGGACCTCAGCATTGTGACCTCAGCATTGTGACCTCAGTAATAGGACCTCAGAAATAGGACCTCAGCATTGTGACCTCAGAAATAAGACCACTGCAATAGGACCTCAGAAACAGGACCTCAGCATTGTGACCTCAGTATTGTGACCTCAGAAACAGGACCTCAGCAATAGGACCTCAGAATTGGGACCTCAGCAAAAGGACCTCAACAATAGGACCTCAGCATTGTGACCTCAGCATTGTGACCTCAGCATTTTGACCTCAGCAATAGGACCTCAGCATTGTGACCTCAGCATTAGGACCTCAGCATTGTGACCTCAGCAATACGACCTCAGCAATAGGACCTCAGCATTGTGACCTCAGCATTGTGACCTCAGCAATAGGACCTCAGCAATAGGACCTCAGCATTGTGACCTGAGCTTTGTGACCTGAGCATTGTGACCTCAGCAATAGGACCTCAGCATTGTGACCTCAGCAATAGGACCTCAGCATTGTGACCTCAGCAATAGGACATCAGAAATAGGACCTCAGCATTGTGACCTCAGCATTGTGACCTCAGTAATAGGACCTCAGAAATAGGACCTCAGCATTGTGACCTCAGAAATAAGACCACTGCAATAGGACCTCAGCAAAAGGACCTCAACATTGAGACCTCAGCAAAAGGACCACAGCATTGTGACCTCAGCAAGAGGACCTCAGCAATAGGTCCTCAGCATTGTGACCTCAGCAATAGGACCTGAGCAATAGGACCTCAGCATTGTGACCTCAGCATTGTGACGTCAGCAAAAGGACAGAAGCAATAGGACATGAGCAGTAGGACCTCAGCAATGGGACCTCAGCATTGTGACCTCAGCATTGTGACCTCAGCAATAGGACCTCAGCATTGTGACCTCAGCAATAGGACATCAGCAATAGGACCTCAGCATTGTGACCTCAGCAATAGGACCTCAGCTATAGGACATCAGCAATAAGACCTCAGCAATTGGACCTCAGCATTGTGACCTCAGCAATAGGACCTAAGCAGTAGGACCTCAGAAATAGGACCACAGCATTGTGACCTCAGCAATAGGACCTCAGCAATAGGACCTCAGCATTGTGATCTCAGCAATACGACCTCAGCAATAGGACCTCAGCAATAGGACATCAGCAATAGGACCTCAGCAATTGGACCTCAGCATTGTGACCTCAGAAATAGGACCTCAGCAATAGGACCTCAGCATTGTTATCTCAGCAATACGACCTCAGCAGTAGGACATCAGCAATAGGACATCAGCAATAGGAGCTCAGCATTGTGACCTCAGAATTGTGAACTCAGCAATAGGACCTCAGCATTGTAACCTCAGCAATAGGACCTCAGCAATAGGACCTCATCAATAGGACCTCAGCAATAAGACCTCAGCAATAGGACCTCAGCATTGAGAACTCAGCATTGTAACCTCAGCAATAGGACCTCAGCAATAGGACCTCAGCATTGTGACCTCAGCATAGTGACCTCAGCATTGTGACCTCAGCATTGTGACCTCAGCATTGTGACCTCAGCGGTAGGATCTCAGCAATAGGACCTCAGCAATAGGACCTCAGCAATAGGACCTCAGCAATAGGACCTCAACATTGTGACCTCAGCAATAGGACCTCAGCATTGTGACCTCAGCATTGTGAACTCAGGAATAGGACATCAGAAATAGGACATAAGTATTGTGACCGCAGCATAGTGACCTCAGCATTGTGACCTCAGAAACAGGACCTCAGCAATAGGACCTCAGCAATATGACCTCAGCAATAGGACCTCAGCAAAAGGACCTCAACATTGAGACCTCAGCAATAGGACCTCAGCATTCTGACCTCAGCAAGAGGACCTCAGCAATAGGACCTCAGCATTGTGACCTCAGCAGTGTGACCTCAGCAATAGGACGTCAAAACTGTGACCTCAGCAATAGGACCTCAGCATTCTGACCTCAGCAAAAGGACCTCCGCATTGTGACCTCAGCAGTAGGACCTCAGCAGTAGGACCTCAGCAATAGGACCTCAGCACTGTGACCTCAGCAATAGGACCTGAGCAATAGCACCTCAGCAATAGGACCTCAGCAATAGCACCTCAGCATTGTGACCTCAGCATTGTGACCTCAGCAATAGGACTTAAGCAGTAGGACCTCAGCAATAGGACCTCAGCATTGTGAACTCAGCAATAGGACCTCAGCATTGTGATCTCAGCAATACGACCTCAGCAATAGGACCTCAGCATTAGGACTTCAGCAATAGGACCTCAGCAATTGGACCTCAGCATTGTGACCTCAGCAATAGCACCTAAGCAGTAGGACCTCAGAAATAGGACCTCAGCATTGTGACCTCAGCAATAGGACCTCAGCATTGTGATCTCAGCAATACGACCTCAGCAATAGGACCTCAGCAATAGGACATCAGCAATAGGACCTCAGCAATTGGACCTCAGCATTGTGACCTCAGAAATAGGACCTCAGCAATAGGACCTCAGCATTGTGATCTCAGCAATACGACCTCAGCAGTAGGACCTCAGCAATAGGACATCAGCCATAGGACCTCAGCAATTGGACCTCAGCATTGTGACCTCAGCATTGTGACCTCAGCAATAGAACCTCAGCAATAGGACCTCAGCAATAGGACCTCAGCATTGTGACCTCAGAATTCTGAACTCAGCAATAGGACCTCAGCATTGTAACCTCAGCAATAGGACCTCAGCAATAGGACCTCAACATTGTGACCTCAGCAATACGACCTCTGCAATAGGACCTCAGCAATAGGACCTCAGCAATATGACATCAGCAATAGGACCTCAGAAATGTGACCTCAGCATTGTGACCTCAGCAATAGGACCTCAGCATTGTGACCTCAGAAATAGGATCTCAGCAATAGGACCTCAGCAATAGGACCTCAGCATTGTGACCTCAGCAATAGGACCTCAGCAATAGGACCTCAGCAATAGGACCTCAGCATTGTGACCTGAGCTTTGTGACCTGAGCATTGTGACCTCAGCAATAGGACCTCAGCAATAGGACCTCAGCAATAGGACCTCAGCATTGTGACCTCAGCAATAGGACCTCAGCAATAGGACCTCAGCATTGTGACCTCAGCAATAGGACCTCAGCATTGTGACCTCAGCAATACGAGCTCAGCAATAGGACATCAACATTGTGACCTCAGCAATAGGACCTCAGCATTGTGACCTCAGCAATACGACCTCAGCAATAGGACCTCAGCATTGTGACCTCAGGAATAGGAGCTCAGCAATAGGACCTCAACATTGTGACCTCAGCAAAAGGACCTCAACATTGAGACCTCAGCAATAGGACCTCAGCATTGTGACCTCAGCAAGAGGACCTCAGCAATAGGTCCTCAGCATTGTGACCTCAGCAATAGGACCTGAGCAATAGGACCTCAGCATTGTGACCTCAGCATTGTGACGTCAGCAAAAGGACAGAAGCAATAGGACATCAGCAGTAGGACCTCAGCAATGGGACCTCAGCATTGTGACCTCAGCATTGTGACCTCAGCAATAGGTCCACAGCAAGAGGACCACAGCAATAGTACTTCAGAAACAGGACCTCAGCATGGTGACCTCAACATTGTGACCTCAGCAATAGGACCTCAGCAATAAGACCTCAGCATTGGGACCTCAGCAAGAGGACCTCAGAAATAGGACCTCAGCATTGGGACCTCAGCATTGTGACCTCAACATTGTGACCTCAGAATTTTGACCTCAGCAAAAGGACCTCAGCATTGTGACCTCAACATTGTGACCTCAGCAATAGGAGCTCAGCAATAGTACCTCAGCATTGTGACCTCAGGAATAGGACCTCAGCATTTTGACCTCAGCAATAGGACCTCAGTAATAGGACCTCAGCATTGTGACCTCAGCATTGTGACCTCAGAAATAGGACCTCAGCAATAGGACCTCAGCATTGTGAGCTCAGAAATAAGACCACAGCAATAGGACCTCAGAAACAGGACCTCAGCATTGTGACCTCAGTATTGTGACCTCAGAAACAGGACCTCAGCAATAGGACCCCAGAATTGGGACCTCAGCAAAAGGACCTCAGCAATAGGACCTCAGCATTGTGACCTCAGCATTGTGACCTCAGATTTTGACCTCAGCAATAGGACCTCAACATTGTGACCTCAGCAATAGGACCTCAGCAATAGGACCTCAGCAAGAGGACCTCAGCAATAGGAGCTCAGCAATAGGACCTCAGCATTGTGACCTCAGCATTGTGACCTCAGCATTGTGACCTCAGCATTTTGACCTCAGCAATAGGACCTCAGCATTGTGACCTCAGCATTAGGACCTCAGCATTGAGACCTCAGCAATAGGAGCTCAACAAAAGTACCTCAGCATTGTGACCTCAGCAATAGGACCTCAGCATTGTGACCTCAGCAATAGGACCTCAGCACTGTGAACTCAGTAATAGAACCTCAGCAATAGGACCTCAGCAATAGGACCTCAGCAATAGGACCTCAGCATTGTGACCTCAGCAATAGGACCTCAATATTGTGACCTCAGCAATAGGACCTAAGCATTGTGACCTCAGGATTGTGACCTCAGCATTGTGACCTCAGCATTGTGACCTCAGCAATAGGACCTCAGCACTGTGACCTCAGCAATAGGATCTCAGCAAAAGGACCTCAGCATTGTGACATCAGCAATAGGACCTCAGCAGTATGACCTCAGCAGTAGGACATCAGTATTGTGACCTGAGCAATAGGACCTCAGCAATAGGACCTCAGCATTGTGACCTCAGCAATAGGACCTCAGCAATAGGACCTCAGCAATAGGACCTCAGCATTGTGACCTCAGCAATAGGACCTCAGCAATAGGACCTCAGCATTGTGACCTCAGCAATAGGACCTCAGCATTGTGACCTCAGCAATAGGAGCTCAGCAATAGGACCTCAGCATTGTGACCTCAGCATTGTGACCTCAGCATTTTGACCTCAGCATTTTGACCTCAGCAATAGGACCTCAGCATTGTGACCTCAGCATTAGGACCTCAGCATAGAGACCTCAGCAATAGGAGCTCAACAAAAGTACCTCAGCATTGTGACCTCAGCAATAGGACCTCAGCATTTTGACCTCAGCAATAGGACCTCAGCACTGTGAACTCAGTAATAGAACCTCAGCAATAGGACCTCAGCAATAGGACCTCAGCAATAGGACCTCAGCATTGTGACCTCAGCAATAGGACCTCAATATAGTGACCTAAGCAATAGGACCTAAGCATTGTGACCTCAGGATTGTGACCTCAGCATTGTGACCTCAGCATTGTGACCTCAGCAATAGGACCTCAGCATTTTGACCTCAGCAAGAGGACCTCAGAAATAGGACCTCAGCATTGTGACATCAGCAATAGGACCTCAGCAGTAGGACCTCAGCAGTAGGACATCAGTATTGTGACCTGAGCAATAGGACCTCAACAATAGGACCTCAGCATTGTGACCTCAGCAATAGGACCTCAGCAATAGGACCTCAGCATTGTGACCTCAGCAATAGGACCTCAGCAATAGGACCTCAGCATTGTGACCTCAGTAATAGGACCTCAGCATTGTGACCTCAGCAATAGGAGCTCAGCAATAGGACCTCAACATTGTGACCTCAGCAATAGGACCTCAGCATTGTGACCTCAGCAAGAAAACCTCAGCAATAGGACCTCAGCATTGTGACCTCAGCAATAGGACCTCAGCAATAGGACCTCAGCAATAGGACCTCAGCAATAGGACCTCAGCATTGTGACCTGAGCTTTGTGACCTGAGCATTGTGACCTCTGCAATAGGACCTCAGCAATAGGACCTCAGCAATAGGACCTCAGCAATAGGACCTCAGCATTGTGACCTCAGCAATAGGACCTCAGCATTGTGACCTCAGCAATACGAGCTCAGCAATAGGACATCAACATTGTGACCTCAGCAATAGGACCTCAGCATTGTGACCTCAGCAATACGACCTCAGCAATAGGACCTCAGCATTGTGACCTCAGCAATAGGACCTCAGCAAAAGGACCTCAAGATTGAGACCTCAGCAATAGGACCTCAGCATTGTGACCTCAGCAAGAGGACCTCAGCAATAGGACCTCAGCATTGTGACCTCAGCAATAGGACCTCAGCAATAGGACCTCAATATTGTGACCTCAGCAATAGGACCTAAGCATTGTGACCTCAGGATTGTGACCTCAGCATTGTGACCTCAGCATTGTGACCTCAGCACTGTGACCTCAGCAATAGGATCTCAGCAAGAGGAACTCAGAAATAGGATCTCAGCATTGTGACATCAGCAATAGGACCTCAGCATTTTGACCTCAGCAATAGGACCTCAGCACTGTGAACTCAGTAATAGAACCTCAGCAATAGGACCTCAGCAATAGGACCTCAGCATTCTGACCTCAGCAATAGGACCTCAATATTGTGACCTCAGCAATAGGACCTAAGCATTGTGACCTCAGGATTGTGACCTCAGCATTGTGACCTCAGCATTGTGACCTCAGCACTGTGACCTCAGCAATAGGATCTCAGCAAGAGGAACTCAGAAATAGGACCTCAGCATTGTGACATCAGCCATAGGACCTCAGCAGTAGGACCTCAGTATTGTGACCTCAGCAATAGGACCTCAGCAATAGGACCTCAGCAATAGGACCTCAGCATTGTGACCTCAGCAATAGGACCTCAGCAATAGGACCTCAGCATTGTGACCTCAGCAATAGGAGCTCAGCAATAGGACCTCAACATTGTGACCTCAGCAATAGGACCTCAGCATTGTGACCTCAGCAATAGTACCTCAGCAATAGGACCTCAGCATTGTTACCTCAGCAATAGGACCTCAGCAATAGGACCTCAGCAATAGGACCTCAGCATTGTGACCTGAGCTTTGTGACCTGAGCATTGTGACCTCAGCAATAGGACCTCAGCAATAGGACCTCAGCATTGTGACCTCAGCAATAGGACCTCAGCAATAGGACCTCAGCATTGTGACCTCAGCAATACGAGCTCAGCAATAGGACATCAACATTGTGACCTCAGCAATAGGACCTCAGCATTGTGACCTCAGCAATACGACCTCAGCAATAGGACCTCAGCATTGTGACCTCAGCAAGAGGACCTCAGCAATAGGTTCTCAGCATTGTGACCTCAGCAATAGGACCTGAGCAATAGGACCGCAGCATTGTGACCTCAGCATTGTGACGTCAGCAAAAGGACAGAAGCAATAGGACCTCAGCAATAGGACCTCAGCATTGTGACCTCAGCAATAGGACCTCAGCAATAGGACCTCAGCATTGTGACCTCAGCAATAGGACCTCAGCATTGTGACCTCAGCAATAGGAGCACAGCAATAGGACCTCAACATTGTGACCTCAGCAATAGGACCTCAGCATTGTGACCTCAGCAAGAGGACCTCAGCAATAGGACCTCAGCAATAGGACCTCAGCATTGTGACCTCAGCATTGTGACCTCAGCATTTTGACCTCAGCAATAGGACCTCAGCATTGTGACCTCAGCATTAGGACCTCAGCATTGAGACCTCAGCAATAGGAGCTCAACAAAAGTACCTCAGCATTGTGACCTCAGCTATAGGACCTCAGCATTTTGACCTCAGCAATAGGACCGCAGCACTGTGAACTCAGTAATAGAACCTCAGCAATAGGACCTCAGCAATAGGACCTCAGAATTGTGACCTCAGCAATAGGACCTCAATATTGTGACCTCAGCAATAGGACCTAAGCATTGTGACCTCAGGATTGTGACCTCAGCATTGTGACCTCAGTATTGTGACCTCAGCAATAGGACCTCAGCATTGTGACCTCAGCAAGAGGACCTCAGAAATAGGACCTCAGCATTGTGACATCAGCAATAGGACCTCAGCAGTAGGACCTCAGCAGTAGGACATCAGTATTGTGACCTGAGCAATAGGACCTCAACAATAGGACCTCAGCATTGTGACCTCAGCAATAGGACCTCAGCAATAGGACCTCAGCAATAGGACCTCAGCATTGTGACCTCAGCAATAGGACCTCAGCAATAGGACCTCAGCATTGTGACCTCAGCAATAGGACCTCAGCATTGTGACCTCAGCAATAGGAGCTCAGCAATAGGACCTCAACATTGTGACCTCAGCAATAGGACCTCAGCATTGTGACCTCAGCAAGAGGACCTCAGCAATAGGACCTCAGCATTCTGACCTAAGCAATACGACCTCAGCAATAGGACCTCAGCAATAGGACCTCAGCAATAGGACCTCAGCATTGTGACCTGAGCTTTGTGACCTGAGCATTGTGACCTCAGCAATAGGACCTCAGCAATAGGACCTCAGCATTGTGACCTCAGCAATAGGACCTCAGCATTAGGACCTCAGCAATACGAGCTCAGCAATAGGACATCAACATTGTGACCTCAGCAATAGGACCTCAGCATTGTGACCTCAGCAATACGACCTCAGCAATAGGACCTCAGCATTGTGACCTCAGCAATAGGACCTCAGCAAAAGGACCTCAAGATTGAGACCTCAGCAATAGGACCTCAGCATTGTGACCTCAGCAAGAGGACCTCAGCAATAGGACCTCAGCAATAGGACCTCAGCAATAGGACCTCAGCAACAGGACCTCCGCATTGTGACCTCAGCAATAGGACCTCAGCAATAGCACCTCAGCATTGTGACCTCAGAATAGTGACCTCAGCAATAGGAACTAAGTAGTAGGACCTCAGCAATAGGACCTCAGCATTGTGACCTCAGCAATAGGACCTCAGCAATAGGACCTCAGCAATACGACCTCAGCAATAGGACCTCAGCAATAGGACATCAGCAATAGGACCTCAGCATTAGGACCTCAGCTTTAGGACCTCAGCAATAGGACCTCAGCACTGTGAACTCAGTAATAGAACCTCAGCAATAGGACCTCAGCAATAGAGCCTCTGCAATAGGACCTCAGAATTGTGACCTCAGCAATAGGACCTAAGCATTGTGACCTCAGGATTGTGACCTCAGCATTGTGACCTCAGCATTGTGACCTCAGCACTGTGACCTCAGCAATAGGATCTCAGCAAGAGGAACTCAGAAATAGGACCTCAGCATTGTGACATCAGCAATAGGACCTCAGCATTTTGACCTCAGCAATAGGACCTCAGCACTGTGAACTCAGTAATAGAACCTCAGCAATAGGACCTCAGCAATAGGACCTCAGCATTCTGACCTCAGCAATAGGACCTCAATATTGTGACCTCAGCAATAGGACCTAAGGATTGTGACCTCAGCATTGTGACCTCAGCATTGTGACCTCAGCATTGTGACCTCAGCACTGTGACCTCAGCAATAGGATCTCAGCAAGAGGAACTCAGAAATAGGACCTCAGCATTGTGACATCAGCAATAGGACCTCAGCAGTAGGACCTCAGTATTGTGACCTCAGCAATAGGACCTCAGCAATAGGACCTCAGCAATAGGACCTCAGCATTGTGACCTCAGCAATAGGACCTCAGCAATAGGACCTCAGCATTGTGACCTCAGCAATAGGACCTCAGCATTGTGACCTCAGCAATAGGAGCTCAGCAATAGGACCTCAACATTGTGACCTCAGCAATAGGACCTCAGCATTGTGACCTCAGCAAGAGGACCTCAGCAATAGGACCTCAGCATTGTGACCTCAGCAATAGGACCTCAGCAATAGGACCTCAGCATTGTGACCTGAGCTTTGTGACCTGAGCATTGTGACCTCAGCAATAGGACCTCAGCAATAGGACCTCAGCAATAGGACCTCAGCATTGTGACCTCAGCAATAGGACCTCAGCAATAGGACCTCAGCATTGTGACCTCAGCAATACGAGCTCAGCAATAGGACATCAACATTGTGACCTCAGCAATAGGACCTCAGCATTGTGACCTCAGCAATACGACCTCAGCAATAGGACCTCAGCATTGTGACCTCAGCAATAGGAGCTCAGCAATATGACCTCAACATTGTGACCTCAGCAAAAGGACCTCAACATTGAGACCTCAGCAATAGGACCTCAGCATTGTGACCTCAGCAATAGGACCTCAGCATTGTGACCTCAGAAATAGGACCTCAATATTGTGACCTCAGCAATAGGACCTAAGCATTGTGACCTCAGGATTGTGACCTCAGCATTGTGACCTCAGTATTGTGACCTCAGCAATAGGACCTCAGCATTGTGACCTCAGCAAGAGGACCTCAGAAATAGGACCTCAGCATTGTGACATCAGCAATAGGACCTCAGCAGTAGGACCTCAGCAGTAGGACATCAGTATTGTGACCTGAGCAATAGGACCTCAACAATAGGACCTCAGCATTGTGACCTCAGCAATAGGACCTCAGCAATAGGACCTCAGCAATAGGACCTCAGCATTGTGACCTCAGCAATAGGACCTCAGCAATAGGACCTCAGCATTGTGACCTCAGCAATAGGAGCTCAGCAATAGGACCTCAACATTGTGACCTCAGCAATAGGACCTCAGCATTGTGACCTCAGCAAGAGGACCTCAGCAATAGGACCTCAGCATTGTGACCTCAGCAATAGGACCTCAGCAATAGGACCTCAGCAATAGGACCTCAGCAATAGGACCTCAGCATTGTGACCTGAGCTTTGTGACCTGAGCATTGTGACCTCAGCAATAGGACCTCAGCAATAGGACCTCAGCATTGTGACCTCAGCAATAGGACCTCAGCATTAGGACCTCAGCAATACGAGCTCAGCAATAGGACATCAACATTGTGACCTCAGCAATAGGACCTCAGCATTGTGACCTCAGCAATACGACCTCAGCAATAGGACCTCAGCATTGTGACCTCAGCAATAGGACCTCAGCAAAAGGACCTCAAGATTGAGACCTCAGCAATAGGACCTCAGCATTGTGACCTCAGCAAGAGGACCTCAGCAATAGGACCTCAGCAATAGGACCTCAGCAATAGGACCTCAGCAACAGGACCTCCGCATTGTGACCTCAGCAATAGGACCTCAGCAATAGCACCTCAGCATTGTGACCTCAGAATAGTGACCTCAGCAATAGGAACTAAGTAGTAGGACCTCAGCAATAGGACCTCAGCATTGTGACCTCAGCAATAGGACCTCAGCAATAGGACCTCAGCAATACGACCTCAGCAATAGGACCTCAGCAATAGGACATCAGCAATAGGACCTCAGCATTAGGACCTCAGCTTTAGGACCTCAGCAATAGGACCTCAGCACTGTGAACTCAGTAATAGAACCTCAGCAATAGGACCTCAGCAATAGAGCCTCTGCAATAGGACCTCAGAATTGTGACCTCAGCAATAGGACCTAAGCATTGTGACCTCAGGATTGTGACCTCAGCATTGTGACCTCAGCATTGTGACCTCAGCACTGTGACCTCAGCAATAGGATCTCAGCAAGAGGAACTCAGAAATAGGACCTCAGCATTGTGACATCAGCAATAGGACCTCAGCATTTTGACCTCAGCAATAGGACCTCAGCACTGTGAACTCAGTAATAGAACCTCAGCAATAGGACCTCAGCAATAGGACCTCAGCATTCTGACCTCAGCAATAGGACCTCAATATTGTGACCTCAGCAATAGGACCTCAGGATTGTGACCTCAGCATTGTGACCTCAGCATTGTGACCTCAGCATTGTGACCTCAGCACTGTGACCTCAGCAATAGGATCTCAGCAAGAGGAACTCAGAAATAGGACCTCAGCATTGTGACATCAGCAATAGGACCTCAGCAGTAGGACCTCAGTATTGTGACCTCAGCAATAGGACCTCAGCAATAGGACCTCAGCAATAGGACCTCAGCATTGTGACCTCAGCAATAGGACCTCAGCAATAGGACCTCAGCATTGTGACCTCAGCAATAGGACCTCAGCATTGTGACCTCAGCAATAGGAGCTCAGCAATAGGACCTCAACATTGTGACCTCAGCAATAGGACCTCAGCATTGTGACCTCAGCAAGAGGACCTCAGCAATAGGACCTCAGCATTGTGACCTCAGCAATAGGACCTCAGCAATAGGACCTCAGCAATAGGACCTCAGCAATAGCACCTCAGCATTGTGACCTGAGCTTTGTGACCTGAGCATTGTGACCTCAGCAATAGGACCTCAGCAATAGGACCTCAGCAATAGGACCTCAGCATTGTGACCTCAGCAATAGGACCTCAGCAATAGGACCTCAGCATTGTGACCTCAGCAATAGGACCTCAGCAATAGGACCTCAGCAATAGGACCTCAGCAATAGGACCTCAACATTGTGACCTCAGCAATAGGACCTCAGCATTGTGACCTCAGCATTGTGAACTCAGGAATAGGACATCAGAAATAGGACCTAAGTATTGTGACCGCAGCATAGTGACCTCAGCATTGTGACCTCAGAAACAGGACCTCAGCAATAGGACCTCAGCAATATGACCTCAGCAATAGGACCTCAGCAAAAGGACCTCAACATTGAGACCTCAGCAATAGGACCTCAGCATTCTGACCTCAGCAAGAGGACCTCAGCAATAGGACCTCAGCATTGTGACCTCAGCAGTGTGACCTCAGCAATAGGACGTCAAAACTGTGACCTCAGCAATAGGACCTCAGCATTCTGACCTCAGCAAAAGGACCTCCGCATTGTGACCTCAGCAGTAGGACCTCAGCAGTAGGACCTCAGCAATAGGACCTCAGCACTGTGACCTCAGCAATAGGACCTGAGCAATAGCACCTCAGCAATAGGACCTCAGCAATAGCACCTCAGCATTGTGACCTCAGCATTGTGACCTCAGCAATAGGACTTAAGCAGTAGGACCTCAGCAATAGGACCTCAGCATTGTGAACTCAGCAATAGGACCTCAGCATTGTGATCTCAGCAATACGACCTCAGCAATAGGACCTCAGCATTAGGACTTCAGCAATAGGACCTCAGCAATTGGACCTCAGCATTGTGACCTCAGCAATAGCACCTAAGCAGTAGGACCTCAGAAATAGGACCTCAGCATTGTGACCTCAGCAATAGGACCTCAGCATTGTGATCTCAGCAATACGACCTCAGCAATAGGACCTCAGCAATAGGACATCAGCAATAGGACCTCAGCAATTGGACCTCAGCATTGTGACCTCAGAAATAGGACCTCAGCAATAGGACCTCAGCATTGTGATCTCAGCAATACGACCTCAGCAGTAGGACCTCAGCAATAGGACATCAGCCATAGGACCTCAGCAATTGGACCTCAGCATTGTGACCTCAGCATTGTGACCTCAGCAATAGAACCTCAGCAATAGGACCTCAGCAATAGGACCTCAGCATTGTGACCTCAGAATTCTGAACTCAGCAATAGGACCTCAGCATTGTAACCTCAGCAATAGGACCTCAGCAATAGGACCTCAACATTGTGACCTCAGCAATACGACCTCTGCAATAGGACCTCAGCAATAGGACCTCAGCAATATGACATCAGCAATAGGACCTCAGAAATGTGACCTCAGCATTGTGACCTCAGCAATAGGACCTCAGCATTGTGACCTCAGAAATAGGATCTCAGCAATAGGACCTCAGCAATAGGACCTCAGCATTGTGACCTCAGCAATAGGACCTCAGCAATAGGACCTCAGCAATAGGACCTCAGCATTGTGACCTGAGCTTTGTGACCTGAGCATTGTGACCTCAGCAATAGGACCTCAGCAATAGGACCTCAGCAATAGGACCTCAGCATTGTGACCTCAGCAATAGGACCTCAGCAATAGGACCTCAGCATTGTGACCTCAGCAATAGGACCTCAGCATTGTGACCTCAGCAATACGAGCTCAGCAATAGGACATCAACATTGTGACCTCAGCAATAGGACCTCAGCATTGTGACCTCAGCAATACGACCTCAGCAATAGGACCTCAGCATTGTGACCTCAGCAATAGGAGCTCAGCAATAGGACCTCAACATTGTGACCTCAGCAAAAGGACCTCAACATTGAGACCTCAGCAATAGGACCTCAGCATTGTGACCTCAGCAAGAGGACCTCAGCAATAGGTCCTCAGCATTGTGACCTCAGCAATAGGACCTGAGCAATAGGACCTCAGCATTGTGACCTCAGCATTGTGACGTCAGCAAAAGGACAGAAGCAATAGGACATCAGCAGTAGGACCTCAGCAATGGGACCTCAGCATTGTGACCTCAGCATTGTGACCTCAGCAATAGGTCCACAGCAAGAGGACCACAGCAATAGTACTTCAGAAACAGGACCTCAGCATGGTGACCTCAACATTGTGACCTCAGCAATAGGACCTCAGCAATAAGACCTCAGCATTGGGACCTCAGCAAGAGGACCTCAGAAATAGGACCTCAGCATTGGGACCTCAGCATTGTGAGCTCAACATTGTGACCTCAGAATTTTGACCTCAGCAAAAGGACCTCAGCATTGTGACCTCAACATTGTGACCTCAGCAATAGGAGCTCAGCAATAGTACCTCAGCATTGTGACCTCAGGAATAGGACCTCAGCATTTTGACCTCAGCAATAGGACCTCAGTAATAGGACCTCAGCATTGTGACCTCAGCATTGTGACCTCAGAAATAGGACCTCAGCAATAGGACCTCTGCATTGTGAGCTCAGAAATAAGACCACAGCAATAGGACCTCAGAAACAGGACCTCAGCATTGTGACCTCAGTATTGTGACCTCAGAAACAGGACCTCAGCAATAGGACCCCAGAATTGGGACCTCAGCAAAAGGACCTCAGCAATAGGACCTCAGCATTGTGACCTCAGCATTGTGACCTCAGATTTTGACCTCAGCAATAGGACCTCAACATTGTGACCTCAGCAATAGGACCTCAGCATTGTGACCTCAGCAAGAGGACCTCAGCAATAGGAGCTCAGCAATAGGACCTCAGCATTGTGACCTCAGCATTGTGACCTCAGCATTGTGACCTCAGCATTTTGACCTCAGCAATAGGACCTCAGCATTGTGACCTCAGCATTAGGACCTCAGCATTGAGACCTCAGCAATAGGAGCTCAACAAAAGTACCTCAGCATTGTGACCTCAGCAATAGGACCTCAGCATTGTGACCTCAGCAATAGGACCTCAGCACTGTGAACTCAGTAATAGAACCTCAGCAATAGGACCTCAGCAATAGGACCTCAGCAATAGGACCTCAGCATTGTGACCTCAGCAATAGGACCTCAATATTGTGACCTCAGCAATAGGACCTCAGCATTGTGACCTCAGCAATAGGACCTCAGCATTGTGACCTCAGCAATAGGAGCTCAGCAATAGGACCTCAGCATTGTGACCTCAGCATTGTGACCTCAGCATTGTGACCTCAGCATTTTGACCTCAGCAATAGGACCTCAGCATTGTGACCTCAGCATTAGGACCTCAGCATTGAGACCTCAGCAATAGGAGCTCAACAAAAGTACCTCAGCATTGTGACCTCAGCAATAGGACCTCAGCATTTTGACCTCAGCAATAGGACCTCAGCACTGTGAACTCAGTAATAGAACCTCAGCAATAGGACCTCAGCAATAGGACCTCAGCAATAGGACTTCAGCATTGTGACCTCAGCAATAGGACCTCAATATAGTGACCTAAGCAATAGGACCTAAGCATTGTGACCTCAGGATTGTGACCTCAGCATTGTGACCTCAGCATTGTGACCTCAGCAATAGGACCTCAGCATTTTGACCTCAGCAAGAGGACCTCAGAAATAGGACCTCAGCATTGTGACATCAGCAATAGGACCTCAGCAGTAGGACCTCAGCAGTAGGACATCAGTATTGTGACCTGAGCAATAGGACCTCAACAATAGGACCTCAGCATTGTGACCTCAGCAATAGGACCTCAGCAATAGGACCTCAGCATTGTGACCTCAGCAATAGGACCTCAGCAATAGGACCTCAGCATTGTGACCTCAGCAATAGGACCTCAGCATTGTGACCTCAGCAATAGGAGCTCAGCAATAGGACCTCAACATTGTGACCTCAGCAATAGGACCTCAGCATTGTGACCTCAGCAAGAAAACCTCAGCAATAGGACCTCAGCATTGAGACCTCAGCAATAGGACCTCAGCAATAGGACCTCAGCAATAGGACCTCAGCAATAGGACCTCAGCATTGTGACCTGAGCTTTGTGACCTGAGCATTGTGACCTCTGCAATAGGACCTCAGCAATAGGACCTCAGCAATAGGACCTCAGCAATAGGACCTCAGCATTGTGACCTCAGCAATAGGACCTCAGCATTGTGACCTCAGCAATACGAGCTCAGCAATAGGACATCAACATTGTGACCTCAGCAATAGGACCTCAGCATTGTGACCTCAGCAATACGACCTCAGCAATAGGACCTCAGCATTGTGACCTCAGCAATAGGACCTCAGCAAAAGGACCTCAAGATTGAGACCTCAGCAATAGGACCTCAGCATTGTGACCTCAGCAAGAGGACCTCAGCAATAGGACCTCAGCATTGTGACCTCAGCAATAGGACCTCAGCAATAGGACCTCAGCATTCTGACCTCAGCAATAGGACCTCAATATTGTGACCTCAGCAATAGGACCTAAGCATTGTGACCTCAGGATTGTGACCTCAGCATTGTGACCTCAGCATTGTGACCTCAGCACTGTGACCTCAGCAATAGGATCTCAGCAAGAGGAACTCAGAAATAGGACCTCAGCATTGTGACATCAGCAATAGGACCTCAGCATTTTGACCTCAGCAATAGGACCTCAGCACTGTGAACTCAGTAATAGAACCTCAGCAATAGGACCTCAGCAATAGGACCTCAGCATTCTGACCTCAGCAATAGGACCTCAATATTGTGACCTCAGCAATAGGACCTAAGCATTGTGACCTCAGGATTGTGACCTCAGCATTGTGACCTCAGCATTGTGACCTCAGCACTGTGACCTCAGCAATAGGATCTCAGCAAGAGGAACTCAGAAATAGGACCTCAGCATTGTGACATCAGCCATAGGACCTCAGCAGTAGGACCTCAGTATTGTGACCTCAGCAATAGGACCTCAGTAATAGGACCTCAGCAATAGGACCTCAGCATTGTGACCTCAGCAATAGGACCTCAGCAATAGGACCTCAGCATTGTGACCTCAGCAATAGGACCTCAGCAATAGGACCTCAGCATTGTGACCTCAGCAATAGGACCTCAGCATTGTGACCTCAGCAATACGAGCTCAGCAATAGGACATCAACATTGTGACCTCAGCAATAGGACCTCAGCATTGTGACCTCAGCAATACGACCTCAGCAATAGGACCTCAGCATTGTGACCTCAGCAATAGGAGCTCAGCAATAGGACCTCAACATTGTGACCTCAGCAAAAGGACCTCAACATTGAGACCTCAGCAATAGGACCTCAGCATTGTGACCTCAGCAAGAGGACCTCAGCAATAGGTCCTCAGCATTGTGACCTCAGCAATAGGACCTGAGCAATAGGACCTCAGCATTGTGACCTCAGCATTGTGACGTCAGCAAAAGGACAGAAGCAATAGGACATCAGCAGTAGGACCTCAGCAATGGGACCTCAGCATTGTGACCTCAGCATTGTGACCTCAGCAATAGGTCCACAGCAAGAGGACCACAGCAATAGTACTTCAGAAACAGGACCTCAGCATGGTGACCTCAACATTGTGACCTCAGCAATAGGACCTCAGCAATAAGACCTCAGCATTGGGACCTCAGCAAGAGGACCTCAGAAATAGGACCTCAGCATTGGGACCTCAGCATTGTGACCTCAACATTGTGACCTCAGAATTTTGACCTCAGCAAAAGGACCTCAGCATTGTGACCTCAACATTGTGACCTCAGCAATAGGAGCTCAGCAATAGTACCTCAGCATTGTGACCTCAGGAATAGGACCTCAGCATTTTGACCTCAGCAATAGGACCTCAGTAATAGGACCTCAGCATTGTGACCTCAGCATTGTGACCTCAGAAATAGGACCTCAGCAATAGGACCTCAGCATTGTGAGCTCAGAAATAAGACCACAGCAATAGGACCTCAGAAACAGGACCTCAGCATTGTGACCTCAGTATTGTGACCTCAGAAACAGGACCTCAGCAATAGGACCCCAGAATTGGGACCTCAGCAAAAGGACCTCAGCAATAGGACCTCAGCATTGTGACCTCAGCATTGTGACCTCAGATTTTGACCTCAGCAATAGGACCTCAACATTGTGACCTCAGCAATAGGACCTCAGCATTGTGACCTCAGCAAGAGGACCTCAGCAATAGGAGCTCAGCAATAGGACCTCAGCATTGTGACCTCAGCATTGTGACCTCAGCATTGTGACCTCAGCATTTTGACCTCAGCAATAGGACCTCAGCATTGTGACCTCAGCATTAGGACCTCAGCATTGAGACCTCAGCAATAGGAGCTCAACAAAAGTACCTCAGCATTGTGACCTCAGCAATAGGACCTCAGCATTGTGACCTCAGCAATAGGACCTCAGCACTGTGAACTCAGTAATAGAACCTCAGCAATAGGACCTCAGCAATAGGACCTCAGCAATAGGACCTCAGCATTGTGACCTCAGCAATAGGACCTCAATATTGTGACCTCAGCAATAGGACCTAAGCATTGTGACCTCAGGATTGTGACCTCAGCATTGTGACCTCAGCATTGTGACCTCAGCAATAGGACCTCAGCACTGTGACCTCAGCAATAGGATCTCAGCAAAAGGACCTCAGCATTGTGACATCAGCAATAGGACCTCAGCAGTATGACCTCAGCAGTAGGACATCAGTATTGTGACCTGAGCAATAGGACCTCAGCAATAGGACCTCAGCATTGTGACCTCAGCAATAGGACCTCAGCAATAGGACCTCAGCAATAGGACCTCAGCATTGTGACCTCAGCAATAGGACCTCAGCAATAGGACCTCAGCATTGTGACCTCAGCAATAGGACCTCAGCATTGTGACCTCAGCAATAGGACCTGAGCAATAGGACCTCAGCATTGTGACCTCAGCATTGTGACCTCAGCATTGTGACCTCAGCATTTTGACCTCAGCAATAGGACCTCAGCATTGTGACCTCAGCATTAGGACCTCAGCATTGAGACCTCAGCAATAGGAGCTCAACAAAAGTACCTCAGCATTGTGACCTCAGCAATAGGACCTCAGCATTTTGACCTCAGCAATAGGACCTCAGCACTGTGAACTCAGTAATAGAACCTCAGCAATAAGACCTCAGCAATAGGACCTCAGCAATAGGACTTCAGCATTGTGACCTCAGCAATAGGACCTCAATATAGTGACCTAAGCAATAGGACCTAAGCATTGTGACCTCAGGATTGTGACCTCAGCATTGTGACCTCAGCATTGTGACCTCAGCAATAGGACCTCAGCATTTTGACCTCAGCAAGAGGACCTCAGAAATAGGACCTCAGCATTGTGACATCAGCAATAGGACCTCAGCAGTAGGACCTCAGCAGTAGGACATCAGTATTGTGACCTGAGCAATAGGACCTCAACAATAGGACCTCAGCATTGTGACCTCAGCAATAGGACCTCAGCAATAGGACCTCAGCATTGTGACCTCAGCAATAGGACCTCAGCAATAGGACCTCAGCATTGTGACCTCAGCAATAGGACCTCAGCATTGTGACCTCAGCAATAGGAGCTCAGCAATAGGACCTCAACATTGTGACCTCAGCAATAGGACCTCAGCATTGTGACCTCAGCAAGAAAACCTCAGCAATAGGACCTCAGCATTGTGACCTCAGCAATAGGACCTCAGCAATAGGACCTCAGCAATAGGACCTCAGCAATAGGACCTCAGCATTGTGACCTGAGCTTTGTGACCTGAGCATTGTGACCTCTGCAATAGGACCTCAGCAATAGGACCTCAGCAATAGGACCTCAGCAATAGGACCTCAGCATTGTGACCTCAGCAATAGGACCTCAGCATTGTGACCTCAGCAATACGAGCTCAGCAATAGGACATCAACATTGTGACCTCAGCAATAGGACCTCAGCATTGTGACCTCAGCAATACGACCTCAGCAATAGGACCTCAGCATTGTGACCTCAGCAATAGGACCTCAGCAAAAGGACCTCAAGATTGAGACCTCAGCAATAGGACCTCAGCATTGTGACCTCAGCAAGAGGACCTCAGCAATAGGACCTCAGCATTGTGACCTCAGCAATAGGACCTCAGCAATAGGACCTCAGCATTCTGACCTCAGCAATAGGACCTCAATATTGTGACCTCAGCAATAGGACCTAAGCATTGTGACCTCAGGATTGTGACCTCAGCATTGTGACCTCAGCATTGTGACCTCAGCACTGTGACCTCAGCAATAGGATCTCAGCAAGAGGAACTCAGAAATAGGACCTCAGCATTGTGACATCAGCAATAGGACCTCAGCATTTTGACCTCAGCAATAGGACCTCAGCACTGTGAACTCAGTAATAGAACCTCAGCAATAGGACCTCAGCAATAGGACCTCAGCATTCTGACCTCAGCAATAGGACCTCAATATTGTGACCTCAGCAATAGGACCTAAGCATTGTGACCTCAGGATTGTGACCTCAGCATTGTGACCTCAGCATTGTGACCTCAGCACTGTGACCTCAGCAATAGGATCTCAGCAAGAGGAACTCAGAAATAGGACCTCAGCATTGTGACATCAGCCATAGGACCTCAGCAGTAGGACCTCAGTATTGTGACCTCAGCAATAGGACCTCAGTAATAGGACCTCAGCAATAGGACCTCAGCATTGTGACCTCAGCAATAGGACCTCAGCAATAGGACCTCAGCATTGTGACCTCAGCAATAGGAGCTCAGCAATAGGACCTCAACATTGTGACCTCAGCAATAGGACCTCAGCATTGTGACCTCAGCAATAGGACCTCAGCAATAGGACCTCAGCATTGTTACCTCAGCAATAGGACCTCAGCAATAGGACCTCAGCAATAGGACCTCAGCAATAGGACCTCAGCATTGTGACCTGAGCTTTGTGACCTGAGCATTGTGACCTCAGCAATAGGACCTCAGCAATAGGACCTCAGCAATAGGACCTCAGCATTGTGACCTCAGCAATAGGACCTCAGCAATAGGACCTCAGCATTGTGACCTCAGCAATACGAGCTCAGCAATAGGACATCAACATTGTGACCTCAGCAATAGGACCTCAGCATTGTGACCTCAGCAATACGACCTCAGCAATAGGACCTCAGCATTGTGACCTCAGCAATAGGAGCTCAGCAATAGGACCTCAACATTGTGACCTCAGCAAAAGGACCTCAACATTGAGACCTCAGCAATAGGACCTCAGCATTGTGACCTCAGCAAGAGGACCTCAGCAATAGGTTCTCAGCATTGTGACCTCAGCAATAGGACCTGAGCAATAGGACCTCAGCATTGTGACCTCAGCATTGTGACGTCAGCAAAAGGACAGAAGCAATAGGACATCAGCAGTAGGACCTCAGCAATGGGACCTCAGCATTGTGACCTCAGCATTGTGACCTCAGCAATAGGACCACAGCAATAGGACCACAGCAATAGTACTTCAGAAACAGGACCTCAGCATGGTGACCTCAACATTGTGACCTCAGCAATAGGACCTCAGCAATAAGACCTCAGCACTGGGACCTCAGCAAGAGGACCTCAGAAATAGGACCTCAGCATTGTGACCTCAGCATTGTGACCTCAGCATTGTGACCTCAACATTGTGACCTCAGAATTTTGACCTCAGCAAAAGGACCTCAGCATTGTGACCTCAACATTGTGACCTCAGCAATAGGAGCTCAGCAATAGTACCTCAGCATTGTGACCTCAGGAATAGGACCTCAGCATTTTGACCTCAGCAATAGGACCTCAGCATTGTGACCTCAGCATTGTGACCTCAGCATTGTGACCTCAGCATTTTGACCTCAGCAATAGGACCTCAGCATTGTGACCTCAGCATTAGGACCTCAGTATTAGGACCTCAGCAATACGACCTCAGCAATAGGACCTCAGCATTGTGACCTCAGCATTGTACCTCAGCAATAGGACCTCAGCAATAGGACCTCAGCAATAGGACCTCAGCATTGTGACCTGAGCTTTGTGACCTGAGCATTGTGACCTCAGCAATAGGACCTCAGCAATAGGACCTCAGCAATAGGACCTCAGCATTGTGACCTCAGCATTGTGAACTCAGCAATAGGACATCAGAAATAGGACCTAAGGATTGTGACCGCAGCATAGTGACCTCAGCATTGTGACCTCAGAAACAGGACCTCAGCAATAGGACCTCAGAATTGGGACCTCAGCAAAAGGACCTCAGCAATAGGACCTCAGCATTGTGACCTCAGCATTGTGACCTCAGCATTTTGACCTCAGCAATAGGACCTCAGCATTGTGACCTCAGCATTAGGACCTCAGCATTGTGACCTCAGCAATACGACCTCAGCAATAGGACCTCAGCATTGTGACCTCAGCATTGTGACCTCAGCAATAGGACCTCAGCAATAGGACCTCAGCAATAGGACCTCAGCATTGTGACCTGAGCTTTGTGACCTGAGCATTGTGACCTCAGCAATAGGACCTCAGCAATAGGACCTCAGCAATAGGACCTCAGCATTGTGACCTCAGCATTGTGAACTCAGCAATAGGACATCAGAAATAGGACCTAAGGATTGTGACCGCAGCATAGTGACCTCAGCATTGTGACCTCAGAAACAGGACATCAGCAATAGGACCTCAGCAATATGACCTTAGCAATAGGACCTCAGCAAAAGGACCTCAACATTGAGACCTCAGCAATAGGACCTCAGCATTGTGACCTCAGCAATAGGACCTCAGAAATAGGACCTAAGGATTGTGACCTCAGCAATAGGACCTGAGCAATAGGACCTCAGCATTGTGACCTCAGCATTGTGACGTCAGCAAAAGGACAGAAGCAATAGGACATGAGCAGTAGGACCTCAGCAAAGGGACCTCAGCATTGTGACCTCAGCATTGTGACCTCAGCAATAGGACCTCAAAACTGTGACCTCAGCAATAGGACATTAGCAATAGGACCTCAGCATTATGACCTCAGCAATAGGACCTCAGCTATAGGACATCAGCAATAAGACCTCAGCAATTGGACCTCAGCATTTTGACCTCAGCAATAGGACCTAAGCAGTAGGACCTCAGCAATAGGACCTCAGCATTGTGACCTCAGCAATAGGACCTCAGAAATAGGACCTCAGCATTGTGATCTCAGCAATACGACCTCAGCATTTTGACCTCAGCAATAGGACCTCAGTAATAGGACCTCAGCATTGTGACCTCAGCATTGTGACCTCAGCAATAGGACCTCAGCAATAGGACCTCAGCATTGTGACCTCATAAATAAGACCACTGCAATAGGACCTCAGAAACAGGACCTCAGCATTGTGACCTCAGTATTGTGACCTCAGAAACAGGACCTCAGCAATAGGACCTCAGAATTGGGACCTCAGCAAAAGGACCTCAGCAATAGGACCTCAGCATTGTGACCTCAGCATTGTGACCTCAGCATTTTGACCTCAGCAATAGGACCTCAGCATTGTGACCTCAGCATTAGGACCTCAGCATTGTGACCTCAGCAATACGACCTCAGCAATAGGACCTCAGCATTGTGACCTCAGCATTGTGACCTCAGCAATAGGACCTCAGCAATAGGACCTCAGCAATAGGACCTCAGCATTGTGACCTGAGCTTTGTGACCTGAGCATTGTGACCTCAGCAATAGGACCTCAGCAATAGGACCTCAGCAATAGGACCTCAGCATTGTGACCTCAGCATTGTGAACTCAGCAATAGGACATCAGAAATAGGACCTAAGGATTGTGACCGCAGCATAGTGACCTCAGCATTGTGACCTCAGAAACAGGACATCAGCAATAGGACCTCAGCAATATGACCTTAGCAATAGGACCTCAGCAAAAGGACCTCAACATTGAGACCTCAGCAATAGGACCTCAGCATTGTGACCTCAGCAATAGGACCTCAGCAATAGGACCTCAGCATTGTGACCTCAGCAATAGGACCTGAGCAATAGGACCTCAGCATTGTGACCTCAGCATTGTGACGTCAGCAATAGGACCACTGCAATAGGACCACAGCAATAGTACTTCAGAAACAGGACCTCAGCATGGTGACCTCAACATTGTGACCTCAGCAATAGGACCTCAGCAATAAGACCTCAGGTTTGGGACCTCAGCAAGAGGACCTCAGAAATAGGACCTCAGCATTGGGACCTCAGCATTGTGACCTCAACATTGTGACCTCAGAATTTTGACCTCAGCAAAAGGACCACAGCATTGTGACCTCAACATTGTGACCTCAGCAATAGGAGCTCAGCAATAGTACCTCAGCATTGTGACCTCAGGAATAGGACCTCAGCATTTTGACCTCAGCAATAGGACCTCAGTAATAGGACCTCAGCATTGTGACCTCAGCATTGTGACCTCAGCATTGTGACCTCAGCATTGTGACCTCAGCAATAGGACCTCAGCATTGTGACCTCAGAATTAAGACCACAGCAATAGGACCTCAGAAACAGGACCTCAGCATTGTGACCTCAGTATTTTGACCTCAGAAACAGGACCTCAGCAATAGGACCTCAGAATTGTGACCTCAGCATTGTGACCTCAGCATTGTGACCTCAGCATTTTGACCTCAGCAATAGGACCTCAGAAACAGGACCTCAGCATTGTGACCTCAGTATTGTGACCTCAGCAAAAGGACCTCAGCAATAGGACCTCAGCATTGTGACCTCAGCATTGTGACCTCAGCATTGTAACCTCAGCATTTTGACCTCAGCAATAGGACCTCAGCATTGTAACCTCAGCATTAGGACCTCAGCATTGAGACCTCAGCAATAGGAGCTCAACAAAAGTACCTCAGCATTGTGACCTCAGCAATAGGACCTCAGCATTTTGACCTGAGCAATAGGACCTCAGCACTGTGAACTCAGTAATAGAACCTCAGCAATAGGACCTCAGCAATAGGACCTCAGCAATAGGACCTCAGCATTGTGACCTCAGCAATAGGACCTCAATATTGTGACCTCAGCAATAGGACCTAAGCATTGTGACCTAAGGATTGTGACCTCAGCATTGTGACCTCAGCATTGTGACCTCAGCAATAGGACCTCAGCACTGTGACCTCAGCAATAGGATCTCAGCAATAGGACCTCAGCATTGTGACATCAGCAATAGGACCTCAGCAGTAGGACCTCAGCAGTAGGACATCAGTATTGTGACCTGAGCAATAGGACCTCAACAATAGGACCTCAGCATTGTGACCTCAGCAATAGGACCTCAGCAATAAGACCTCAGCTATAGGACCTCAGCATTGTGACCTCAGCAATAGGACCTCAGCAATAGGACCTCAGCATTGTGACCTCAGCAATAGGACCTCAGCATTTTGACCTCAGCAATAGGAGCTCAGCAATAGGACCTCAACATTGTGACCTCAGCAATAGGACCTCAGCATTGTGACCTCAGCAATAGGACCTCAGCAATAGGACCTCAGCATTGTGACCTCAGCATTAGGACCTCAGCATTGAGACCTCAGCAATAGGAGCTCAACAAAAGTACCTCAGCATTGTGACCTCAGCAATAGGACCTCAGCATTTTGACCTCAGCAATAGGACCTCAGCACTGTGAACTCAGTAATAGAACGTCAGCAATAGGACCTCAGAAATAGGACCTCAGCAATAGGACCTCAGCATTGTGACCTCAGCAATAGGACCTCAATATTGTGACCTCAGCAATAGGACCTAAGCATTGTGACCTCAGGATTGTGACCTCAGCATTGTGACCTCAGCATTGTGACCTCAGCAATAGGACCTCAGCATTGTGACCTCAGCAAGAGGACCTCAGAAATAGGACCTCAGCATTGTGACATCAGCAATAGGACCTCAGCAGTAGGACCTCAGCAGTAGGACCTCAGTATTGTGACCTGAGCAATAGGACCTCAACAATAGGACCTCAGCATTGTGACCTCAGCAATAGGACCTCAGCAATAGGACCTCAGCAATAGGACCTCAGCATTGTGACCTCAGCAATAGGACCTCAGCAATAGGACCTCAGCATTGTGACCTCAGCAATAGGACCTCAGCATTGTGACCTCAGCAATAGGAGCACAGCAATAGGACCTCAACATTGTGACCTCAGCAATAGGACCTCAGCATTGTGACCTCAGCAAGAGGACCTCAGCAATAGGAGCTCAGCAATAGGACCTAAGCATTGTGACCTCAGCATTGTGACCTCAGCATTTTGACCTCAGCAATAGGACCTCAGCATTGTGACCTCAGCATTAGGACCTCAGCATTGAGACCTCAGCAATAGGAGCTCAACAAAAGTACCTCAGCATTGTGACCTCAGCTATAGGACCTCAGCATTTTGACCTCAGCAATAGGACCGCAGCACTGTGAACTCAGTAATAGAACCTCAGCAATAGGACCTCAGCAATAGGACCTCAGAATTGTGACCTCAGCAATAGGACCTCAATATTGTGACCTCAGCAATAGGACCTAAGCATTGTGACCTCAGGATTGTGACCTCAGCATTGTGACCTCAGTATTGTGACCTCAGCAATAGGACCTCAGCATTGTGACCTCAGCAATAGGACCTCAGCAATAGGACCTCAGCATTGTGACCTCAGCAATAGGAGCTCAGCAATAGGACCTCAACATTGTGACCTCAGCAATAGGACCTCAGCATTGTGACCTCAGCAAGAGGACCTCAGCAATAGGACCTCAGCATTGTGACCTCAGCAATACGACCTCAGCAATAGGACCTCAGCAATAGGACCTCAGCAATAGGACCTCAGCATTGTGACCTGAGCTTTGTGACCTGAGCATTGTGACCTCAGCAATATGACCTCAGCAATAGGACCTCAGCATTGTGACCTCAGCAATAGGACCTCAGCATTAGGACCTCAGCAATACGAGCTCAGCAATAGGACATCAACATTGTGACCTCAGCAATAGGACCTCAGCATTGTGACCTCAGCAATACGACCTCAGCAATAGGACCTCAGCATTGTGACCTCAGCAATAGGACCTCAGCAAAAGGACCTCAAGATTGAGACCTCAGCAATAGGACCTCAGCATTGTGACCTCAGCAAGAGGACCTCAGCAATAGGACCTCAGCAATAGGACCTCAGCAATAGGACCTCAGCAACAGGACCTCCGCATTGTGACCTCAGCAATAGGACCTCAGCAATAGCACCTCAGCATTGTGACCTCAGAATAGTGACCTCAGCAATAGGAACTAAGTAGTAGGACCTCAGCAATAGGACCTCAGCATTGTGACCTCAGCAATAGGACCTCAGCAATAGGACCTCAGCAATACGACCTCAGCAATAGGACCTCAGCAATAGGACATCAGCAATAGGACCTCAGCATTAGGACCTCAGCTTTAGGACCTCAGCAATAGGACCTCAGCACTGTGAACTCAGTAATAGAACCTCAGCAATAGGACATCAGCAATAGAGCCTCTGCAATAGGACCTCAGAATTGTGACCTCAGCAATAGGACCTAAGCATTGTGACCTCAGGATTGTGACCTCAGCATTGTGACCTCAGCATTGTGACCTCAGCACTGTGACCTCAGCAATAGGATCTCAGCAAGAGGAACTCAGAAATAGGACCTCAGCATTGTGACATCAGCAATAGGACCTCAGCATTTTGACCTCAGCAATAGGACCTCAGCACTGTGAACTCAGTAATAGAACCTCAGCAATAGGACCTCAGCAATAGGACCTCAGCATTCTGACCTCAGCAATAGGACCTCAATATTGTGACCTCAGCAATAGGACCTCAGGATTGTGACCTCAGCATTGTGACCTCAGCATTGTGACCTCAGCATTGTGACCTCAGCACTGTGACCTCAGCAATAGGATCTCAGCAAGAGGAACTCAGAAATAGGACCTCAGCATTGTGACATCAGCAATAGGACCTCAGCAGTAGGACCTCAGTATTGTGACCTCAGCAATAGGACCTCAGCAATAGGACCTCAGCAATAGGACCTCAGCATTGTGACCTCAGCAATAGGACCTCAGCAATAGGACCTCAGCATTGTGACCTCAGCAATAGGATCTCAGCATTGTGACCTCAGCAATAGGAGCTCAGCAATAGGACCTCAACATTGTGACCTCAGCAATAGGACCTCAGCATTGTGACCTCAGCAAGAGGACCTCAGCAATAGGACCTCAGCATTGTGACCTCAGCAATAGGACCTCAGCAATAGGACCTCAGCATTGTGACCTGAGCTTTGTGACCTGAGCATTGTGACCTCAGCAATAGGACCTCAGCAATAGGACCTCAGCAATAGGACCTCAGCATTGTGACCTCAGCAATACGAGCTCAGCAATAGGACATCAACATTGTGACCTCAGCAATAGGACCTCAGCATTGTGACCTCAGCAATACGACCTCAGCAATAGGACCTCAGCATTGTGACCTCAGCAATAGGAGCTCAGCAATAGGACCTCAACATTGTGACCTCAGCAAAAGGACCTCAACATTGAGACCTCAGCAATAGGACCTCAGCATTGTGACCTCAGCAATAGGACCTCAGCATTGTGACCTCAGAAATAGGACCTCAATATTGTGACCTCAGCAATAGGACCTAAGCATTGTGACCTCAGGATTGTGACCTCAGCATTGTGACCTCAGTATTGTGACCTCAGCAATAGGACCTCAGCATTGTGACCTCAGCAAGAGGACCTCAGAAATAGGACCTCAGCATTGTGACATCAGCAATAGGACCTCAGCAGTAGGACCTCAGCAGTAGGACATCAGTATTGTGACCTGAGCAATAGGACCTCAACAATAGGACCTCAGCATTGTGACCTCAGCAATAGGACCTCAGCAATAGGACCTCAGCAATAGGACCTCAGCATTGTGACCTCAGCAATAGGACCTCAGCAATAGGACCTCAGCATTGTGACCTCAGCAATAGGAGCTCAGCAATAGGACCTCAACATTGTGACCTCAGCAATAGGACCTCAGCATTGTGACCTCAGCAAGAGGACCTCAGCAATAGGACCTCAGCATTGTGACCTCAGCAATAGGACCTCAGCAATAGGACCTCAGCAATAGGACCTCAGCAATAGGACCTCAGCATTGTGACCTGAGCTTTGTGACCTGAGCATTGTGACCTCAGCAACAGGACCTCAGCAATAGGACCTCAGCATTGTGACCTCAGCAATAGGACCTCAGCATTAGGACCTCAGCAATACGAGCTCAGCAATAGGACATCAACATTGTGACCTCAGCAATAGGACCTCAGCATTGTGACCTCAGCAATACGACCTCAGCAATAGGACCTCAGCATTGTGACCTCAGCAATAGGACCTCAGCAAAAGGACCTCAAGATTGAGACCTCAGCAATAGGACCTCAGCATTGTGACCTCAGCAAGAGGACCTCAGCAATAGGACCTCAGCAATAGGACCTCAGCAATAGGACCTCAGCAACAGGACCTCCGCATTGTGACCTTAGCAATAGGACCTCAGCAATAGCACCTCAGCATTGTGACCTCAGAATAGTGACCTCAGCAATAGGAACTAAGTAGTAGGACCTCAGCAATAGGACCTCAGCATTGTGAACTCAGCAATAGGACCTCAGCAATAGGACCTCAGCAATACGACCTCAGCAATAGGACCTCAGCAATAGGACATCAGCAATAGGACCTCAGCATTAGGACCTCAGCTTTAGGACCTCAGCAATAGGACCTCAGCACTGTGAACTCAGTAATAGAACCTCAGCAATAGGACCTCAGCAATAGAGCCTCTGCAATAGGACCTCAGAATTGTGACCTCAGCAATAGGACCTAAGCATTGTGACCTCAGGATTGTGACCTCAGCATTGTGACCTCAGCATTGTGACCTCAGCACTGTGACCTCAGCAATAGGATCTCAGCAAGAGGAACTCAGAAATAGGACCTCAGCATTGTGACACCAGCAATAGGACCTCAGCATTTTGACCTCAGCAATAGGACCTCAGCACTGTGAACTCAGTAATAGAACCTCAGCAATAGGACCTCAGCAATAGGACCTCAGCATTCTGACCTCAGCAATAGGACCTCAATATTGTGACCTTAGCAATAGGACCTCAGGATTGTGACCTCAGCATTGTGACCTCAGCATTGTGACCTCAGCATTGTGACCTCAGCACTGTGACCTCAGCAATAGGATCTCAGCAAGAGGAACTCAGAAATAGGACCTCAGCATTGTGACATCAGCAATAGGACCTCAGCAGTAGGACCTCAGTATTGTGACCTCAGCAATAGGACCTCAGCAATAGGACCTCAGCAATAGGACCTCAGCATTGTGACCTCAGCAATAGGACATCAGCAATAGGACCTCAGCATTGTGACCTCAGCAATAGGACCTCAGCATTGTGACCTCAGCAATAGGAGCTCAGCAATAGGACCTCAACATTGTGACCTCAGCAATAGGACCTCAGCATTGTGACCTCAGCAAGAGGACCTCAGCAATAGGACCTCAGCATTGTGACCTCAGCAATAGGACCTCAGCAATAGGACCTCAGCAATAGGACCTCAGCAATAGCACCTCAGCATTGTGACCTGAGCTTTGTGACCTGAGCATTGTGACCTCAGCAATAGGACCTCAGCAATAGGACCTCAGCAATAGGAACTCAGCATTGTGACCTCAGCAATAGGACCTCAGCAATAGGACCTCAGCATTGTGACCTCAGCAATACGAGCTCAGCAATAGGACATCAACATTGTGACCTCAGCAATAGGACCTCAGCATTGTGACCTCAGCAATACGACCTCAGCAATAGGACCTCAGCATTGTGACCTCAGCAATAGGAGCTCAGCAATAGGACCTCAACATTGTGACCTCAGCAAAAGGACCTCAACATTGAGACCTCAGCAATAGGACCTCAGCATTGTGACCTCAGCAAGAGGACCTCAGCAATAGGTTCTCAGCATTGTGACCTCAGCAATAGGACCTGAGCAATAGGACCTCAGCATTGTGACCTCAGCATTGTGACGTCAGCAAAAGGACAGAAGCAATAGGACATCAGCAGTAGGACCTCAGCAATGGGACCTCAGCATTGTGACCTCAGCATTGTGACCTCAGCAATAGGACCACAGCAATAGGACCACAGCAATAGTACTTCAGAAACAGGACCTCAGAATGGTGACCTCAACATTGTGACCTCAGCAATAGGACCTCAGCAATAAGACCTCAGCACTGGGACCTCAGCAAGAGGACCTCAGAAATAGGACCTCAGCATTGTGACCTCAGCATTGTGACCTCAGCATTGTGACCTCAACATTGTGACCTCAGAATTTTGACCTCAGCAAAAGGACCTCAGCATTGTGACCTCAACATTGTGACCTCAGCAATAGGAGCTCAGCAATAGTACCTCAGCATTGTGACCTCAGGAATAGGACCTCAGCATTTTGACCTCAGCAATAGGACCTCAGCATTGTGACCTCAGCATTGTGACCTCAGCATTGTGACCTCAGCATTTTGACCTCAGCAATAGGACCTCAGCATTGTGACCTCAGCATTAGGACCTCAGCATTAGGACCTCAGCAATACGACCTCAGCAATAGGACCTCAGCATTGTGACCTCAGCATTGTACCTCAGCAATAGGACCTCAGCAATAGGACCTCAGCAATAGGACCTCAGCATTGTGACCTGAGCTTTGTGACCTGAGCATTGTGACCTCAGCAATAGGACCTCAGCAATAGGACCTCAGCAATAGGACCTCAGCATTGTGACCTCAGCATTGTGAACTCAGCAATAGGACATCAGAAATAGGACCTAAGAATTGTGACCGCAGCATAGTGACCTCAGCATTGTGACCTCAGAAACAGGACCTCAGCAATAGGACCTCAGCAATATGAACTTAGCAATAGGACCTCAGCAAAAGGACCTCAACATTGAGACCTCAGCAATAGGACCTCAGCATTGTGACCTCAGCAATAGGACCTCAGAAATAGGACCTAAGGATTGTGACCTCAGCAATAGGACCTGAGCAATAGGACCTCAGCATTGTGACCTCAGCATTGTGACGTCAGCAAAAGGACAGAAGCAATAGGACATGAGCAGTAGGACCTCAGCAATGGGACCTCAGCATTGTGACCTCAGCATTGTGACCTCAGCAATAGGACCTCAAAACTGTGACCTCAGCAATAGGACATCAGCAATAGGACCTCAGCATTATGACCTCAGCAATAGGACCTCAGCTATAGGACATCAGCAATAAGACCTCAGCAATTGGAGCTCAGCATTTTGACCTCAGCAATAGGACCTATGCAGTAGGACCTCAGCAATAGGACCACAGCATTGTGACCTCAGCAATAGGACCTCAGAAATAGGACCTCAGCATTGTGATCTCAGCAATACGACCTCAGCATTTTGACCTCAGCAATAGGACCTCAGTAATAGGACCTCAGCATTGTGACCTCAGCATTGTGACCACAGCAATAGGACCTCAGCAATAGGACCTCAGCATTGTGACCTCAGAAATAAGACCACTGCAATAGGACCTCAGAAACAGGACCTCAGCATTGTGACCTCAGTATTGTGACCTCAGAAACAGGACCTCAGCAATAGGACCTCAGAATTGGGACCTCAGCAAAAGGACCTCAGCAATAGGACCTCAGCATTGTGACCTCAGCATTGTGACCTCAGCATTTTGACCTCAGCAATAGGACCTCAGCATTGTGACCTCAGCATTAGGACCTCAGCAATAGGACCTCAGCATTGTGACCTCAGCAAAAGGACAGAAGCAATAGGACATGAGCAGTAGGACCTCAGCAATGGGACCTCAGCATTGTGACCTCAGCATTGTGACCTCAGCAATAGGACCTCAAAACTGTGACCTCAGCAATAGGACCTCAGCAATAGGACCTCAGCTTTGTGATCTCAGCAATACGACCTCAGCATTTTGACCTCAGCAATAGGACCTCAGTAATAGGACCTCAGCATTGTGACCTCAGCATTGTGACCTCAGTAATAGGACCTCAGAAATAGGACCTCAGCATTGTGACCTCAGAAATAAGACCACTGCAATAGGACCTCAGAAACAGGACCTCAGCATTGTGACCTCAGTATTGTGACCTCAGAAACAGGACCTCAGCAATAGGACCTCAGAATTGGGACCTCAGCAAAAGGACCTCAGCAATAGGACCTCAGCATTGTGACCTCAGCATTGTGACCTCAGCATTGTGACCTCAGCATTTTGACCTCAGCAATAGGACCTCAGCATTGTGACCTCAGCATTAGGACCTCAGCATTGTGACCTCAGCAATACGACCTCAGCAATAGGACCTCAGCATTGTGACCTCAGCATTGTGACCTCAGCAATAGGACCTCAGCAATAGGACCTCAGCATTGTGACCTGAGCTTTGTGACCTGAGCATTGTGACCTCAGCAATAGGACCTCAGCATTGTGACCTCAGCAATAGGACCTCAGCATTGTGACCTCAGCAATAGGACATCAGAAATAGGACCTAAGGATTGTGACCGCAGCATAGTGACCTCAGCATTGTGACCTCAGAAACAGGACCTCAGTAATAGGACCTCAGCAATATGACCTTAGCAATAGGACCTCAGCAAAAGGACCTCAACATTGAGACCTCAGCAAAAGGACCTCAGCATTGTGACCTCAGCAAGAGGACCTCAGCAATAGGACCTCAGCATTGTGACCTCAGCAATAGGACCTGAGCAATAGGACCTCAGCATTGTGACCTCAGTATTGTGACCTCAGCAATAGGACCTCAGCATTGTGACCTCAGCAAGAGGACCTCAGAAATAGGACCTCAGCATTGTGACATCAGCAATAGGACCTCAGCAGTAGGACCTCAGCAGTAGGACATCAGTATTGTGACCTGAGCAATAGGACCTCAACAATAGGACCTCAGCATTGTGACCTCAGCAATAGGACCTCAGCAATAGGACCTCAGCAATAGGACCTCAGCATTGTGACCTCAGCAATAGGACCTCAGCAATAGGACCTCAGCATTGTGACCTCAGCAATAGGAGCTCAGCAATAGGACCTCAACATTGTGACCTCAGCAATAGGACCTCAGCATTGTGACCTCAGCAAGAGGACCTCAGCAATAGGACCTCAGCATTGTGACCTCAGCAATAGGACCTCAGCAATAGGACCTCAGCAATAGGACCTCAGCAATAGGACCTCAGCATTGTGACCTGAGCTTTGTGACCTGAGCATTGTGACCTCAGCAATAGGACCTCAGCAATAGGACCTCAGCATTGTGACCTCAGCAATAGGACCTCAGCATTAGGACCTCAGCAATACGAGCTCAGCAATAGGACATCAACATTGTGACCTCAGCAATAGGACCTCAGCATTGTGACCTCAGCATTTTGACCTCAGCAATAGGACCTCAGCATTGTGACCTCAGCAATAGGACCTCAGCAAAAGGACCTCAAGATTGAGACCTCAGCAATAGGACCTCAGCATTGTGACCTCAGCAAGAGGACCTCAGCAATAGGACCTCAGCAATAGGACCTCAGCAATAGGACCTCAGCAACAGGACCTCCGCATTGTGACCTCAGCAATAGGACCTCAGCAATAGCACCTCAGCATTGTGACCTCAGAATAGTGACCTCAGCAATAGGAACTAAGTAGTAGGACCTCAGCAATAGGACCTCAGCATTGTGACCTCAGCAATAGGACCTCAGCAATAGGACCTCAGCAATACGACCTCAGCAATAGGACCTCAGCAATAGGACATCAGCAATAGGACCTCAGCATTAGGACCTCAGCTTTAGGACCTCAGCAATAGGACCTCAGCACTGTGAACTCAGTAATAGAACCTCAGCAATAGGACCTCAGCAATAGAGCCTCTGCAATAGGACCTCAGAATTGTGACCTCAGCAATAGGACCTAAGCATTGTGACCTCAGGATTGTGACCTCAGCATTGTGACCTCAGCATTGTGACCTCAGCACTGTGACCTCAGCAATAGGATCTCAGCAAGAGGAACTCAGAAATAGGACCTCAGCATTGTGACATCAGCAATAGGACCTCAGCATTTTGACCTCAGCAATAGGACCTCAGCACTGTGAACTCAGTAATAGAACCTCAGCAATAGGACCTCAGCAATAGGACCTCAGCATTCTGACCTCAGCAATAGGACCTCAATATTGTGACCTCAGCAATAGGACCTCAGGATTGTGACCTCAGCATTGTGACCTCAGCATTGTGACCTCAGCATTGTGACCTCAGCACTGTGACCTCAGCAATAGGATCTCAGCAAGAGGAACTCAGAAATAGGACCTCAGCATTGTGACATCAGCAATAGGACCTCAGCAGTAGGACCTCAGTATTGTGACCTCAGCAATAGGACCTCAGCAATAGGACCTCAGCAATAGGACCTCAGCATTGTGACCTCAGCAATAGGACCTCAGCAATAGGACCTCAGCATTGTGACCTCAGCAATAGGACCTCAGCATTGTGACCTCAGCAATAGGAGCTCAGCAATAGGACCTCAACATTGTGACCTCAGCAATAGGACCTCAGCATTGTGACCTCAGCAAGAGGACCTCAGCAATAGGACCTCAGCATTGTGACCTCAGCAATAGGACCTCAGCAATAGGACCTCAGCAATAGGACCTCAGCATTGTGACCTGAGCTTTGTGACCTGAGCATTGTGACCTCAGCAATAGGACCTCAGCAATAGGACCTCAGCAATAGGACCTCAGCATTGTGACCTCAGCAATAGGACCTCAGCAATAGGACCTCAGCATTGTGACCTCAGCAATACGAGCTCAGCAATAGGACATCAACCTTGTGACCTCAGCAATAGGACCTCAGCATTGTGACCTCAGCAATACGACCTCAGCAATAGGACCTCAGCATTGTGACCTCAGCAATAGGAGCTCAGCAATAGGACCTCAACATTGTGACCTCAGCAAAAGGACCTCAACATTGAGACCTCAGCAATAGGACCTCAGCATTGTGACCTCAGCAAGAGGACCTCAGCAATAGGTTCTCAGCATTGTGACCTCAGCAATAGGACCTGAGCAATAGGACCTCAGCATTGTGACCTCAGCATTGTGACGTCAGCAAAAGGACAGAAGCAATAGGACATCAGCAGTAGGACCTCAGCAATGGGACCTCAGCATTGTGACCTCAGCATTGTGACCTCAGCAATAGGACCACAGCAATAGGACCACAGCAATAGTACTTCAGAAACAGGACCTCAGAATGGTGACCTCAACATTGTGACCTCAGCAATAGGACCTCAGCAATAAGACCTCAGCACTGGGACCTCAGCAAGAGGACCTCAGAAATAGGACCTCAGCATTGTGACCTCAGCATTGTGACCTCAGCATTGTGACCTCAACATTGTGACCTCAGAATTTTGACCTCAGCAAAAGGACCTCAGCATTGTGACCTCAACATTGTGACCTCAGCAATAGGAGCTCAGCAATAGTACCTCAGCATTGTGACCTCAGGAATAGGACCTCAGCATTTTGACCTCAGCAATAGGACCTCAGCATTGTGACCTCAGCATTGTGACCTCAGCATTGTGACCTCAGCATTTTGACCTCAGCAATAGGACCTCAGCATTGTGACCTCAGCATTAGGACCTCAGCATTAGGACCTCAGCAATACGACCTCAGCAATAGGACCTCAGCATTGTGACCTCAGCATTGTACCTCAGCAATAGGACCTCAGCATTGTGACCTGAGCTTTGTGACCTGAGCATTGTGACCTCAGCAATAGGACCTCAGCAATAGGACCTCAGCAATAGGACCTCAGCATTGTGACCTCAGCATTGTGAACTCAGCAATAGGACATCAGAAATAGGACCTAAGAATTGTGACCGCAGCATAGTGACCTCAGCATTGTGACCTCAGAAACAGGACCTCAGCAATAGGACCTCAGCAATATGAACTTAGCAATAGGACCTCAGCAAAAGGACCTCAACATTGAGACCTCAGCAAAAGGACCTCAGCATTGTGACCTCAGCAAGAGGACCTCAGCAATAGGACCTCAGCATTGTGACCTCAGCATTGTGACGTCAGCAAAAGGACAGAAGCAATAGGACATGAGCAGTAGGACCTCAGCAATGGGACCTCAGCATTGTGACCTCAGCATTGTGACCTCAGCAATAGGACCTCAAAACTGTGACCTCAGCAATAGGACATCAGCAATAGGACCTCAGCATTATGACCTCAGCAATAGGACCTCAGCTATAGGACATCAGCAATAAGACCTCAGCAATTGGAGCTCAGCATTTTGACCTCAGTAATAGGACCTAAGCAGTAGGACCTCAGCAATAGGACCACAGCATTGTGACCTCAGCAATAGGACCTCAGAAATAGGACCTCAGCATTGTGATCTCAGCAATACGACCTCAGCATTTTGACCTCAGCAATAGGACCTCAGTAATAGGACCTCAGCATTGTGACCTCAGCATTGTGACCTCAGCAATAGGACCTCAGCAATAGGACCTCAGCATTGTGACCTCAGAAATAAGACCACTGCAATAGGACCTCAGAAACAGGACCTCAGCATTGTGACCTCAGTATTGTGACCTCAGAAACAGGACCTCAGCAATAGGATCTCAGAATTGGGACCTCAGCAAAAGGACCTCAGCAATAGGACCTCAGCATTGTGACCTCAGCATTGTGACCTCAGCATTTTGACCTCAGCAATAGGACCTCAGCATTGTGACCTCAGCATTAGGACCTCAGCAATAGGACCTCAGCATTGTGACCTCAGCAAAAGGACAGAAGCAATAGGACATGAGCAGTAGGACCTCAGCAATGGGACCTCAGCATTGTGACCTCAGCATTGTGACCTCAGCAATAGGACCTCAAAACTGTGACCTCAGCAATAGGACCTCAGCAATAGGACCTCAGCTTTGTGATCTCAGCAATACGACCTCAGCATTTTGACCTCAGCAATAGGACCTCAGTAATAGGACCTCAGCATTGTGACCTCAGCATTGTGACCTCAGTAATAGGACCTCAGAAATAGGACCTCAGCATTGTGACCTCAGAAATAAGACCACTGCAATAGGACCTCAGAAACAGGACCTCAGCATTGTGACCTCAGTATTGTGACCTCAGAAACAGGACCTCAGCAATAGGACCTCAGAATTGGGACCTCAGCAAAAGGACCTCAGCAATAGGACCTCAGCATTGTGACCTCAGCATTGTGACCTCAGCATTGTGACCTCAGCATTTTGACCTCAGCAATAGGACCTCAGCATTGTGACCTCAGCATTAGGACCTCAGCATTGTGACCTCAGCAATACGACCTCAGCAATAGGACCTCAGCATTGTGACCTCAGCATTGTGACCTCAGCAATAGGACCTCAGCAATAGGACCTCAGCATTGTGACCTGAGCTTTGTGACCTGAGCATTGTGACCTCAGCAATAGGACCTCAGCATTGTGACCTCAGCAATAGGACCTCAGCATTGTGACCTCAGCAATAGGACATCAGAAATAGGACCTAAGGATTGTGACCGCAGCATAGTGACCTCAGCATTGTGACCTCAGAAACAGGACCTCAGTAATAGGACCTCAGCAATATGACCTTAGCAATAGGACCTCAGCAAAAGGACCTCAACATTGAGACCTCAGCAAAAGGACCTCAGCATTGTGACCTCAGCAAGAGGACCTCAGCAATAGGACCTCAGCATTGTGACCTCAGCAATAGGACCTGAGCAATAGGACCTCAGCATTGTGACCTCAGTATTGTGACCTCAGCAATAGGACCTCAGCATTGTGACCTCAGCAAGAGGACCTCAGAAATAGGACCTCAGCATTGTGACATCAGCAATAGGACCTCAGCAGTAGGACCTCAGCAGTAGGACATCAGTATTGTGACCTGAGCAATAGGACCTCAACAATAGGACCTCAGCATTGTGACCTCAGCAATAGGACCTCAGCAATAGGACCTCAGCAATAGGACCTCAGCATTGTGACCTCAGCAATAGGACCTCAGCAATAGGACCTCAGCATTGTGACCTCAGCAATAGGAGCTCAGCAATAGGACCTCAACATTGTGACCTCAGCAATAGGACCTCAGCATTGTGACCTCAGCAAGAGGACCTCAGCAATAGGACCTCAGCATTGTGACCTCAGCAATAGGACCTCAGCAATAGGACCTCAGCAATAGGACCTCAGCAATAGGACCTCAGCATTGTGACCTGAGCTTTGTGACCTGAGCATTGTGACCTCAGCAATAGGACCTCAGCAATAGGACCTCAGCATTGTGACCTCAGCAATAGGACCTCAGCATTAGGACCTCAGCAATACGAGCTCAGCAATAGGACATCAACATTGTGACCTCAGCAATAGGACCTCAGCATTGTGACCTCAGCATTTTGACCTCAGCAATAGGACCTCAGCATTGTGACCTCAGCAATAGGACCTCAGCAAAAGGACCTCAAGATTGAGACCTCAGCAATAGGACCTCAGCATTGTGACCTCAGCAAGAGGACCTCAGCAATAGGACCTCAGCAATAGGACCTCAGCAATAGGACCTCAGCAACAGGACCTCCGCATTGTGACCTCAGCAATAGGACCTCAGCAATAGCACCTCAGCATTGTGACCTCAGAATAGTGACCTCAGCAATAGGAACTAAGTAGTAGGACCTCAGCAATAGGACCTCAGCATTGTGACCTCAGCAATAGGACCTCAGCAATAGGACCTCAGCAATACGACCTCAGCAATAGGACCTCAGCAATAGGACATCAGCAATAGGACCTCAGCATTAGGACCTCAGCTTTAGGACCTCAGCAATAGGACCTCAGCACTGTGAACTCAGTAATAGAACCTCAGCAATAGGACCTCAGCAATAGAGCCTCTGCAATAGGACCTCAGAATTGTGACCTCAGCAATAGGACCTAAGCATTGTGACCTCAGGATTGTGACCTCAGCATTGTGACCTCAGCATTGTGACCTCAGCACTGTGACCTCAGCAATAGGATCTCAGCAAGAGGAACTCAGAAATAGGACCTCAGCATTGTGACATCAGCAATAGGACCTCAGCATTTTGACCTCAGCAATAGGACCTCAGCACTGTGAACTCAGTAATAGAACCTCAGCAATAGGACCTCAGCAATAGGACCTCAGCATTCTGACCTCAGCAATAGGACCTCAATATTGTGACCTCAGCAATAGGACCTCAGGATTGTGACCTCAGCATTGTGACCTCAGCATTGTGACCTCAGCATTGTGACCTCAGCACTGTGACCTCAGCAATAGGATCTCAGCAAGAGGAACTCAGAAATAGGACCTCAGCATTGTGACATCAGCAATAGGACCTCAGCAGTAGGACCTCAGTATTGTGACCTCAGCAATAGGACCTCAGCAATAGGACCTCAGCAATAGGACCTCAGCATTGTGACCTCAGCAATAGGACCTCAGCAATAGGACCTCAGCATTGTGACCTCAGCAATAGGACCTCAGCATTGTGACCTCAGCAATAGGAGCTCAGCAATAGGACCTCAACATTGTGACCTCAGCAATAGGACCTCAGCATTGTGACCTCAGCAAGAGGACCTCAGCAATAGGACCTCAGCATTGTGACCTCAGCAATAGGACCTCAGCAATAGGACCTCAGCAATAGGACCTCAGCATTGTGACCTGAGCTTTGTGACCTGAGCATTGTGACCTCAGCAATAGGACCTCAGCAATAGGACCTCAGCAATAGGACCTCAGCATTGTGACCTCAGCAATAGGACCTCAGCAATAGGACCTCAGCATTGTGACCTCAGCAATACGAGCTCAGCAATAGGACATCAACATTGTGACCTCAGCAATAGGACCTCAGCATTGTGACCTCAGCAATACGACCTCAGCAATAGGACCTCAGCATTGTGACCTCAGCAATAGGAGCTCAGCAATAGGACCTCAACATTGTGACCTCAGCAAAAGGACCTCAACATTGAGACCTCAGCAATAGGACCTCAGCATTGTGACCTCAGCAAGAGGACCTCAGCAATAGGTTCTCAGCATTGTGACCTCAGCAATAGGACCTGAGCAATAGGACCTCAGCATTGTGACCTCAGCATTGTGACGTCAGCAAAAGGACAGAAGCAATAGGACATCAGCAGTAGGACCTCAGCAATGGGACCTCAGCATTGTGACCTCAGCATTGTGACCTCAGCAATAGGACCACAGCAATAGGACCACAGCAATAGTACTTCAGAAACAGGACCTCAGAATGGTGACCTCAACATTGTGACCTCAGCAATAGGACCTCAGCAATAAGACCTCAGCACTGGGACCTCAGCAAGAGGACCTCAGAAATAGGACCTCAGCATTGTGACCTCAGCATTGTGACCTCAGCATTGTGACCTCAACATTGTGACCTCAGAATTTTGACCTCAGCAAAAGGACCTCAGCATTGTGACCTCAACATTGTGACCTCAGCAATAGGAGCTCAGCAATAGTACCTCAGCATTGTGACCTCAGGAATAGGACCTCAGCATTTTGACCTCAGCAATAGGACCTCAGCATTGTGACCTCAGCATTGTGACCTCAGCATTGTGACCTCAGCATTTTGACCTCAGCAATAGGACCTCAGCATTGTGACCTCAGCATTAGGACCTCAGCATTAGGACCTCAGCAATACGACCTCAGCAATAGGACCTCAGCATTGTGACCTCAGCATTGTACCTCAGCAATAGGACCTCAGCATTGTGACCTGAGCTTTGTGACCTGAGCATTGTGACCTCAGCAATAGGACCTCAGCAATAGGACCTCAGCAATAGGACCTCAGCATTGTGACCTCAGCATTGTGAACTCAGCAATAGGACATCAGAAATAGGACCTAAGAATTGTGACCGCAGCATAGTGACCTCAGCATTGTGACCTCAGAAACAGGACCTCAGCAATAGGACCTCAGCAATATGAACTTAGCAATAGGACCTCAGCAAAAGGACCTCAACATTGAGACCTCAGCAAAAGGACCTCAGCATTGTGACCTCAGCAAGAGGACCTCAGCAATAGGACCTCAGCATTGTGACCTCAGCATTGTGACGTCAGCAAAAGGACAGAAGCAATAGGACATGAGCAGTAGGACCTCAGCAATGGGACCTCAGCATTGTGACCTCAGCATTGTGACCTCAGCAATAGGACCTCAAAACTGTGACCTCAGCAATAGGACATCAGCAATAGGACCTCAGCATTATGACCTCAGCAATAGGACCTCAGCTATAGGACATCAGCAATAAGACCTCAGCAATTGGACCTCAGCATTTTGACCTCAGTAATAGGACCTAAGCAGTAGGACCTCAGCAATAGGACCACAGCATTGTGACCTCAGCAATAGGACCTCAGAAATAGGACCTCAGCATTGTGATCTCAGCAATACGACCTCAGCATTTTGACCTCAGCAATAGGACCTCAGTAATAGGACCTCAGCATTGTGACCTCAGCATTGTGACCTCAGCAATAGGACCTCAGCAATAGGACCTCAGCATTGTGACCTCAGAAATAAGACCACTGCAATAGGACCTCAGAAACAGGACCTCAGCATTGTGACCTCAGTATTGTGACCTCAGAAACAGGACCTCAGCAATAGGATCTCAGAATTGGGACCTCAGCAAAAGGACCTCAGCAATAGGACCTCAGCATTGTGACCTCAGCATTGTGACCTCAGCATTTTGACCTCAGCAATAGGACCTCAGCATTGTGACCTCAGCATTAGGACCTCAGCAATAGGACCTCAGCATTGTGACCTCAGCAAAAGGACAGAAGCAATAGGACATGAGCAGTAGGACCTCAGCAATGGGACCTCAGCATTGTGACCTCAGCATTGTGACCTCAGCAATAGGACCTCAAAACTGTGACCTCAGCAATAGGACCTCAGCAATAGGACCTCAGCTTTGTGATCTCAGCAATACGACCTCAGCATTTTGACCTCAGCAATAGGACCTCAGTAATAGGACCTCAGCATTGTGACCTCAGCATTGTGACCTCAGTAATAGGACCTCAGAAATAGGACCTCAGCATTGTGACCTCAGAAATAAGACCACTGCAATAGGACCTCAGAAACAGGACCTCAGCATTGTGACCTCAGTATTGTGACCTCAGAAACAGGACCTCAGCAATAGGACCTCAGAATTGGGACCTCAGCAAAAGGACCTCAGCAATAGGACCTCAGCATTGTGACCTCAGCATTGTGACCTCAGCATTGTGACCTCAGCATTTTGACCTCAGCAATAGGACCTCAGCATTGTGACCTCAGCATTAGGACCTCAGCATTGTGACCTCAGCAATACGACCTCAGCAATAGGACCTCAGCATTGTGACCTCAGCATTGTGACCTCAGCAATAGGACCTCAGCAATAGGACCTCAGCATTGTGACCTGAGCTTTGTGACCTGAGCATTGTGACCTCAGCAATAGGACCTCAGCATTGTGACCTCAGCAATAGGACCTCAGCATTGTGACCTCAGCAATAGGACATCAGAAATAGGACCTAAGGATTGTGACCGCAGCATAGTGACCTCAGCATTGTGACCTCAGAAACAGGACCTCAGTAATAAGACCTCAGCAATATGACCTTAGCAATAGGACCTCAGCAAAAGGACCTCAACATTGAGACCTCAGCAAAAGGACCTCAGCATTGTGACCTCAGCAAGAGGACCTCAGCAATAGGACCTCAGCATTGTGACCTCAGCAATAGGACCTGAGCAATAGGACCTCAGCATTGTGACCTCAGCATTGTGACGTCAGCAAAAGGACAGAAGCAATAGGACATGAGCAGTAGGACCTCAGCAATGGGACCTCAGCATTGTGACCTCAGCATTGTGACCTCAGCAATAGGACCTCAGCATTGTGACCTCAGCAATAGGACATCAGCAATAGGACCTCAGCATTGTGACCTCAGCAATAGGACCTCAGCTATAGGACATCAGCAATAAGACCTCAGCAATTGGACCTCAGCATTGTGACCTCAGCAATAGGACCTAAGCAGTAGGACCTCAGCAATAGGACCACAGCATTGTGACCTCAGCAATAGGACCTCAGCAATAGGACCTCAGCATTGTGATCTCAGCAATACGACCTCAGCAATAGGACCTCAGCAATAGGACATCAGCAATAGGACCTCAGCAATTGGACCTCAGCATTGTGACCTCAGAAATAGGACCTCAGCAATAGGACCTCAGCATTGTTATCTCAGCAATACGACCTCAGCAGTAGGACATCAGCAATAGGACATCAGCAATAGGAGCTCAGCATTGTGACCTCAGAATTGTGAACTCAGCAATAGGACCTCAGCATTGTAACCTCAGCAATAGGACCTCATCAATAGTACCTCATCAATAGGACCTCAGCAATAAGACCTCAGCAATAGGACCTCAGCATTGAGAACTCAGCATTGTAACCTCAGCAATAGGACCTCAGCAATAGGACCTCAGCATTGTGACCTCAGCATAGTGACCTCAGCATTGTGACCTCAGCATTGTGACCTCAGCATTGTGACCTCAGCGGTAGGATCTCAGCAATAGGACCTCAGCAATAGGACCTCAGCAATAGGACCTCAGCAATAGGACCTCAACATTGTGACCTCAGCAATAGGACCTCAGCATTGTGACCTCAGCATTGTGAACTCAGGAATAGGACATCAGAAATAGGACCTAAGTATTGTGACCGCAGCATAGTGACCTCAGCATTGTGACCTCAGAAACAGGACCTCAGCAATAGGACCTCAGCAATATGACCTCAGCAATAGGACCTCAGCAAAAGGACCTCAACATTGAGACCTCAGCAATAGGACCTCAGCATTCTGACCTCAGCAAGAGGACCTCAGCAATAGGACCTCAGCATTGTGACCTCAGCAGTGTGACCTCAGCAATAGGACCTCAAAACTGTGACCTCAGCAATAGGACCTCAGCATTCTGACCTCAGCAAAAGGACCTCCGCATTGTGACCTCAGCAGTAGGACCTCAGCAGTAGGACCTCAGCAATAGGACCTCAGCACTGTGACCTCAGCAATAGGACCTGAGCAATAGCACCTCAGCAATAGGACCTCAGCAATAGCACCTCAGCATTGTGACCTCAGCATTGTGACCTCAGCAATAGGACTTAAGCAGTAGGACCTCAGCAATAGGACCTCAGCATTGTGACCTCAGCAATAGGACCTCAGCATTGTGATCTCAGCAATACGACCTCAGCAATAGGACCTCAGCATTAGGACTTCAGCAATAGGACCTCAGCAATTGGACCTCAGCATTGTGACCTCAGCAATAGGACCTAAGCAGTAGGACCTCAGAAATAGGACCTCAGCATTGTGACCTCAGCAATAGGACCTCAGCATTGTGATCTCAGCAATACGACCTCAGCAATAGGACCTCAGCAATAGGACATCAGCAATAGGACCTCAGCAATTGGACCTCAGCATTGTGACCTCAGAAATAGGACCTCAGCAATAGGACCTCAGCATTGTGATCTCAGCAATACGACCTCAGCAGTAGGACCTCAGCAATAGGACATCAGCCATAGGACCTCAGCAATTGGACCTCAGCATTGTGACCTCAGCATTGTGACCTCAGCAATAGAACCTCAGCAATAGGACCTCAGCAATAGGACCTCAGCATTGTGACCTCAGAATTCTGAACTCAGCAATAGGACCTCAGCATTGTAACCTCAGCAATAGGACCTCAGCAATAGGACCTCAACATTGTGACCTCAGCAATACGACCTCTGCAATAGGACCTCAGCAATAGGACCTCAGCAATATGACATCAGCAATAGGACCTCAGAAATGTGACCTCAGCATTGTGACCTCAGCAATAGGACCTCAGCATTGTGACCTCAGAAATAGGATCTCAGCAATAGGACCTCAGCAATAGGACCTCAGCATTGTGACCTCAGCAATAGGACCTCAGCAATAGGACCTCAGCAATAGGACCTCAGCATTGTGACCTGAGCTTTGTGACCTGAGCATTGTGACCTCAGCAATAGGACCTCAGCAATAGGACCTCAGCAATAGGACCTCAGCATTGTGACCTCAGCAATAGGACCTCAGCAATAGGACCTCAGCATTGTGACCTCAGCAATAGGACCTCAGCATTGTGACCTCAGCAATACGAGCTCAGCAATAGGACATCAACATTGTGACCTCAGCAATAGGACCTCAGCATTGTGACCTCAGCAATACGACCTCAGCAATAGGACCTCAGCATTGTGACCTCAGCAATAGGAGCTCAGCAATAGGACCTCAACATTGTGACCTCAGCAAAAGGACCTCAACATTGAGACCTCAGCAATAGGACCTCAGCATTGTGACCTCAGCAAGAGGACCTCAGCAATAGGTCCTCAGCATTGTGACCTCAGCATTGTGACGTCAGCAAAAGGACAGAAGCAATAGGACATCAGCAGTAGGACCTCAGCAATGGGACCTCAGCATTGTGACCTCAGCATTGTGACCTCAGCAATAGGTCCACAGCAAGAGGACCACAGCAATAGTACTTCAGAAACAGGACCTCAGCATGGTGACCTCAACATTGTGACCTCAGCAATAGGACCTCAGCAATAAGACCTCAGCATTGGGACCTCAGCAAGAGGACCTCAGAAATAGGACCTCAGCATTGGGACCTCAGCATTGTGACCTCAACATTGTGACCTCAGAATTTTGACCTCAGCAAAAGGACCTCAGCATTGTGACCTCAACATTGTGACCTCAGCAATAGGAGCTCAGCAATAGTACCTCAGCATTGTGACCTCAGGAATAGGACCTCAGCATTTTGACCTCAGCAATAGGACCTCAGTAATAGGACCTCAGCATTGTGACCTCAGCATTGTGACCTCAGAAATAGGACCTCAGCAATAGGACCTCAGCTTTGTGAGCTCAGAAATAAGACCACAGCAATAGGACCTCAGAAACAGGACCTCAGCATTGTGACCTCAGTATTGTGACCTCAGAAACAGGACCTCAGCAATAGGACCCCAGAATTGGGACCTCAGCAAAAGGACCTCAGCAATAGGACCTCAGCATTGTGACCTCAGCATTGTGACCTCAGATTTTGACCTCAGCAATAGGACCTCAGCATTGTGACCTCAGCATTAGGACCTCAGCATTGTGACCTCAGCAATACGACCTCAGCAATAGGACCTCAGCATTGTGACCTCAGCATTGTGACCTCAGCAATAGGACCTCAGCAACAGGACCTCAGCAATAGGACCTCAGCATTGTGACCTGAGCTTTGTGACCTGAGCATTGTGACCTCAGCAATAGGACCTTAGCAATAGGACCTCAGCAATAGGACCTCAGCATTGTGACCTCAGCATTGTGAACTCAGCAATAGGACATCAGAAATAGGACCTAAGGATTGTGACCGCAGCATAGTGACCTCAGCATTGTGACCTCAGAAACAGGACCTCAGCAATAGGACCTCAGCAATATGACCTCAGCAATAGGACCTCAGCAAAAGGACCTCAACATTGAGACCTCAGCAATAGGACCTCAGCATTGTGACCTCAGCAATAGGACCTCAGCAATAGGACCTCAGCATTGTGACCTCAGCAATAGGACCTGAGCAATAGGACCTCAGCATTGTGACCTCAGCATTGTGACGTCAGCAAAAGGACAGAAGCAATAGGACATGAGCAGTAGGACCTCAGCAATGGGACCTCAGCATTGTGACCTCAGCATTGTGACCTCAGCAATAGGACCTCAAAACTGTGACCTCAGCAATAGGACCTCAGCTTTGTGACCTCAGCATTGTGACCTCAGCAATAGGACCTCAGCTATAGGACATCAGCAATAAGACCTCAGCAATTGGACCTCAGCATTGTGACCTCAGTAATAGGACCTAAGCAGTAGGACCTCAGCAATAGGACCACAGCATTGTGAACTCAGCAATAGGACCTCAGCAATAGGACCTCAGCATTGTGATCTCAGCAATACGACCTCAGCAATAGGACCTCAGCAATAGGACATCAGCAATACGACCTCAGAAATTGGACCTCAGCATTGTGACCTCAGAAATAGGACCTCAGCAATAGGACCTCAGCATTGTGATCTCAGCAATACGACCTCAGCAGTAGGACATCAGCAATAGGACATCAGCAATAGGACCTCAGCAATTGGACCTCAGCATTGTGACCTCAGAAATAGGACCTCAGAAATAGGACCTCAGATATAGGACATCAGCAATAGGAGCTCAGCATTGTGACCTCAGAATTGTGACCTCAGCAATAGGACCTCAGCATTGTAACCTCAGCAATAGGACCTCATCAATAGTACCTCATCAATAGGACCTCAGCAATAAGACCTCAGCAATAGGACCTCAGCATTGAGAACTCAGCATTGTAACCTCAGCAATAGGACCTCAGCAATAGGACCTCAGCATTGTGACCTCAGCATTGTGACCTCAGCATTGTGACCTCAGCATTGTGACCTCAGCATTGTGACCTCAGCGGTAGGACCTCAGCAGTAGGACCTCAGCAATAGGACCTGAGCAATAGGACCTCAGCAATAGGACCTCAGCAATAGGACCTCAGCATTGTGACCTCAGCAATAGGACCTCAGCATTGTGACCTCAGCATTGTGAACTCAGCAATAGGACATCAGAAATAGGACCTAAGTATTGTGACCGCAGCATAGTGACCTCAGCATTGTGACCTCAGAAACAGGACCTCAGCAATAGGACCTCAGCAATATGACCTCAGCAATAGGACCTTAGCAAAAGGACCTCAACATTGAGACCTCAGCAATAGGACCTCAGCATTGTGACCTCAGCAAGAGGACCTCAGAAATAGGACCTCAGCATTGTGACCTCAGCATTGTGACCTCAGCAATAGGACCGCAAAACTGTGACCTCAGCAATAGGACCTCAGCATTCTGACCTCAGCAACAGGACCTCTGCATTGTGACCTCAGCAGTAGGACCTCAGCAGTAGGACCTCAGCAATAGGACCTCAGCACTGTGACCTCAGCACTGTGACCTCAGCAGTAGGACCTCAGCAATAGGACCTCAGCAATAGGACCTCAGCAATAGCACCTCAGCATTGTGACCTCAGCAATAGGACCTCAGCAATAGGACCTCAGAATTGTGATCTCAGCAATACGACCTCAGCAATAGGACCTCAGCATTAGGACATCAGCAATAGGACCTCAGCAATTGGACCTCAGCATTGTGACCTCAGCAATAGGACCTAAGCAGTAGGACCTTAGAAATAGGATCTCAGCATTGTGACCTCAGCAATAGGACCTCAGCATTGTGATCTCAGCAATACGACCTCAGCAATAGGACCGCAGCAATAGGACATCAGCAATAGGACCTCAGCAATTGGACCTCAGCATTGTGACCTCAGAAATAGGACCTCAGCAATTGGACCTCAGCATTGTGACCTCAGCATTGTGACCTCAGCAATAGGACCTCAGCAATAGGACCTCAGCAATAGGACCTCAGCATTGTGACCTCAGATTTCTGAACTCAGGAATAGGACCTCAGCATTGTAACCTCAGCAATAGGACCTCAGCAATAGGACCTCAGCATTGTGACCTCAGCATTGTGACCTCACCGGTAGGACCTCAGCAATAGGACCTCAGCAATGGGACCTCAGCAATAGGACCTCAGCATTGTGACCTCACCATTGTGACCTCAGCAACAGGACCTCAGCAACAGGACCTCCGCATTGTGACCTCAGCAATAGGACCTCAGCAAGAGGACCTCAGCATTGTTACCTCAGGAACAGGACCTCAGCAATACGACCTCAGTAATAGGACCTCAACTTTGTGACCTCAGCATTGTGACCTCAGCATTGTGACCTCAGCAATAGTACCTCAGAACTAGCATCTCAACAATTATACCTCCGAATTCTGACCTCAGCAATAGGACCTCAGCATTGTGACCTCAGCATTGTGACCTCAGCACTGTGACCTCAGCAATAGGACCTCAGCAATAGGACCTCAGCATTGTGACATCAGCAATAGGACCTCAGCAATAGGACCTCAGCAGTAGGACCTCAGTATTGTGACCTGAGCAATAGGACCTCAACAATAGGACCTCAGCATTGTGACCTCAGCAATAGGACCTCAGCAATAGGACCTCAGGAATAGGACCTCAGCATTGTGACCTCAGCAATAGGACCTCAGCAAAAGGACCTCAGCATTGTGACCTCAGCAATAGGACATCAGCATTGTGACCTCAGCAATAGTACCTCAGTACTAGCACCTCAGCAATTATACCTCCGAATTCTGACCTCAGCAATAGGACCTCAGCATTGTGACCTCAGCAATAGGACCTCAGCACTTTGACCTCAGCAATAGGATCTCAGCAATAGGAACTCAGAAATAGGACCTCAGCATTGTGACATCAGCAATAGGACCTCAGCAATAGGACCTCAGCATTAGGACCTCAGTATTGTGACCTGAGCAATAGGACCTCAACAATGGGTCCTCAGGATTCTGACCTCAGCAATAGCACCTCAGCAATAGGACCTCAGCATTAGGACCTCAGTAATAGGACCTCAACATTGTGACCTCAGCAATACGACCTCTGCAATAGGACCTCAGCATTGAGAACTCAGCATTTTAACCTCAGCAATAGGACCTCAGCAATAGGACCTCAGCATTGTGACCTCAGCATTGTGACCTAAGCATTGTGACCTCAGCAATAGTACCTCAGCACTAGCACCTAAGGAATTATACCTCCGAATTCTGACCTCAGAAACAGGACCTCAGCATTGTGACGTCAGCATTGTGACCTCAGCAATAGGACCTCAGAAATAAGACCACAGCAATAGGACCTCAGAAACAGGACCTGAGCATTGTGACCTCAGTATTGTGACCTCAGAAACAGGACCTCAGCAATAGGACCTCACAATTGTGACCTCAGAAACAGGACCTCAGCAACAGGACCTCAGCAACAGGACCTCCGCATTGTGACCTCAGCAATAGGACCTCAGCATTGTGACCTCAGCATTGTGACCTGAGCATTGTGACCTCAGCAATAGGACCTCAGCAATAGGACCTCAGCATTTTGACCTAAGCAATAGGACCTCAGTAATAGGACCTCAGCATTGTGACCTCAGCATTGTGACCTCAGCAATAGGACCTCAGCAATAGGACCTCAGAAATAAGACCACAGCAATAGGACCTCAGAAACAGGACCTCAGCAATAGGACCTCAGCATTGTGACCTCAGCATTCTGACCTCAACATTGTGACCTCAGCAATAGGACCTCAGCATTTTGACCTCAGCAATAGGACCTCAGCATTGTGACCTCAGTAATAGAACCTCAGCAATACGACCTCAGTAATACGACCTCAGCATTAGGACCTCAGCATTGTGACCTCAGCAATAAATCCTCAGCAATAGGACCTCAGCATTCTGACCTCAGCAATAGGACCTCAGCTTTGTGACCTCAGCATTGTGACCTCAGCAATAGGACCTCAGCAATAGGACCTCAACACTGTGACCTCAGCAATAGGACCTCAGCACTGTGACCTCAGCAATAGGATCTCATCAATAGGAACTCAGAAATAGGACCTCAGCATTGTGACATCAGCAATAGGACCTCAGCAATAGGACCTCAGCAGTAGGACCTCAGTATTTTGACCTGAGCAATAGGACCTCAACAATAGGACCTCAGCATTGTGACCTCAGCATTGTGACCTCAGCAATAGGACCTCATCAATAGGACCTCAGTATTGTGACCTCAGCAATAGGACCTCAGCAATAGGACCTCAGCATTGTCACATCAGCAATAGGACCACAGCAATAGGACCTCAGCAATAGGACCTCAGCAATAGGACCTCAGCAATAGGACCTCAGCATTGTCACATCAGCAATAGGACCTCAGCAATAGGACCTCAGCATTGTGACCTCAGCATTGTGACCTCACCGGTAGGACCTCAGCAATAGGACCTCAGCAATAGGACCTCAGCAATAGGACCTCAGCATTGTGACCTCACCATTGTGACCTCAGCAACAGGACCTCAGCAACAGGACCTCAGCATTGTTACCTCAGGAACAGGACCTCAGCAATACGACCTCAGTAATAGGACCTCAACTTTGTGACCTCAGCATTGTGACCTCAGCATTGTGACCTCAGCAATAGTACCTCAGAACTAGCACCTCAGCAATTATACCTCCGAATTCTGACCTCAGCAATAGGACATCAGCATTGTGACCTCAGCATTCTGACCTCAGTATTGTGACCTCAGCACTGTGACCTCAGCAATAGGGCCTCAGCAATAGGACCTCAGCATTGTGACATCAGCAATAGGACCTCAGCAATAGGACCTCAGCAGTAGGACCTCAGTATTGTGACCTGAGCAATAGGACCTCAACAATAGGACCTCAGAATTGTGACCTCAGCAATAGGACCTCAGCAATAGGACCTCAGCAATAGGACCTCAGCATTGTGACCTCAGCAATAGGACCTCAGCAAAAGGACCTCAGCATTGTGACCTCAGCAATAGGACATCAGCATTGTGACCTCAGCAATAGGACCTCAGCATTGTGACCTCAGCAATAGTACCTCAGTACTAGCACCTCAGCAATTATACCTCCGAATTCTGACCTCAGCAATAGGACCTCAGCATTGTGACCTCAGCAATAGGACCTCAGCACTTTGACCTCAGCAATAGGATCTCAGCAATAGGAACTCAGAAATAGGACCTCAGCATTGTGACATCAGCAATAGGACCTCAGCAATAGGACCTCAGCATTAGGACCTCAGTATTGTGACCTGAGCAATAGGACCTCAACAATGGGACCTCAGCATTCTGACCTCAGCAATAGGACCTCAGCAATAGGACGTCAGCAATAGGACCTCAGCAATAGGACCTCAGCATTAGGACCTCAGTAATAGGACCTCAACATTGTGACCTCAGCAATACGACCTCTGCAATAGGACCTCAGCATTGAGAACTCAGCATTTTAACCTCAGCAATAGGACCTCAGCAATAGGACCTCAGCATTGTGACCTCAGCATTGTGACCTAAGCATTGTGACCTTAGCAATAGTACCTCAGCACTAGCACCTAAGCAATTATACCTCCGAATTCTGACCTCAGCAATAGGACCTCAGCATTTTGACCTCAGCATTGTGACTTCAGCAATAGGACCTCAGCAATAGGACCTCAGCAATAGGACCTGAGCATTGTGACCTCAGCATTGTTAACTCAGTAGTAGGACCTCAGCAATAGGACCTCAGCATTGTGACCTCAGCAATAGGACCTCAGCAATGGACCTCAGCATTGTGACCTCAGAATTGTGAACTCAGCAATAGGACCTCAGCATTGTAACCTCAGCAATAGGACCTCAGCATTGTGACCTCAGCAATAGGACCTCAGCAATAGGACCTCAGCATTAGGACCTCAGCAATAGGACCTCAACATTGTGACCTCAGCAATACGACCTCAGCAATAGGACCTCAGCATTGAGAACTCAGCACTGTGACCTCAGCAATAGGACCTCAGCAATAGGACCTCAGCATTGTGACCTCAGCATTGTGACCTCAGCATTGTGACCTCAGCGGTAGGACCTCAGCAATAGGACCTCTGCAATAGGACCTCAGCAATAGGACCTCAGCATTGTGACCTCAGCATTGTGACCTCAGCAATAGGACCTCAGCAACAGGACCTCAGCAACAGGACCTCCGCATTGTGACCTCAGCAATAGGACCTCAGCATTGTGACCTCAGCATTGTGACCTCAGCATTGTGACCTCAGCAATCGGACCACAGCAATAGGACCACAGCAATAGGACCTCAGAAACAGGACCTCAGCATTGTGACGTCAGCATTGTGACCTCAGCAATAGGACCTCAGAAATAAGACCACAGCAATAGGACCTCAGAAACAGGACCTCAGCATTGTGACCTCAGTATTGTGACCTCAGAAACAGGACCTCAGCAATAGGACCTCACAATTGTGACCTCAGAAACAGGACCTCAGCAACAGGACCTCAGCAACAGGACCTCCGCATTGTGACCTCAGCAATAGGACCTCAGCATTGTGACCTCAGCATTGTGACCTGAGCATTGTGACCTCAGCAATAGGACCTCAGCAATAGGACCTCAGCATTTTGACCTAAGCAATAGGACCTCAGTAATAGGACCTCAGCATTGTGACCTCAGCATTGTGACCTCAGCAATAGGACCTCAGCCATAGGACCTCCGAAATAAGACCACAGCAATAGGACCTCAGAAACAGGACCTCAGCATTGTGACCTCAGCATTGTGACCTCAGCATTCTGACCTCAACATTGTGACCTCAGCAATAGGACCTCAGCATTTTGACCTCAGCAATAGGACCTCAGCATTGTGACCTCAGTAATAGAACCTCAGCAATACGACCTCAGCAATACGACCTCAGCATTAGGACCTCAGCATTGTGACCTCAGCAATAGGACCTCAGCAATAGGACCTCAGCATTCTGACCTCAGCAATAGGACCTCAGCTTTGTGACCTCAGCATTCTGACCTCAGCAATAGGACCTCAAAACTGTGACCTCAGCAATAGGACCTCAGCACTGTGACCTCAGCAATAGGATCTCATCAATAGGAACTCAGAAATAGGACCTCAGCATTGTGACATCAGCAATAGGACCTCAGCAATAGGACCTCAGCAGTAGGACCTCAGTATTTTGACCTGAGCAATAGGACCTCAACAATAGGACCTCAGCATTGTGACCTCAGCATTGTGACCTCAGCAATAGGACCTCATCAATAGGACCTCAGTATTGTGACCTCAGCAATAGGACCTCAGCAATAGGACCTCAGCATTGTGACCTCAGCAATAGGACCTCAGCATTGTGACATCAGCAATAGGACCTCAGCAATAGGACCTCAGCAGTAGGACCTCAGTATTGTGACGTGAGCAATAGGACCTCAACAATAGGATCTCAGCATTGTGACCTCAGCATTGTGACCTCAGCATTGTGACCTCAGCAACAGGACCTCCGCATTGTGACCTCAGCAATAGGACCTCAGCATTGTGACCTAAGCAATAGGACCTCAGTAATAGGACCTCAGCATTGTGACCTCAGCATTGTGACCTCAGCAATAGGACCTCAGGAATAGGACCTCAGAAATTAGACCACAGCAATAGGACCTCAGAAACAGGACCTCAGCAATAGGACCTCAGCATTGTGACCTCAGCATTCTGACCTCAACATTGTGACCTCAGCAATAGGACCTCAGAATTTTGACCTCAGCAATAGGACCTCAGCATTGTGACCTCAGTAATAGAACCTCAGCAATACGACCTCAGCAATACGACCTCAGCATTAGGACCTCAGCATTGTGACCTCAGCAATAGGACCTCAGCAATAGGACCTCAGCATTCTGACCTCAGCAATAGGACCTCAGCTTTGTGACCTCAGCATTGTGACCTCAGCAATAGGACCTCAGCAATAGGACCTCAACACTGTGACCTCAGCAATAGGACCTCAGCACTGTGACCTCAGCAATAGGATCTCATCAATAGGAACTCAGAAATAGGACCTCAGCATTGTGACATCAGCAATAGGACCTCAGCAGTAGGACCTCAGTATTTTGACCTGAGCAATAGGACCTCAACAATAGGACCTCAGCATTGTGACCTCAGCATTGTGACCTCAGCAATAGGACCTCATCAATAGGACCTCAGTATTGTGACCTCAGCAATAGGACCTCAGCAATAGGACCTCAGCATTGTCACATCAGCAATAGGACCACAGCAATAGGACCTCAGCAATAGGACCTCAGCAATAGGACCTCAGCAATAGGACCTCAGCATTGTCACATCAGCAATAGGACCTCAGCAATAGGACCTCAGCATTGTGACCTCAGCATTGTGACCTCACCGGTAGGACCTCAGCAATAGGACCTCAGCAATAGGACCTCAGCAATAGGACCTCAGCATTGTGACCTCAGAATTCTGAACTCAGCAATAGGACCTCAGCATTGTAACCTCAGCAATAGGACCTCAGCAATAGGACCTCAACATTGTGACCTCAGCAATACGACCTCTGCAATAGGACCTCAGCAATAGGACCTCAGCAATATGACATCAGCAATAGGACCTCAGAAATGTGACCTCAGCATTGTGACCTCAGCAATAGGACCTCAGCATTGTGACCTCAGAAATAGGATCTCAGCAATAGGACCTCAGCAATAGGACCTCAGCATTGTGACCTCAGCAATAGGACCTCAGCAATAGGACCTCAGCAATAGGACCTCAGCATTGTGACCTGAGCTTTGTGACCTGAGCATTGTGACCTCAGCAATAGGACCTCAGCAATAGGACCTCAGCAATAGGACCTCAGCATTGTGACCTCAGCAATAGGACCTCAGCAATAGGACCTCAGCATTGTGACCTCAGCAATAGGACCTCAGCATTGTGACCTCAGCAATACGAGCTCAGCAATAGGACATCAACATTGTGACCTCAGCAATAGGACCTCAGCATTGTGACCTCAGCAATACGACCTCAGCAATAGGACCTCAGCATTGTGACCTCAGCAATAGGAGCTCAGCAATAGGACCTCAACATTGTGACCTCAGCAAAAGGACCACAACATTGAGACCTCAGCAATAGGACCTCAGCATTGTGACCTCAGCAAGAGGACCTCAGCAATAGGTCCTCAGCATTGTGACCTCAGCAATAGGACCTGAGCAATAGGACCTCAGCATTGTGACCTCAGCATTGTGACGTCAGCAAAAGGACAGAAGCAATAGGACATCAGCAGTAGGACCTCAGCAATGGGACCTCAGCATTGTGACCTCAGCATTGTGACCTCAATAATAGGTCCACAGCAAGAGGACCACAGCAATAGTACTTCAGAAACAGGACCTCAGCATGGTGACCTCAACATTGTGACCTCAGCAATAGGACCTCAGCAATAAGACCTCAGCATTGGGACCTCAGCAAGAGGACCTCAGAAATAGGACCTCAGCATTGGGACCTCAGCATTGTGACCTCAACATTGTGACCTCAGAATTTTGACCTCAGCAAAAGGACCTCAGCATTGTGACCTCAACATTGTGACCTCAGCAATAGGAGCTCAGCAATAGTACCTCAGCATTGTGACCTCAGGAATAGGACCTCAGCATTTTGACCTCAGCAATAGGACCTCAGTAATAGGACCTCAGCATTGTGACCTCAGCATTGTGACCTCAGAAATAGGACCTCAGCAATAGGACCTCAGCTTTGTGAGCTCAGAAATAAGACCACAGCAATAGGACCTCAGAAACAGGACCTCAGCAATAGGACCCCAGAATTGGGACCTCAGCAAAAGGACCTCAGCAATAGGACCTCAGCATTGTGACCTCAGCATTGTGACCTCAGATTTTGACCTCAGCAATAGGACCTCAGCATTGTGACCTCAGCATTAGGACCTCAGCATTGTGACCTCAGCAATACGACCTCAGCAATAGGACCTCAGCATTGTGACCTCAGCATTGTGACCTCAGCAATAGGACCTCAGCAACAGGACCTCAGCAATAGGACCTCAGCATTGTGACCTGAGCTTTGTGACCTGAGCATTGTGACCTCAGCAATAGGACCTTAGCAATAGGACCTCAGCAATAGGACCTCAGCATTGTGACCTCAGCATTGTGAACTCAGCAATAGGACATCAGAAATAGGACCTAAGGATTGTGACCGCAGCATAGTGACCTCAGCATTGTGACCTCAGAAACAGGACCTCAGCAATAGGACCTCAGCAATATGACCTCAGCAATAGGACCTCAGCAAAAGGACCTCAACATTGAGACCTCAGCAATAGGACCTCAGCATTGTGACCTCAGCAATAGGACCTCAGCAATAGGACCTCAGCATTGTGACCTCAGCAATAGGACCTGAGCAATAGGACCTCAGCATTGTGACCTCAGCATTGTGACGTCAGCAAAAGGACAGAAGCAATAGGACATGAGCAGTAGGACCTCAGCAATGGGACCTCAGCATTGTGACCTCAGCATTGTGACCTCAGCAATAGGACCTCTAAACTGTGACCTCAGCAATAGGACCTCAGCTTTGTGACCTCAGCATTGTGACCTCAGCAATAGGACCTCAGCTATAGGACATCAGCAATAAGACCTCAGCAATTGGACCTCAGCATTGTGACCTCAGTAATAGGACCTAAGCAGTAGGACCTCAGCAATAGGACCACAGCATTGTGAACTCAGCAATAGGACCTCAGCAATAGGACCTCAGCATTGTGATCTCAGCAATACGACCTCAGCAATAGGACCTCAGCAATAGGACATCAGCAATACGACCTCAGAAATTGGACCTCAGCATTGTGACCTCAGAAATAGGACCTCAGCAATAGGACCTCAGCATTGTGATCTCAGCAATACGACCTCAGCAGTAGGACATCAGCAATAGGACATCAGCAATAGGACCTCAGCAATTGGACCTCAGCATTGTGACCTCAGAAATAGGACCTCAGAAATAGGACCTCAGATATAGGACATCAGCAATAGGAGCTCAGCATTGTGACCTCAGAATTGTGACCTCAGCAATAGGACCTCAGCATTGTAACCTCAGCAATAGGACCTCATCAATAGTACCTCATCAATAGGACCTCAGCAATAAGACCTCAGCAATAGGACCTCAGCATTGAGAACTCAGCATTGTAACCTCAGCAATAGGACCTCAGCAATAGGACCTCAGCATTGTGACCTCAGCATTGTGACCTCAGCATTGTGACCTCAGCATTGTGACCTCAGCATTGTGACCTCAGCGGTAGGACCTCAGCAGTAGGACCTCAGCAATAGGACCTGAGCAATAGGACCTCAGCAATAGGACCTCAGCAATAGGACCTCAGCATTGTGACCTCAGCAATAGGACCTCAGCATTGTGACCTCAGCATTGTGAACTCAGCAATAGGACATCAGAAATAGGACCTAAGTATTGTGACCGCAGCATAGTGACCTCAGCATTGTGACCTCAGAAACAGGACCTCAGCAATAGGACCTCAGCAATATGACCTCAGCAATAGGACCTTAGCAAAAGGACCTCAACATTGAGACCTCAGCAATAGGACCTCAGCATTGTGACCTCAGCAAGAGGACCTCAGAAATAGGACCTCAGCATTGTGACCTCAGCATTGTGACCTCAGCAATAGGACCGCAAAACTGTGACCTCAGCAATAGGACCTCAGCATTCTGACCTCAGCAACAGGACCTCTGCATTGTGACCTCAGCAGTAGGACCTCAGCAGTAGGACCTCAGCAATAGGACCTCAGCACTGTGACCTCAGCACTGTGACCTCAGCAGTAGGACCTCAGCAATAGGACCTCAGCAATAGGACCTCAGCAATAGCACCTCAGCATTGTGACCTCAGCAATAGGACCTCAGCAATAGGACCTCAGAATTGTGATCTCAGCAATACGACCTCAGCAATAGGACCTCAGCATTAGGACATCAGCAATAGGACCTCAGCAATTGGACCTCAGCATTGTGACCTCAGCAATAGGACCTAAGCAGTAGGACCTTAGAAATAGGATCTCAGCATTGTGACCTCAGCAATAGGACCTCAGCATTGTGATCTCAGCAATACGACCTCAGCAATAGGACCGCAGCAATAGGACATCAGCAATAGGACCTCAGCAATTGGACCTCAGCATTGTGACCTCAGAAATAGGACCTCAGCAATTGGACCTCAGCATTGTGACCTCAGCATTGTGACCTCAGCAATAGGACCTCAGCAATAGGACCTCAGCAATAGGACCTCAGCATTGTGACCTCAGATTTCTGAACTCAGGAATAGGACCTCAGCATTGTAACCTCAGCAATAGGACCTCAGCAATAGGACCTCAACATTGTGACCTCAGCAATACGACCTCTGCAATAGGACCTCAGCATTGAGAACTCAGCATTATAACCTCAGCAATAGGACCTCAGCAATAGGACCTCAGCATTGTGACCTCAGCATTGTGACCTCACCGGTAGGACCTCAGCAATAGGACCTCAGCAATGGGACCTCAGCAATAGGACCTCAGCATTGTGACCTCACCATTGTGACCTCAGCAACAGGACCTCAGCAACAGGACCTCCGCATTGTGACCTCAGCAATAGGACCTCAGCAAGAGGACCTCAGCATTGTTACCTCAGGAACAGGACCTCAGCAATACGACCTCAGTAATAGGACCTCAACTTTGTGACCTCAGCATTGTGACCTCAGCATTGTGACCTCAGCAATAGTACCTCAGAACTAGCATCTCAACAATTATACCTCCGAATTCTGACCTCAGCAATAGGACCTCAGCATTGTGACCTCAGCATTGTGACCTCAGCACTGTGACCTCAGCAATAGGACCTCAGCAATAGGACCTCTGCATTGTGACATCAGCAATAGGACCTCAGCAATAGGACCTCAGCAGTAGGACCTCAGTATTGTGACCTGAGCAATAGGACCTCAACAATAGGACCTCAGCATTGTGACCTCAGCAATAGGACCTCAGCAATAGGACCTCAGGAATAGGACCTCAGCATTGTGACCTCAGCAATAGGACCTCAGCAAAAGGACCTCAGCATTGTGACCTCAGCAATAGGACATCAGCATTGTGACCTCAGCAATAGGACCTCAGCATTGTGACCTCAGCAATAGTACCTCAGTACTAGCACCTCAGCAATTATACCTCCGAATTCTGACCTCAGCAATAGGACCTCAGCATTGTGACCTCAGCAATAGGACCTCAGCACTTTGACCTCAGCAATAGGATCTCAGCAATAGGAACTCAGAAATAGGACCTCAGCATTGTGACATCAGCAATAGGACCTCAGCAATAGGACCTCAGCATTAGGACCTCAGTATTGTGACCTGAGCAATAGGACCTCAACAATGGGTCCTCAGGATTCTGACCTCAGCAATAGCACCTCAGCAATAGGACCTCAGCATTAGGACCTCAGTAATAGGACCTCAACATTGTGACCTCAGCAATACGACCTCTGCAATAGGACCTCAGCATTGAGAACTCAGCATTTTAACCTCAGCAATAGGACCTCAGCAATAGGACCTCAGCATTGTGACCTCAGCATTGTGACCTCAGCAATAGGACCTCAGCAATAGGACCTCAGAAATAAGACCACAGCAATAGGACCTCAGAAACAGGACCTCAGCAATAGGACCTCAGCATTGTGACCTCAGCATTCTGACCTCAACATTGTGACCTCAGCAATAGGACCTCAGCATTTTGACCTCAGCAATAGGACCTCAGCATTGTGACCTCAGTAATAGAACCTCAGCAATACGACCTCAGTAATACGACCTCAGCATTAGGACCTCAGCATTGTGACCTCAGCAATAAATCCTCAGCAATAGGACCTCAGCATTCTGACCTCAGCAATAGGACCTCAGCTTTGTGACCTCAGCATTGTGACCTCAGCAATAGGACCTCAGCAATAGGACCTCAGCATTGTGATCTCAGCAATACGACCTCAGCAGTAGGACATCAGCAATAGGACATCAGCAATAGGACCTCAGCAATTGGACCTCAGCATTGTGACCTCAGAAATAGGACCTCAGAAATAGGACCTCAAATATAGGACATCAGCAATAGGAGCTCAGCATTGTGACCTCAGAATTGTGACCTCAGCAATAGGACCTCAGCATTGTAACCTCAGCAATAGGACCTCATCAATAGTACCTCATCAATAGGACCTCAGCAATAAGACCTCAGCAATAGGACCTCAGCATTGAGAACTCAGCATTGTAACCTCAGCAATAGGACCTCAGCAATAGGACCTCAGCATTGTGACCTCAGCATTGTGACCTCAGCATTGTGACCTCAGCATTGTGACCTCAGCATTGTGACCTCAGCGGTAGGACCTCAGCAGTAGGACCTCAGCAATAGGACCTGAGCAATAGGACCTCAGCAATAGGACCTCAGCAATAGGACCTCAGCATTGTGACCTCAGCAATAGGACCTCAGCATTGTGACCTCAGCATTGTGAACTCAGCAATAGGACATCAGAAATAGGACCTAAGTATTGTGACCGCAGCATAGTGACCTCAGCATTGTGACCTCAGAAACAGGACCTCAGCAATAGGACCTCAGCAATATGACCTCAGCAATAGGACCTTAGCAAAAGGACCTCAACATTGAGACCTCAGCAATAGGACCTCAGCATTGTGACCTCAGCAAGAGGACCTCAGAAATAGGACCTCAGCATTGTGACCTCAGCATTGTGACCTCAGCAATAGGACCGCAAAACTGTGACCTCAGCAATAGGACCTCAGCATTCTGACCTCAGCAACAGGACCTCTGCATTGTGACCTCAGCAGTAGGACCTCAGCAGTAGGACCTCAGCAATAGGACCTCAGCACTGTGACCTCAGCACTGTGACCTCAGCAGTAGGACCTCAGCAATAGGACCTCAGCAATAGGACCTCAGCAATAGCACCTCAGCATTGTGACCTCAGCAATAGGACCTCAGCAATAGGACCTCAGAATTGTGATCTCAGCAATACGACCTCAGCAATAGGACCTCAGCATTAGGACATCAGCAATAGGACCTCAGCAATTGGACCTCAGCATTGTGACCTCAGCAATAGGACCTAAGCAGTAGGACCTTAGAAATAGGATCTCAGCATTGTGACCTCAGCAATAGGACCTCAGCATTGTGATCTCAGCAATACGACCTCAGCAATAGGACCGCAGCAATAGGACATCAGCAATAGGACCTCAGCAATTGGACCTCAGCATTGTGACCTCAGAAATAGGACCTCAGCAATTGGACCTCAGCATTGTGACCTCAGCATTGTGACCTCAGCAATAGGACCTCAGCAATAGGACCTCAGCAATAGGACCTCAGCATTGTGACCTCAGATTTCTGAACTCAGGAATAGGACCTCAGCATTGTAACCTCAGCAATAGGACCTCAGCAATAGGACCTCAACATTGTGACCTCAGCAATACGACCTCTGCAATAGGACCTCAGCATTGAGAACTCAGCATTATAACCTCAGCAATAGGACCTCAGCAATAGGACCTCAGCATTGTGACCTCAGCATTGTGACCTCACCGGTAGGACCTCAGCAATAGGACCTCAGCAATGGGACCTCAGCAATAGGACCTCAGCATTGTGACCTCACCATTGTGACCTCAGCAACAGGACCTCAGCAACAGGACCTCCGCATTGTGACCTCAGCAATAGGACCTCAGCAAGAGGACCTCAGCATTGTTACCTCAGGAACAGGACCTCAGCAATACGACCTCAGTAATAGGACCTCAACTTTGTGACCTCAGCATTGTGACCTCAGCATTGTGACCTCAGCAATAGTACCTCAGAACTAGCATCTCAACAATTATACCTCCGAATTCTGACCTCAGCAATAGGACCTCAGCATTGTGACCTCAGCATTGTGACCTCAGCACTGTGACCTCAGCAATAGGACCTCAGCAATAGGACCTCAGCATTGTGACATCAGCAATAGGACCTCAGCAATAGGACCTCAGCAGTAGGACCTCAGTATTGTGACCTGAGCAATAGGACCTCAACAATAGGACCTCAGCATTGTGACCTCAGCAATAGGACCTCAGCAATAGGACCTCAGGAATAGGACCTCAGCATTGTGACCTCAGCAATAGGACCTCAGCAAAAGGACCTCAGCATTGTGACCTCAGCAATAGGACATCAGCATTGTGACCTCAGCAATAGGACCTCAGCATTGTGACCTCAGCAATAGTACCTCAGTACTAGCACCTCAGCAATTATACCTCCGAATTCTGACCTCAGCAATAGGACCTCAGCATTGTGACCTCAGCAATAGGACCTCAGCACTTTGACCTCAGCAATAGGATCTCAGCAATAGGAACTCAGAAATAGGACCTCAGCATTGTGACATCAGCAATAGGACCTCAGCAATAGGACCTCAGCATTAGGACCTCAGTATTGTGACCTGAGCAATAGGACCTCAACAATGGGTCCTCAGGATTCTGACCTCAGCAATAGCACCTCAGCAATAGGACCTCAGCATTAGGACCTCAGTAATAGGACCTCAACATTGTGACCTCAGCAATACGACCTCTGCAATAGGACCTCAGCATTGAGAACTCAGCATTTTAACCTCAGCAATAGGACCTCAGCAATAGGACGTCAGCATTGTGACCTCAGCATTGTGACCTCAGCAATAGGACCTCAGCAATAGGACCTCAGAAATAAGACCACAGCAATAGGACCTCAGAAACAGGACCTCAGCAATAGGACCTCAGCATTGTGACCTCAGCATTCTGACCTCAACATTGTGACCTCAGCAATAGGACCTCAGCATTTTGACCTCAGCAATAGGACATCACCATGGTGACCTCAGTAATAGAACCTCAGCAATACGACCTCAGTAATACGACCTCAGCATTAGGACCTCAGCATTGTGACCTCAGCAATAAATCCTCAGCAATAGGACCTCAGCATTCTGACCTCAGCAATAGGACCTCAGCTTTGTGACCTCAGCATTGTGACCTCAGCAATAGGACCTCAGCAATAGGACCTCAACACTGTGACCTCAGCAATAGGACCTCAGCACTGTGACCTCAGCAATAGGATCTCATCAATAGGAACTCAGAAATAGGACCTCAGCATTGTGACATCAGCAATAGGACCTCAGCAATAGGACCTCAGCAGTAGGACCTCAGTATTTTGACCTGAGCAATAGGACCTCAACAATAGGACCTCAGCATTGTGACCTCAGCATTGTGACCTCAGCAATAGGACCTCATCAATAGGACCTCAGTATTGTGACCTCAGCAATAGGACCTCAGCAATAGGACCTCAGCATTGTCACATCAGCAATAGGACCACAGCAATAGGACCTCAGCAATAGGACCTCAGCAATAGGACCTCAGCAATAGGACCTCAGCATTGTCACATCAGCAATAGGACCTCAGCAATAGGACCTCAGCATTGTGACCTCAGCATTGTGACCTCACCGGTAGGACCTCAGCAATAGGACCTCAGCAATAGGACCTCAGCAATAGGACCTCAGCATTGTGACCTCACCATTGTGACCTCAGCAACAGGACCTCAGCAACAGGACCTCAGCATTGTTACCTCAGGAACAGGACCTCAGCAATACGACCTCAGTAATAGGACCTCAACTTTGTGACCTCAGCATTGTGACCTCAGCATTGTGACCTCAGCAATAGTACCTCAGAACTAGCACCTCAGCAATTATACCTCCGAATTCTGACCTCAGCAATAGGACCTCAGCATTGTGACCTCAGCATTCTGACCTCAGTATTGTGACCTCAGCACTGTGACCTCAGCAATAGGGCCTCAGCAATAGGACCTCAGCATTGTGACATCAGCAATAGGACCTCAGCAATAGGACCTCAGCAGTAGGACCTCAGTATTGTGACCTGAGCAATAGGACCTCAACAATAGGACCTCAGCATTGTGACCTCAGCAATAGGACCTCAGCAATAGGACCTCAGCAATAGGACCTCAGCATTGTGACCTCAGCAATAGGACCTCAGCAAAAGGACCTCAGCATTGTGACCTCAGCAATAGGACATCAGCATTGTGACCTCAGCAATAGGACCTCAGCATTGTGACCTCAGCAATAGTACCTCAGTACTAGCACCTCAGCAATTATACCTCCGAATTCTGACCTCAGCAATAGGACCTCAGCATTGTGACCTCAGCAATAGGACCTCAGCACTTTGACCTCAGCAATAGGATCTCAGCAATAGGAACTCAGAAATAGGACCTCAGCATTGTGACATCAGCAATAGGACCTCAGCAATAGGACCTCAGCATTAGGACCTCAATATTGTGACCTGAGCAATAGGACCTCAACAATGGGACCTCAGCATTCTGACCTCAGCAATAGGACCTCAGCAATAGGACGTCAGCAATAGGACCTCAGCAATAGGACCTCAGCATTAGGACCTCAGTAATAGGACCTCAACATTGTGACCTCAGCAATACGACCTCTGCAATAGGACCTCAGCATTGAGAACTCAGCATTTTAACCTCAGCAATAGGACCTCAGCAATAGGACCTCAGCATTGTGACCTCAGCATTGTGACCTAAGCATTGTGACCTTAGCAATAGTACCTCAGCACTAGCACCTAAGCAATTATACCTCCGAATTCTGACCTCAGCAATAGGACCTCAGCATTTTGACCTCAGCATTGTGACTTCAGCAATAGGACCTCAGCAATAGGACCTCAGCAATAGGACCTGAGCATTGTGACCTCAGCATTGTTAACTCAGTAGTAGGACCTCAGCAATAGGACCTCAGCATTGTGACCTCAGCAATAGGACCTCAGCAATGGACCTCAGCATTGTGACCTCAGAATTGTGAACTCAGCAATAGGACCTCAGCATTGTAACCTCAGCAATAGGACCTCAGCATTGTGACCTCAGCAATAGGACCTCAGCAATAGGACCTCAGCATTAGGACCTCAGCAATAGGACCTCAACATTGTGACCTCAGCAATACGACCTCAGCAATAGGACCTCAGCATTGAGAACTCAGCACTGTGACCTCAGCAATAGGACCTCAGCAATAGGACCTCAGCATTGTGACCTCAGCATTGTGACCTCAGCATTGTGACCTCAGTGGTAGGACCTCAGCAATAGGACCTCTGCAATAGGACCTCAGCAATAGGACCTCAGCATTGTGACCTCAGCATTGTGACCTCAGCAATAGGACCTCAGCAACAGGACCTCAGCAACAGGACCTCCGCATTGTGACCTCAGCAATAGGACCTCAGCATTGTGACCTCAGCATTGTGACCTCAGCATTGTGACCTCAGCAATCGGACCACAGCAATAGGACCACAGCAATAGGACCTCAGAAACAGGACCTCAGCATTGTGACGTCAGCATTGTGACCTCAGCAATAGGACCTCAGAAATAAGACCACAGCAATAGGACCTCAGAAACAGGACCTCAGCATTGTGACCTCAGTATTGTGACCTCAGAAACAGGACCTCAGCAATAGGACCTCACAATTGTGACCTCAGAAACAGGACCTCAGCAACAGGACCTCAGCAACAGGACCTCCGCATTGTGACCTCAGCAATAGGACCTCAGCATTGTGACCTCAGCATTGTGACCTGAGCATTGTGACCTCAGCAATAGGACCTCAGCAATAGGACCTCAGCATTTTGACCTAAGCAATAGGACCTCAGTAATAGGACCTCAGCATTGTGACCTCAGCATTGTGACCTCAGCAATAGGACCTCAGCCATAGGACCTCCGAAATAAGACCACAGCAATAGGACCTCAGAAACAGGACCTCAGCATTGTGACCTCAGCATTGTGACCTCAGCATTCTGACCTCAACATTGTGACCTCAGCAATAGGACCTCAGCATTTTGACCTCAGCAATAGGACCTCAGCATTGTGACCTCAGTAATAGAACCTCAGCAATTCGACCTCAGCAATACGACCTCAGCATTAGGACCTCAGCATTGTGACCTCAGCAATAGGACCTCAGCAATAGGACCTCAGCATTCTGACCTCAGCAATAGGACCTCAGCTTTGTGACCTCAGCATTCTGACCTCAGCAATAGGACCTCAACACTGTGACCTCAGCAATAGGACCTCAGCACTGTGACCTCAGCAATAGGATCTCATCAATAGGAACTCAGAAATAGGACCTCAGCATTGTGACATCAGCAATAGGACCTCAGCAATAGGACCTCAGCAGTAGGACCTCAGTATTTTGACCTGAGCAATAGGACCTCAACAATAGGACCTCAGCATTGTGACCTCAGCATTGTGACCTCAGCAATAGGACCTCATCAATAGGACCTCAGTATTGTGACCTCAGCAATAGGACCTCAGCAATAGGACCTCAGCATTGTGACCTCAGCAATAGGACCTCAGCATTGTGACATCAGCAATAGGACCTCAGCAATAGGACCTCAGCAGTAGGACCTCAGTATTGTGACGTGAGCAATAGGACCTCAACAATAGGATCTCAGCATTGTGACCTCAGCATTGTGACCTCAGCATTGTGACCTCAGCAACAGGACCTCCGCATTGTGACCTCAGCAATAGGACCTCAGCATTGTGACCTCAGCATTGTGACCTGAGCATTGTGACCTCAGCAATAGGACCTCAGCAATAGGACCTCAGCATTTTGACCTAAGCAATAGGACCTCAGTAATAGGACCTCAGCATTGTGACCTCAGCATTGTGACCTCAGCAATAGGACCTCAGCAATAGGACCTCAGAAATTAGACCACAGCAATAGGACCTCAGAAACAGGACCTCAGCAATAGGACCTCAGCATTGTGACCTCAGCATTCTGACCTCAACATTGTGACCTCAGCAATAGGACCTCAGAATTTTGACCTCAGCAATAGGACCTCAGCATTGTGACCTCAGTAATAGAACCTCAGCAATACGACCTCAGCAATACGACCTCAGCATTAGGACCTCAGCATTGTGACCTCAGCAATAGGACCTCAGCAATAGGACCTCAGCATTCTGACCTCAGCAATAGGACCTCAGCTTTGTGACCTCAGCATTGTGACCTCAGCAATAGGACCTCAGCAATAGGACCTCAACACTGTGACCTCAGCAATAGGACCTCAGCACTGTGACCTCAGCAATAGGATCTCATCAATAGGAACTCAGAAATAGGACCTCAGCATTGTGACATCAGCAATAGGACCTCAGCAGTAGGACCTCAGTATTTTGACCTGAGCAATAGGACCTCAACAATAGGACCTCAGCATTGTGACCTCAGCATTGTGACCTCAGCAATAGGACCTCATCAATAGGACCTCAGTATTGTGACCTCAGCAATAGGACCTCAGCAATAGGACCTCAGCATTGTCACATCAGCAATAGGACCACAGCAATAGGACCTCAGCAATAGGACCTCAGCAATAGGACCTCAGCAATAGGACCTCAGCATTGTCACATCAGCAATAGGACCTCAGCAATAGGACCTCAGCATTGTGACCTCAGCATTGTGACCTCACCGGTAGGACCTCAGCAATAGGACCTCAGCAATAGGACCTCAGCAATAGGACCTCAGCATTGTGACCTCACCATTGTGACCTCAGCAACAGGACCTCAGCAACAGGACCTCAGCATTGTTACATCAGGAACAGGACCTCAGCAATACGACCTCAGTAATAGGACCTCAACTTTGTGACCTCAGCATTGTGACCTCAGCATTGTGACCTCAGCAATAGTACCTCAGAACTAGCACCTCAGCAATTATACCTCCGAATTCTGACCTCAGCAATAGGACCTCAGCATTGTGACCTCAGCATTCTGACCTCAGTATTGTGACCTCAGCACTGTGACCTCAGCAATAGGACCTCAGCAATAGGACCTCAGCATTGTGACATCAGCAATATGACCTCAGCAATAGGACCTCAGCAGTAGGACCTCAGCATTGTGACCTGAGCAATAGGACCTCAACAATAGGACCTCAGCATTGTGACCTCAGCAATAGGACCTCAGCAATAGGACCTCAGGAATAGGACCTCAGCATTGTGACCTCAGCAATAGGACCGCAGCAAAAGGACCTCAGCATTGTGACCTCAGCAATAGGACATCAGCATTGTGACCTCAGCAATAGGACCTCAGCATTGTGACCTCAGCAATAGTACCTCAGTACTAGCACCTCAGCAATTATACCTCCGAATTCTGACCTCAGCAATAGGACCTCAGCATTGTGACCTCAGCAATAGGACCTCAGCAATAGGACCTCAGCAATAGGATCTCAGCAATAGGAACTCAGAAATAGGACCTCAGCATTGTGACATCAGCAATAGGACCTCAGCAATAGGACCTCAGCATTAGGACCTCAGTATTGTGACCTGAGCAATAGGACCTCAACAATGGGACCTCAGCATTCTGACCTCAGCAATAGGACCTCAGCAATAGGACGTCAGCAATAGGACCTCAGCAATAGGACCTCAGAAATAGGACCTCAGTAATAGGACCTCAACATTGTGACCTCAGCAATACGACCTCTGCAATAGGACCTCAGCATTGAGAACTCAGCATTTTAACCTCAGCAATAGGACCTCAGCAATAGGACCTCAGCATTGTGACCTCAGCATTGTGACCTAAGCATTGTGACCTTAGCAATAGTACCTCAGCACTAGCACCTAAGCAATTATACCTCCGAATTCTGACCTCAGCAATAGGACCTCAGCATTTTGACCTCAGCATTGTGACTTCAGCAATAGGACCTCAGCAATAGGACCTCAGCAATAGGACCTAAGCATTGTGACCTCAGCATTGTTAACTCAGTAGTAGGACCTCAGCAATAGGACCTCAGCATTGTGACCTCAGCAATAGGACCTCAGCAATGGACCTCAGCATTGTGACCTCAGAATTGTGAACTCAGCAATAGGACCTCAGCATTGTAACCTCAGCAATAGGACCTCAGCATTGTGACCTCAGCAATAGGACCTCAGCAATAGGACCTCAGCATTAGGACCTCAGCAATAGGACCTCAACATTGTGACCTCAGCAATACGACCTCAGCAATAGGACCTCAGCATTGAGAACTCAGCACTGTGACCTCAGCAATAGGACCTCAGCAATAGGACCTCAGCATTGTGACCTCAGCATTGTGACCTCAGCATTGTGACCTCAGCGGTAGGACCTCAGCAATAGGACCTCTGCAATAGGACCTCAGCAATAGGACCTCAGCATTGTGACCTCAGCATTGTGACCTCAGCAATAGGACCTCAGCAACAGGACCTCAGCAACAGGACCTCCGCATTGTGACCTCAGCAATAGGACCTCAGCATTGTGACCTCAGCATTGTGACCTCAGCATTGTGACCTCAGCAATCGGACCACAGCAATAGGACCACAGCAATAGGACCTCAGAAACAGGACCTCAGCATTGTGACGTCAGCATTGTGACCTCAGCAATAGGACCTCAGAAATAAGACCACAGCAATAGGACCTCAGAAACAGGACCTCAGCATTGTGACCTCAGTATTGTGACCTCAGAAACAGGACCTCAGCAATAGGACCTCACAATTGTGACCTCAGAAACAGGACCTCAGCAACAGGACCTCAGCAACAGGACCTCCGCATTGTGACCTCAGCAATAGGACCTCAGCATTGTGACCTCAGCATTGTGACCTGAGCATTGTGACCTCAGCAATAGGACCTCAGCAATAGGACCTCAGCATTTTGACCTAAGCAATAGGACCTCAGTAATAGGACCTCAGCATTGTGACCTCAGCATTGTGACCTCAGCAATAGGACCTCAGCCATAGGACCTCCGAAATAAGACCACAGCAATAGGACCTCAGAAACAGGACCTCAGCAAAAGGACCTCAGCATTGTGACCTCAGCATTGTGACCTCAGCATTCTGACCTCAACATTGTGACCTCAGCAATAGGACCTCAGCATTTTGACCTCAGCAATAGGACCTCAGCATTGTGACCTCAGTAATAGAACCTCAGCAATACGACCTCAGCAATACGACCTCAGCATTAGGACCTCAGCATTGTGACCTCAGCAATAGGACCTCAGCAATAGGACCTCAGCATTCTGACCTCAGCAATAGGACCTCAGCTTTGTGACCTCAGCACTCTGACCTCAGCAATAGGACCTCAACACTGTGACCTCAGCAATAGGACCTCAGCACTGTGACCTCAGCAATAGGATCTCATCAATAGGAACTCAGAAATAGGACCTCAGCATTGTGACATCAGCAATAGGACCTCAGCAATAGGACCTCAGCAGTAGGACCTCAGTATTTTGACCTGAGCAATAGGACCTCAACAATAGGACCTCAGCATTGTGACCTCAGCATTGTGACCTCAGCAATAGGACCTCATCAATAGGACCTCAGTATTGTGACCTCAGCAATAGGACCTCAGCAATAGGACCTCAGCAATAGGACCTCAGCATTGTGACCTCAGCAATAGGACCTCAGCATTGTGACATCAGCAATACGACCTCAGCAATAGGACCTCAGCAGTAGGACCTCAGTATTGTGACGTGAGCAATAGGACCTCAACAATAGGATCTCAGCATTGTGACCTCAGCATTGTGACCTCAGCATTCTGACCTCAGCATTGTGACCTCAGCAACAGGACCTCAGCATTGTGACCTCAGCATTGTGACCTCAGCAATAGGACCTCAGCAATAGGACCTCAGCAATAGGACCTCAGCATTGTGACCTCAGCAATAGGACCTCAGCATTGTGACATCAGCAATAGGACCTCAGCAATAGGACCTCATCAATAGTACCTCAGCATTGTGACCTCAGCAATAGGACCTCAGCAATAGGACCTCAGCAATAGGACCTCAGCATTGTGACCTCAGCAATAGGACCTCAGCATTGTGACCTCAGCAATACGAGCTCAGCAATAGCACATCAACATTGTGACCTCAGCAATAGGACCTCAGCATTGTGACCTCAGCAATACGACCTCAGCAATAGGACCTCAGCATTGTGACCTCAGCAATAGGAGCTCAGCAATAGGACCTCAACATTGTGACCTCAGCAAAAGGACCTCAACATTGAGACCTCAGCAATAGGACCTCAGCATTGTGACCTCAGCAAGAGGACCTCAGTAATAGGTCCTCAGCATTGTGACCTCAGCAATAGGACCTGAGCAATAGGACCTCAGCATTGTGACCTCAGCATTGTGACGTCAGCAAAAGGACAGAAGCAATAGGACATCAGCAGTAGGACCTCAGCAATGGGACCTCAGCATTGTGACCTCAGCAATAGGACCACAGCAATAGGACCACAGCAATAGTACTTCAGAAACAGGACCTCAGCATGGTGACCTCAACATTGTGACCTCAGCAATAGGACCTCAGCAATAAGACCTCAGCATTGGGACCTCAGCAAGAGGACCTCAGAAATAGGACCTCAGCATTGGGACCTCAGCATTGTGACCTCAACATTGTGACCTAAGAATTTTGACCTCAGCAAAAGGACCTCAGCATTGTGACCTCAACATTGTGACCTCAGCAATAGGAGCTCAGCAATAGTACCTCAGCATTGTGACCTCAGGAATAGGACCTCAGCATTTTGATCTCAGCAATAGGACCTCAGTAATAGGAACTCAGCATTGTGACCTCAGCATTGTGACCTCAGCAATAGGACCTCAGCAATAGGACCTCAGCATTGTGACCTCAGAAATAAGACCACAGCAATAGGACCTCAGAAACAGGACCTCAGCATTGTGACCTCAGTATTGTGACCTCAGAAACAGGACCTCAGCAATAGGACCTCAGAATTGGGACCTCAGCAAAAGGACCTCAGCAATAGGACCTCAGCATTGTGACCTCAGCATTGTGACCTCAGCATTTTGACCTCAGCAATAGGACCTCAGCATTGTGACCTCAGCATTAGGACCTCAGCATTGTGACCTCAGCAATACGACCTCAGCAATAGGACCTCAGCATTGTGACCTCAGCATTGTGACCTCAGCAATAGGACCTCAGCAATAGGACCTCAGCAATAGGACCTCAGCATTGTGACCTGAGCTTTGTGACCTGAGCATTGTGACCTCAGCAATAGGACCTCAGCAATAGGACCTCAGCAATAGGACCTCAGCATTGTGACCTCAGCAATAGGACATCAGAAATAGGACCTCAGCAATATGACCTTAGCAATAGGACCTCAGCAAAAGGACCTCAACATTGAGACCTCAGCAATAGGACCTCAGCATTGTGACCTCAGCAATAGGACCTCAGCAATAGGACCTCAGCATTGTGACCTCAGCAATAGGACCTCAGCAATAGGACCTCAGCATTGTGACCTCAGCATTGTGACGTCAGCAAAAGGACAGAAGCAATAGGACATGAGCAGTAGGACCTCAGCAATGGGACCTCAGCATTGTGACCTCAGCATTGTGACCTCAGCAATAGGACCTCAAAACTGTGACCTCAGCAATAGGACATCAGCAATAGGACCTCAGCATTGTGACCTCAGCAATAGGACCTCAGCTATAGGACATCAGCAATAAGACCTCAGCAATTGGACCTCAGCATTGTGACCTCAGCAATAGGACCTAAGCAGTAGGACCTCAGCAATAGGACCTCAGCATTGTGACCTCAGCAATAGGACCTCAGCAATAGGACCTCAGCATTGTGATCTCAGCAATACGACCTCAGCAATAGGACCTCAGAAATAGGACATCAGCAATAGGACCTCAGCAATTGGACCTCAGCATTGTGACCTCAGAAATAGGACCTCAGCAATAGGACCTCAGCATTGTGATCTCAGCAATACGACCTCAGCAGTAGGACATCAGCAATAGGACATCAGCAATAGGACCTCAGCAATTGGACCTCAGCATTGTGACCTCAGAAATAGGACCTCAGAAATAGGACCTCAGATATAGGACATCAGCAATAGGAGCTCAGCATTGTGACCTCAGAATTGTGAACTCAGCAATAGGACCTCAGCATTGTAACCTCAGCAATAGGACCTCATCAATAGTACCTCATCAATAGGACCTCAGCAATAAGACCTCAGCAATAGGACCTCAACTTTGTGACCTCAGCATTGAGACCTCAGCATTGTGACCTCAGCAATAGTACCTCAGAACTAGCACCTCAGCAATTATACCTCCGAATTCTGACCTCAGCAATAGGACCTCAGCATTGTGACCTCAGCATTGTGACCTCAGCATTGTGACCTCAGCACTGTGACCTCAGCAATAGGACCTCAGCAATAGGACCTCTGCATTGTGACATCAGCAATAGGACCTCAGCAATAGGACCTCAGCAGTAGGACCTCATTATTGTGACCTGAGCAATAGGACCTCAACAATAGGACCTCAGCATTGTGACCTCAGCAATAGGACCTCAGCAATAGGACCTCAGCAATAGGACCTCAGCATTGTGACCTCAGCAATAGGACCTCAGCAAAAGGACCTCAGCATTGTGACCTCAGCAATAGGACCTCAGCATTGTGACCTCAGCAATAGGACCTCAGTACTAGCACCTCAGCAATTATACCTCCGAATTCTGACCTCAGCAATAGGACCTCAGCATTGTGACCTTAGCAATAGAACCTCAGCACTGTGACCTCAGCAATAGGATCTCAGCAATAGGAACTCAGAAATTGGACCTCAGCATTGTGACATCAGCAATAGGACCTCAGCAATAGGACCTCAGCATAAGGAACTCAGTATTGAGACCTGAGCAATAGGACCTCAACAATGGGACCTCATCATTCTGACCTCAGCAATAGGACCTCAGCAATAGGACCTCAGCAATAGGACCTCAGCATTAGGACCTCAGTAATAGGACCTCAACATTGTGACCTCAGCAATACGACCTCTGCAATAGGACCTCAGCATTGAGAACTCAGCATTTTAACCTCAGCAATAGGACCTCAGCAATAGGACCTCAGCATTGTGACCTCAGCATTGTGACCTAAGCATTGTGACCTCAGCAATAGTACCTCAGCACTAGCACCTAAGCAATTATACCTCCGAATTCTGACCTCAGCAATAGGACCTCAGCATTTTGACCTCAGCATTGTGACTTCAGCAATAGGACCTCAGCAATAGGACCTCAGCAATAGGACCTGAGCATTGTGACCTCAGCATTGTTAACTCAGTAGTAGGACCTCAGCAATAGGACCTCAGCATTGGGACCTCAGCAAAAAGACCTCAGCAATAGGACCTCAGCAATAGGACCTCAGCATTGTGACCTCAGCAATAGGACCTCAGAAATGGACCTCAGCATTGTGACCTCAGAATTGTGAACTCAGCATTGTGACCTCAGCAATAGGACCTCAGGAATAGGACTTCAGCATTAGGACCTCAGCAATAGGACCTCAACATTGTGACCTCAGCAATACGACCTCAGCAATAGGACCTCAGCATTGAGAACTCAGCACTGTGACCTCAGCAATAGGACCTCAGCAATAGGACCTCAGCATTGTGACCTCAGCATTGTGACCTCAGCATTGTGACCTCAGCATTGTGACCTCAGCGGTAGGACCTCAGCAATAGGACCTCAGCAATAGGACCTCAGCATTGTGACCTCAGCATTGTGACCTCAGCAATAGGACCTCAGCAACAGGACCTCAGCAACAGGACCTCCGCATTGTGACCTCAGCAATAGGACCTCAGCATTGTGACCTCAGCATTGTGACCTCAGCAATAGGACCTCAGCAATAGGACCACAGCAATAGGACCTCAGAAACAGGACCTCAGCATTGTGACGTCAGCATTGTGACCTCAGCAATAGGACCTCAGAAATAAGACCACAGCAATAGGACCTCAGAAACAGGACCTCAGCATTGTGACCTCAGTATTGTGACCTCAGAAACAGGACCTCAGCAATAGGACCTCACAATTGTGACCTCAGAAACAGGACCTCAACAACAGGACCTCAGCAACAGGACCTCCGCATTGTGACCTCAGCAATAGGACCTCAGCATTGTGACCTCAGCATTGTGACCTGAGCATTGTGACCTCAGCAATAGGACCTCAGCAATAGGACCTCAGCATTTTGACCTAAGGAATAGGACCTCAGTAATAGGACCTCAGCATTGTGACCTCAGCATTGTGACCTCAGCAATAGGACCTCAGCAATAGGACCTCAGAAATAAGACCACAGCAATAGGACCTCAGAAACAGGACCTCAGCAATAGGACCTCAGCATTGTGACCTCAGCATTGTGACCTCAGCATTCTGACCTCAACATTGTGACCTCAGCAATAGGACCTCAGCATTTTGACCTCAGCAATAGGACCTCAGCATTGTGACCTCAGTAATAGAACCTCAGCAATACGACCTCAGCAATAGGACCTCAGCAATAGGACCTCAGCATTGTGACCTCAGCAATAGGACCTCAGCAATAGGTCCTCAGCATTCTGACCTCAGCAATAGGACCTCAGCTTTGTGACCTCAGCATTGTGACCTCAGCAATAGGACCTCAGCAATAGGACCTCAGCAATAGGACCTCAGCAATAGGACCTCAGCACTGTGACCTCAGCAATAGGATCTCATCAAGAGGAACTCAGAAATAGGACCTCATCATTGTGACATCAGCAATAGGACCTCAGCAATAGGACCTCAGCAGTAGGACCTCAGTATTGTGACCTGAGCAATAGGACCTCAACAATAGGACCTCAGCATTGTGACCTCAGCATTGTGACCTCAGCAATAGGACCTCATCAATAGGACCTCAGTATTGTGACCTCAGCAATAGGACCTCAGCAATAGGACCTCAGCAATAGGACCTCAGCATTGTGACCTCAGCAATAGGACCTCAGCATTGTGACATCAGCAATAGGACCTCAGCAATAAGACCTCAGCAGTAGGACCTCAGTATTGTGACGTGAGCAATAGGACCTCAACAATAGGATCTCAGCATTGTGACCTCAGCATTGTGACCTCAGCATTGTGACCTCAGCAACAGGACCTCAGCATTGTGACCTCAGCATTGTGACCTCAGCAATAGGACCTCAGCATTGTGACCTTACCAATAGGACCTCAGCATTGTGACATCAGCAATAGGACCTCAGCAATAGGACCTCAGCAGTAGGAGCTCAGTATTGTGACCTGAGCAGTAGGACCTCAGTATTGTGACCTCAGCATTGTGACCTCAGCATTGTGACCTCAGCAACAGGACCTCACCATTGTGACCTCAGCATTGTGACCTCAGCATTTTGACCTCAGCAATAGGACCTCAGCATTGTGACCTCAGCAATGGGACCTCAGCATTGTGACCTCAGCATTGTGACCTCAGCAACAGGACCTCACCATTGTGACCTCAGCATTGTGACCTCAGCATTTTGACCTCAGCATTGTGACCTCAGCAACAGGACCTCACCATTGTGACCTCAGCATTGTGACCTCAGCATTGTGACCTCAGCATTGTGACCTCAGCAACAGGACCTCACCATTGTGACCTCAGCATTGTGACCTCAGCATTTTGACCTCAGCAATAGGACCTCAGCATTGTGACCTCAGCAATAGGACCTCAGAAATAGGACCTCAGAAATAGGACCTCAGAAATAGGACCTCAGCATTGTGACCTCAGCATTGTGACCTCAGCATTGTGACCTCAGCAATAGGACCTCAAAACTGTGACCTCAGCAATAGGACATCAGCAATAGGACCTCAGCATTGTGACCTCAGTAATAGGAGCTCAGCAATAGGACCTCAGCATTGTGACCTCAGCATTGTGACCTCAGCAATAGGACCTCAGCAATAGGACCTCAGCAATAGGACCTCAGCATTGTGACCACAGCATTTTGACCTCAGCAATAGGACCTAAGCAGTAGGACCTCAGCAATAGGACCTCAGCATTGTGACCTCAGCAATAGGACCTCAAAACTGTGACCTCAGCAATAGGACCTCAGCATTGTGACCTCAGCAATAGGACCTCAGCAATAGGACCTCAGCAATAGGACCTCAGCATTGTGACCTGAGCTTTGTGACCTGAGCATTTTGACCTCAGCAATAGGACCTAAGCAGTAGGACCTCAGCAATAGGACCTCAGCATTGTGACATCAGCAGTAGGACCTGAGCAATAGCACCTCATTATTAGGACCTCAGCAATACGACCTCAGCAAAAGGACCTCAACATTGTGACCTCAGCAATAGGACACAGCATTGTGACCTCAGCAATAGGACCTGAGCAATAGGACCTCAGCATTGTGACCTCAGCAATAGGACCTCAGCATTGTGACGTCAGCAAAAGGACAGAAGCAATAGGACATCAGCAGTAGGACCTCAGCAATGGGACCTCAGCATTGTGACCTCATCATTGTGACCTCAGAATTGTGACGACAGCATTGTGACCTCAGCATTGTGACCTCAGCATTTTGACCTCAACAATAGGACCTCAGCAATAGGACCTCAGCAATAGGACCTCAGCATTGTGACCTCAGCAATAGGACCTCAGCAATAGGACCTCATCAATAGGACCTCAGCATTGTGACCTCAGCATTGTGACCTCAGCATTGTGACCTCAGCAATAGGACTTATGCAGTAGGACCTCAGCATTGTGATCTCAGCAATACGACCTCAGTAATAGGACCTCAGCATTGTGACCTCAGCAATAGGACCTCAGCAATTGGACCTCAGCATTGTGACCTCAGAAATAGGACCTCAGCAATAGGACCTCAGCATTGTGATCTCAGCAATACGACCTCAGCAGTAGGACCTCAGCAATAGCACATCAGCAATAGGACCTCAGCATTGTTACCTCACAAATAGGACCTCAGAAATAGGACCTCAGGAATAGGACCTCAGCAATAGGACCTCAGCATTGTGACCTCAGCAATAGGACCTCAGCAATAGGACCTCAGCAATAGGACCTCAGCAACAGGACCTCAGCAATAGGACCTCAGTATTGTGACCTCAGAAACAGGACCTCAGCAATAGGACCTCAGCATTGGGACCTCAGCAAGAGGACCTCAGCAATAGGACCTCAGCATTGTGACCTCAGCATTGTGACCTCAGCATTTTGACCTCAGCAATAGGACCTCAGCATTGTGACCTCAGCAATAGGACCTAAGCATTGTGACCTCAGCAATAGGAGCTCAACAATAGTACCTCAGCATTGTGACCTCAGCAATAGGACCTCAGCATTTTGACCTCAGCAATAGGACCTCAGCATTGTGATCTCAGTAATAGAACCTCAGCAATAGGACCTCAGCAATAGGACCTCAATATTGTGACCTCAGCAATAGGACCTAAGCATTGTGAAGTCAGCAATAGGACCTCAGCAATAGGACCTCAGCATTGTGACCTCAGCAATAGGACCTCAGCATTGTGACCTCAGCATTGTGACCTCAGCAATAGGACCTCAGCATTGTGACCTCAACAATAGGACCTCAGCACTGTGACCTCAGCATTGTGACCTCAGCAATAGGACCTCAGCATTGTGACCTCAGCAAGAGGACCTCAGTATTGTGACCTCAGCATTGTGACTTCAGCAATAGGACCTCAGCAATAGGACCTCAGCAATAGGACATCAGCAATAGGACCTCAGCATTAGGACCTCAGCTTTAGGACCTCAGCAATAGGACCTCAGCACTGTGAACTCAGTAATAGAACCTCAGCAATAGGACCTCAGCAATAGAGCCTCTGCAATAGGACCTCAGAATTGTGACCTCAGCAATAGGACCTAAGCATTGTGACCTCAGGATTGTGACCTCAGCATTGTGACCTCAGCATTGTGACCTCAGCACTGTGACCTCAGCAATAGGATCTCAGCAAGAGGAACTCAGAAATAGGACCTCAGCATTGTGACATCAGCAATAGGACCTCAGCATTTTGACCTCAGCAATAGGACCTCAGCACTGTGAACTCAGTAATAGAACCTCAGCAATAGGACCTCAGCAATAGGACCTCAGCATTCTGACCTCAGCAATAGGACCTCAATATTGTGACCTCAGCAATAGGACCTCAGGATTGTGACCTCAGCATTGTGACCTCAGCATTGTGACCTCAGCATTGTGACCTCAGCACTGTGACCTCAGCAATAGGATCTCAGCAAGAGGAACTCAGAAATAGGACCTCAGCATTGTGACATCAGCAATAGGACCTCAGCAGTAGGACCTCAGTATTGTGACCTCAGCAATAGGACCTCAGCAATAGGACCTCAGCAATAGGACCTCAGCATTGTGACCTCAGCAATAGGACCTCAGCAATAGGACCTCAGCATTGTGACCTCAGCAATAGGACCTCAGCATTGTGACCTCAGCAATAGGAGCTCAGCAATAGGACCTCAACATTGTGACCTCAGCAATAGGACCTCAGCATTGTGACCTCAGCAAGAGGACCTCAGCAATAGGACCTCAGCATTGTGACCTCAGCAATAGGACCTCAGCAATAGGACCTCAGCATTGTGACCTGAGCTTTGTGACCTGAGCATTGTGACCTCAGCAATAGGACCTCAGCAATAGGACCTCAGCAATAGGACCTCAGCATTGTGACCTCAGCAATAGGACCTCAGCAATAGGACCTCAGCATTGTGACCTCAGCAATACGAGCTCAGCAATAGGACATCAACATTGTGACCTCAGCAATAGGACCTCAGCATTGTGACCTCAGCAATACGACCTCAGCAATAGGACCTCAGCATTGTGACCTCAGCAATAGGAGCTCAGCAATAGGACCTCAACATTGTGACCTCAGCAAAAGGACCTCAACATTGAGACCTCAGCAATAGGACCTCAGCATTGTGACCTCAGCAATAGGACCTCAGCATTGTGACCTCAGAAATAGGACCTCAATATTGTGACCTCAGCAATAGGACCTAAGCATTGTGACCTCAGGATTGTGACCTCAGCATTGTGACCTCAGTATTGTGACCTCAGCAATAGGACCTCAGCATTGTGACCTCAGCAAGAGGACCTCAGAAATAGGACCTCAGCATTGTGACATCAGCAATAGGACCTCAGCAGTAGGACCTCAGCAGTAGGACATCAGTATTGTGACCTGAGCAATAGGACCTCAACAATAGGACCTCAGCATTGTGACCTCAGCAATAGGACCTCAGCAATAGGACCTCAGCAATAGGACCTCAGCATTGTGACCTCAGCAATAGGACCTCAGCAATAGGACCTCAGCATTGTGACCTCAGCAATAGGAGCTCAGCAATAGGACCTCAACATTGTGACCTCAGCAATAGGACCTCAGAATTGTGACCTCAGCAAGAGGACCTCAGCAATAGGACCTCAGCATTGTGACCTCAGCAATAGGACCTCAGCAATAGGACCTCAGCAATAGGACCTCAGCAATAGGACCTCAGCATTGTGACCTGAGCTTTGTGACCTGAGCATTGTGACCTCAGCAATAGGACCTCAGCAATAGGACCTCAGCATTGTGACCTCAGCAATAGGACCTCAGCATTAGGACCTCAGCAATACGAGCTCAGCAATAGGACATCAACATTGTGACCTCAGCAATAGGACCTCAGCATTGTGACCTCAGCAATACGACCTCAGCAATAGGACCTCAGCATTGTGACCTCAGCAATAGGACCTCAGCAAAAGGACCTCAAGATTGAGACCTCAGCAATAGGACCTCAGCATTGTGACCTCAGCAAGAGGACCTCAGCAATAGGACCTCAGCAATAGGACCTCAGCAATAGGACCTCAGCAACAGGACCTCCGCATTGTGACCTCAGCAATAGGACCTCAGCAATAGCACCTCAGCATTGTGACCTCAGAATAGTGACCTCAGCAATAGGAACTAAGTAGTAGGACCTCAGCAATAGGACCTCAGCATTGTGACCTCAGCAATAGGACCTCAGCAATAGGACCTCAGCAATACGACCTCAGCAATAGGACCTCAGCAATAGGACATCAGCAATAGGACCTCAGCATTAGGACCTCAGCTTTAGGACCTCAGCAATAGGACCTCAGCACTGTGAACTCAGTAATAGAACCTCAGCAATAGGACCTCAGCAATAGAGCCTCTGCAATAGGACCTCAGAATTGTGACCTCAGCAATAGGACCTAAGCATTGTGACCTCAGGATTGTGACCTCAGCATTGTGAACTCAGCATTGTGACCTCAGCACTGTGACCTCAGCAATAGGATCTCAGCAAGAGGAACTCAGAAATAGGACCTCAGCATTGTGACATCAGCAATAGGACCTCAGCATTTTGACCTCAGCAATAGGACCTCAGCACTGTGAACTCAGTAATAGAACCTCAGCAATAGGACCTCAGCAATAGGACCTCAGCATTCTGACCTCAGCAATAGGACCTCAATATTGTGACCTCAGCAATAGGACCTCAGGATTCTGACCTCAGCATTGTGACCTCAGCATTGTGACCTCAGCACTGTGACCTCAGCAATAGGATCTCAGCAAGAGGAACTCAGAAATAGGACCTCAGCATTGTGACATCAGCAATAGGACCTCAGCAGTAGGACCTCAGTATTGTGACCTCAGCAATAGGACCTCAGCAATAGGACCTCAGCATTGTGACCTGAGCATTGTGACCTCAGCAATAGGACCTCAGCAATAGGACCTCAGCATTGTGACCTCAGCAATAGGACCTCAGCATTGTGACCTCAGCAATAGGAGCTCAGCAATAGGACCTCAACATTGTGACCTCAGCAATAGGACCTCAGCATTGTGACCTCAGCAAGAGGACCTCAGCAATAGGACCTCAGCATTGTGACCTCAGCAATAGGACCTCAGCAATAGGACCTCAGCAATAGGACCTCAGCAATAGGACCTCAGCATTGTGACCTGAGCTTTGTGACCTGAGCATTGTGACCTCAGCAATAGGACCTCAGCAATAGGACCTCAGCAATAGGACCTCAGCATTGTGACCTCAGCAATAGGACCTCAGCAATAGGACCTCAGCATTGTGACCTCAGCAATACGAGCTCAGCAATAGGACATCAACATTGTGACCTCAGCAATAGGACCTCAGCATTGTGACCTCAGCAATACGACCTCAGCAATAGGACCTCAGCATTGTGACCTCAGCAATAGGAGCTCAGCAATAGGACCTCAACATTGTGACCTCAGCAAAAGGACCTCAACATTGAGACCTCAGCAATAGGACCTCAGCATTGTGACCTCAGCAAGAGGACCTCAGCAATAGGTTCTCAGCATTGTGACCTCAGCAATAGGACCTGAGCAATAGGACCTCAGCATTGTGACCTCAGCATTGTGACGTCAGCAAAAGGACAGAAGCAATAGGACATCAGCAGTAGGACCTCAGCAATGGGACCTCAGCATTGTGACCTCAGCATTGTGACCTCAGCAATAGGACCACAGCAATAGGACCACAGCAATAGTACTTCAGAAACAGGACCTCAGAATGGTGACCTCAACATTGTGACCTCAGCAATAGGACCTCAGCAATAAGACCTCAGCACTGGGACCTCAGCAAGAGGACCTCAGAAATAGGACCTCAGCATTGTGACCTCAGCATTGTGACCTCAGCATTGTGACCTCAACATTGTGACCTCAGAATTTTGACCTCAGCAAAAGGACCTCAGCATTGTGACCTCAACATTGTGACCTCAGCAATAGGAGCTCAGCAATAGTACCTCAGCATTGTGACCTCAGGAATAGGACCTCAGCATTTTGACCTCAGCAATAGGACCTCAGCATTGTGACCTCAGCATTGTGACCTCAGCATTGTGACCTCAGCATTTTGACCTCAGCAATAGGACCTCAGCATTGTGACCTCAGCATTAGGACCTCAGCATTAGGACCTCAGCAATACGACCTCAGCAATAGGACCTCAGCATTGTGACCTCAGCATTGTACCTCAGCAATAGGACCTCAGCAATAGGACCTCAGCAATAGGACCTCAGCATTGTGACCTGAGCTTTGTGACCTGAGCATTGTGACCTCAGCAATAGGACCTCAGCAATAGGACCTCAGCAATAGGACCTCAGCATTGTGACCTCAGCATTGTGAACTCAGCAATAGGACATCAGAAATAGGACCTAAGAATTGTGACCGCAGCATAGTGACCTCAGCATTGTGACCTCAGAAACAGGACCTCAGCAATAGGACCTCAGCAATATGAACTTAGCAATAGGACCTCAGCAAAAGGACCTCAACATTGAGACCTCAGCAATAGGACCTCAGCATTGTGACCTCAGCAATAGGACCTCAGAAATACGACCTAAGGATTGTGACCTCAGCAATAGGACCTGAGCAATAGGACCTCAGCATTGTGACCTCAGCATTGTGACGTCAGCAAAAGGACAGAAGCAATAGGACATGAGCAGTAGGACCTCAGCAATGGGACCTCAGCATTGTGACCTCAGCATTGTGACCTCAGCAATAGGACCTCAAAACTGTGACCTCAGCAATAGGACATCAGCAATAGGACCTCAGCATTATGACCTCAGCAATAGGACCTCAGCTATAGGACATCAGCAATAAGACCTCAGCAATTGGACCTCAGCATTTTGACCTCAGCAATAGGACCTAAGCAGTAGGACCTCAGCAATAGGACCACAGCATTGTGACCTCAGCAATAGGACCTCAGAAATAGGACCTCAGCATTGTGATCTCAGCAATACGACCTCAGCATTTTGACCTCAGCAATAGGACCTCAGTAATAGGACCTCAGCATTGTGACCTGAGCATTGTGACCTCAGCAATAGGACCTCAGCAATAGGACCTCAGCATTGTGACCTCAGAAATAAGACCACTGCAATAGGAGCTCAGAAACAGGACCTCAGCATTGTGACCTCAGTATTGTGACCTCAGAAACAGGACCTCAGCAATAGGACCTCAGAATTGGGACCTCAGCAAAAGGACCTCAGCAATAGGACCTCAGCATTGTGACCTCAGCATTGTGACCTCAGCATTTTGACCTCAGCAATAGGACCTCAGCATTGTGACCTCAGCATTAGGACCTCAGCAATAGGACCTCAGCATTGTGACCTCAGCAAAAGGACAGAAGCAATAGGTCATGAGCAGTAGGACCTCAGCAATGGGACCTCAGCATTGTGACCTCAGCATTGTGACCTCAGCAATAGGACCTCAAAACTGTGACCTCAGCAATAGGACCTCAGCAATAGGACCTCAGCTTTGTGATCTCAGCAATACGACCTCAGCATTTTGACCTCAGCAATAGGACCTCAGTAATAGGACCTCAGCATTGTGACCTCAGCATTGTGACCTCAGTAATAGGACCTCAGAAATAGGACCTCAGCATTGTGACCTCAGAAATAAGACCACTGCAATAGGACCTCAGAAACAGGACCTCAGCATTGTGACCTCAGTATTGTGACCTCAGAAACAGGACCTCAGCAATAGGACCTCAGAATTGGGACCTCAGCAAAAGGACCTCAGCAATAGGACCTCAGCATTGTGACCTCAGCATTGTGACCTCAGCATTGTGACCTCAGCATTTTGACCTCAGCAATAGGACCTCAGCATTGTGACCTCAGCATTAGGACCTCAGCATTGTGACCTCAGCAATACGACCTCAGCAATAGGACCTCAGCATTGTGACCTCAGCATTGTGACCTCAGCAATAGGACCTCAGCAATAGGACCTCAGCATTGTGACCTGAGCTTTGTGACCTGAGCATTGTGACCTCAGCAATAGGACCTCAGCATTGTGACCTCAGCAATAGGACCTCAGCATTGTGACCTCAGCAATAGGACATCAGAAATAGGACCTAAGGATTGTGACCGCAGCATAGTGACCTCAGCATTGTGACCTCAGAAACAGGACCTCAGTAATAGGACCTCAGCAATATGACCTTAGCAATAGGACCTCAGCAAAAGGACCTCAACATTGAGACCTCAGCAAAAGGACCTCAGCATTGTGACCTCAGCAAGAGGACCTCAGCAATAGGACCTCAGCATTGTGACCTCAGCAATAGGACCTGAGCAATAGGACCTCAGCATTGTGACCTCAGTATTGTGACCTCAGCAATAGGACCTCAGCATTGTGACCTCAGCAAGAGGACCTCAGAAATAGGACCTCAGCATTGTGACATCAGCAATAGGACCTCAGCAGTAGGACCTCAGCAGTAGGACATCAGTATTGTGACCTGAGCAATAGGACCTCAACAATAGGACCTCAGCATTGTGACCTCAGCAATAGGACCTCAGCAATAGGACCTCAGCAATAGGACCTCAGCATTGTGACCTCAGCAATAGGACCTCAGCAATAGGACCTCAGCATTGTGACCTCAGCAATACGAGCTCAGCAATAGGACCTCAACATTGTGACCTCAGCAATAGGACCTCAGCATTGTGACCTCAGCAAGAGGACCTCAGCAATAGGACCTCAGCATTGTGACCTCAGCAATAGGACCTCAGCAATAGGACCTCAGCAATAGGACCTCAGCAATAGGACCTCAGCATTGTGACCTGAGCTTTGTGACCTGAGCATTGTGACCTCAGCAACAGGACCTCAGCAATAGGACCTCAGCATTGTGACCTCAGCAATAGGACCTCAGCATTAGGACCTCAGCAATACGAGCTCAGCAATAGGACATCAACATTGTGACCTCAGCAATAGGACCTCAGCATTGTGACCTCAGCAATACGACCTCAGCAATAGGACCTCAGCATAGTGACCTCAGCAATAGGACCTCAGCAAAAGGACCTCAAGATTGAGACCTCAGCAATAGGACCTCAGCATTGTGACCTCAGCAAGAGGACCTCAGCAATAGGACCTCAGCAATAGGACCTCAGCAATAGGACCTCAGCAACAGGACCTCCGCATTGTGACCTCAGCAATAGGACCTCAGCAATAGCACCTCAGCATTGTGACCTCAGAATAGTGACCTCAGCAATAGGAACTAAGTAGTAGGACCTCAGCAATAGGACCTCAGCATTGTGACCTCAGCAATAGGACCTCAGCAATAGGACCTCAGCAATACGACCTCAGCAATAGGACCTCAGCAATAGGACATCAGCAATAGGACCTCAGCATTAGGACCTCAGCTTTAGGACCTCAGCAATAGAACCTCAGCACTGTGAACTCAGTAATAGAACCTCAGCAATAGGACCTCAGCAATAGAGCCTCTGCAATAGGACCTCAGAATTGTGACCTCAGCAATAGGACCTAAGCATTGTGACCTCAGGATTGTGACCTCAGCATTGTGACCTCAGCATTGTGACCTCAGCACTGTGACATCAGCAATAGGATCTCAGCAAGAGGAACTCAGAAATAGGACCTCAGCATTGTGACATCAGCAATAGGACCTCAGCATTTTGACCTCAGCAATAGGACCTCAGCACTGTGAACTCAGTAATAGAACCTCAGCAATAGGACCTCAGCAATAGGACCTCAGCATTCTGACCTCAGCAATAGGACCTCAATATTGTGACCTCAGCAATAGGACCTCAGGATTGTGACCTCAGCATTTTGACCTCAGCATTGTGACCTCAGCATTGTGACCTCAGCACTGTGACCTCAGCAATAGGATCTCAGCAAGAGGAACTCAGAAATAGGACCTCAGCATTGTGTCATCAGCAATAGGACCTCAGCAGTAGGACCTCAGTATTGTGACCTCAGCAATAGGACCTCAGCAATAGGACCTCAGCAATAGGACCTCAGCATTGTGACCTCAGCAATAGGACCTCAGCAATAGGACCTCAGCATTGTGACCTCAGCAATAGGACCTCAGCATTGTGACCTCAGCAATAGGAGCTCAGCAATAGGACCTCAACATTGTGACCTCAGCAATAGGACCTCAGCATTGTGACCTCAGCAAGAGGACCTCAGCAATAGGACCTCAGCATTGTGACCTCAGCAATAGGACCTCAGCAATAGGACCTCAGCAATAGGACCTCAGCAATAGGACCTCAGCATTGTGACCTGAGCTTTGTGACCTGAGCATTGTGACCTCAGCAATAGGACCTCAGCAATAGGACCTCAGCAATAGGACCTCAGCATTGTGACCTCAGCAATAGGACCTCAGCAATAGGACCTCAGCATTGTGACCTCAGCAATACAAGCTCAGCAATAGGACATCAACATTGTGACCTCAGCAATAGGACCTCAGCATTGTGACCTCAGCAATATGACCTCAGCAATAGGACCTCAGCATTGTGACCTCAGCAATAGGAGCTCAGCAATAGGACCTCAACATTGTGACCTCAGCAAAAGGACCTCAACATTGAGACCTCAGCAATAGGACCTCAGCATTGTGACCTCAGCAAGAGGACCTCAGCAATAGGTTCTCAGCATTGTGACCTCAGCAATAGGACCTGAGCAATAGGACCTCAGCATTGTGACCTCAGCATTGTGACGTCAGCAAAAGGACAGAAGCAATAGGACATCAGCAGTAGGACCTCAGCAATGGGACCTCAGCATTGTGACCTCAGCATTGTGACCTCAGCAATAGGACCACAGCAATAGGACCACAGCAATAGTACTTCAGAAACAGGACCTCAGAATGGTGACCTCAACATTGTGACCTCAGCAATAGGACCTCAGCAATAAGACCTCAGCACTGGGACCTCAGCAAGAGGACCTCAGAAATAGGACCTCAGCATTGTGACCTCAGCATTGTGACCTCAGCATTGTGACCTCAACATTGTGACCTCAGAATTTTGACCTCAGCAAAAGGACCTCAGCATTGTGACCTCAACATTGTGACCTCAGCAATAGGAGCTCAGCAATAGTACCTCAGCATTGTGACCTCAGGAATAGGACCTCAGCATTTTGACCTCAGCAATAGGACCTCAGCATTGTGACCTCAGCATTGTGACCTCAGCATTGTGACCTCAGCATTTTGACCTCAGCAATAGGACCTCAGCATTGTGACCTCAGCATTAGGACCTCAGCATTAGGACCTCAGAAATACGACCTCAGCAATAGGACCTCAGCATTGTGACCTCAGCATTGTACCTCAGCAATAGGACCTCAGCAATACGACCTCAGCAATAGGACCTCAGCATTGTGACCTGAGCTTTGTGACCTGAGCATTGTGACCTCAGCAATAGGACCTCAGCAATAGGACCTCAGCAATAGGACCTCAGCATTGTGACCTCAGCATTGTGAACTCAGCAATAGGACATCAGAAATAGGACCTAAGAATTGTGACCGCAGCATAGTGACCTCAGCATTGTGACCTCAGAAACAGGACCTCAGCAATAGGACCTCAGCAATATGAACTTAGCAATAGGACCTCAGCAAAAGGACCTCAACATTGAGACCTCAGCAAAAGGACCTCAGCATTGTGACCTCAGCAAGAGGACCTCAGCAATAGGACCTCAGCATTGTGACCTCAGCATTGTGACGTCAGCAAAAGGACAGAAGCAATAGGACATGAGCAGTAGGACCTCAGCAATGGGACCTCAGCATTGTGACCTCAGCATTGTGACCTCAGCAATAGGACCTCAAAACTGTGACCTCAGCAATAGGACATCAGCAATAGGACCTCAGCATTATGACCTCAGCAATAGGACCTCAGCTATAGGACATCAGCAATAAGACCTCAGCAATTGGAGCTCAGCATTTTGACCTCAGCAATAGGACCTAAGCAGTAGGACCTCAGCAATAGGACCACAGCATTGTGACCTCAGCAATAGGACCTCAGAAATAGGACCTCAGCATTGTGATCTCAGCAATACGACCTCAGCATTTTGACCTCAGCAATAGGACCTCAGTAATAGGACCTCAGCATTGTGACCTCAGCATTGTGACCTCAGCAATAGGACCTCAGCAATAGGACCTCAGCATTGTGACCTCAGAAATAAGACCACTGCAATAGGACCTCAGAAACAGGACCTCAGCATTGTGACCTCAGTATTGTGACCTCAGAAACAGGACCTCAGCAATAGGACCTCAGAATTGGGACCTCAGCAAAAGGACCTCAGCAATAGGACCTCAGCATTGTGACCTCAGCATTGTGACCTCAGCATTTTGACCTCAGCAATAGGACCTCAGCATTGTGACCTCAGCATTAGGACCTCAGCAATAGGACCTCAGCATTGTGACCTCAGCAAAAGGACAGAAGCAATAGGACATGAGCAGTAGGACCTCAGCAATGGGACCTCAGCATTGTGACCTCAGCATTGTGACCTCAGCAATAGGACCTCAAAACTGTGACCTCAGCAATAGGACCTCAGCAATAGGACCTCAGCTTTGTGATCTCAGCAATACGACCTCAGCATTTTGACCTCAGCAATAGGACCTCAGTAATAGGACCTCAGCATTGTGACCTCAGCATTGTGACCTCAGTAATAGGACCTCAGAAATAGGACCTCAGCATTGTGACCTCAGAAATAAGACCACTGCAATAGGACCTCAGAAACAGGACCTCAGCATTGTGACCTCAGTATTGTGACCTCAGAATTGGGACCTCAGCAATAGGACCTCAGAATTGGGACCTCAGCAAAAGGACCTCAGCAATAGGACCTCAGCATTGTGACCTCAGCATTGTGACCTCAGCATTGTGACCTCAGCATTTTGACCTCAGCAATAGGACCTCAGCATTGTGACCTCAGCATTAGGACCTCAGCATTGTGACCTCAGCAATACGACCTCAGAAATAGGACCTCAGCATTGTGACCTCAGCATTGTGACCTCAGCAATAGGACCTCAGCAATAGGACCTCAGCATTGTGACCTGAGCTTTGTGACCTGAGCATTGTGACCTCAGCAATAGGACCTCAGCATTGTGACCTCAGCAATAGGACATCAGAAATAGGACCTAAGGATTGTGACCGCAGCATAGTGACCTCAGCATTGTGACCTCAGAAACAGGACCTCAGTAATAGGACCTCAGCAATATGACCTTAGCAATAGGACCTCAGCAAAAGGACCTCAACATTGAGACCTCAGCAAAAGGACCTCAGCATTGTGACCTCAGCAAGAGGACCTCAGCAATAGGACCTCAGCATTGTGACCTAAGCAATAGGACCTGAGCAATAGGACCTCAGCATTGTGACCTCAGCATTGTGACGTCAGCAAAAGGACAGAAGCAATAGGACATGAGCAGTAGGACCTCAGCAATGGGACCTCAGCATTGTGACCTCAGCATTGTGACCTCAGCAATAGGACCTCAGCATTGTGACCTCAGCAATAGGACATCAGCAATAGGACCTCAGCATTGTGACCTCAGCAATAGGACCTCAGCTATAGGACATCAGCAATAAGACCTCAGCAATTGGACCTCAGCATTGTGACCTCAGCAATAGGACCTAAGCAGTAGGACCTCAGCAATAGGACCACAGCATTGTGACCTCAGCAATAGGACCTCAGCAATAGGACCTCAGCATTGTGACCTCAGCAACAGGACCTCAGCAATAGGACCTCAGCAATAGGACATCAGCAATAGGACCTCAGCAATTGGACCTCAGCATTGTGACCTCAGAAATAGGACCTCAGCAATAGGACCTCAGCATTGTTATCTCAGCAATACGACCTCAGCAGTAGGACATCAGCAATAGGACATCAGCAATAGGAGCTCAGCATTGTGACCTCAGAATTGTGAACTCAGCAATAGGACCTCAGCATTGTAACCTCAGCAATAGGACCTCATCAATAGTACCTCATCAATAGGACCTCAGCAATAAGACCTCAGCAATAGGACCTCAGCATTGAGAACTCAGCATTGTAACCTCAGCAATAGGACCTCAGCAATAGGACCTCAGCATTGTGACCTCAGCATAGTGACCTCAGCATTGTGACCTCAGCATTGTGACCTCAGCATTGTGACCTCAGCGGTAGGATCTCAGCAATAGGACCTCAGCAATAGGACCTCAGCAATAGGACCTCAGCATTGTGACCTCAGCATTGTGAACTCAGGAATAGGACATCAGAAATAGGACCTAAGTATTGTGACCGCAGCATAGTGACCTCAGCATTGTGACCTCAGAAACAGGACCTCAGCAATAGGACCTCAGCAATATGACCTCAGCAATAGGACCTCAGCAAAAGGACCTCAACATTGAGACCTCAGCAATAGGACCTCAGCATTCTGACCTCAGCAAGAGGACCTCAGCAATAGGACCTCAGCATTGTGACCTCAGCAGTGTGACCTCAGCAATAGGACCTCAAAACTGTGACTTCAGCAATAGGACCTCAGCATTCTGACCTCAGCAAAAGGACCTCCGCATTGTGACCTCAGCAGTAGGACCTCAGCAGTAGGACCTCAGCAATAGGACCTCAGCACTGTGACCTCAGCAATAGGACCTGAGCAATAGCACCTCAGCAATAGGACCTCAGCAATAGCACCTCAGCATTGTGACCTCAGCATTGTGACCTCAGCAATAGGACTTAAGCAGTAGGACCTCAGCAATAGGACCTCAGCATTGTGACCTCAGCAATAGGACCTCAGCATTGTGATCTCAGCAATACGACCTCAGCAATAGGACCTCAGCATTAGGACTTCAGCAATAGGACCTCAGCAATTGGACCTCAGCATTGTGACCTCAGCAATAGGACCTAAGCAGTAGGACCTCAGAAATAGGACCTCAGCATTGTGACCTCAGCAATAGGACCTCAGCATTGTGATCTCAGCAATACGACCTCAGCAATAGGACCTCAGCAATAGGACCTCAGCAATAGGACCTCAGCAATTGGACCTCAGCATTGTGACCTCAGAAATAGGACCTCAGCAATAGGACCTCAGCATTGTGATCTCAGCAATACGACCTCAGCAGTAGGACCTCAGCAATAGGACATCAGCCATAGGACCTCAGCAATTGGACCTCAGCATTGTGACCTCAGCATTGTGACCTCAGCAATAGAACCTCAGCAATTGGACCTCAGCAATAGGACCTCAGCATTGTGACCTCAGAATTCTGAACTCAGCAATAGGACCTCAGCATTGTAACCTCAGCAATAGGACCTCAGCAATAGGACCTCAACATTGTGACCTCAGCAATACGACCTCTGCAATAGGACCTCAGCAATAGGACCTCAGCAATATGACATCAGCAATAGGACCTCAGAAATGTGACCTCAGCATTGTGACCTCAGCAATAGGACCTCAGCATTGTGACCTCAGAAATAGGATCTCAGCAATAGGACCTCAGCAATAGGACCTCAGCATTGTGACCTCAGCAATAGGACCTCAGCAATAGGACCTCAGCAATAGGACCTCAGCATTGTGACCTGAGCTTTGTGACCTGAGCATTGTGACCTCAGCAATAGGACCTCAGCAATAGGACCTCAGCAATAGGACCTCAGCATTGTGACCTCAGCAATAGGACCTCAGCAATAGGACCTCAGCATTGTGACCTCAGCAATACGAGCTCAGCAATAGGACATCAACATTGTGACCTCAGCAATAGGACCTCAGCATTGTGACCTCAGCAATACGACCTCAGCAATAGGACCTCAGCATTGTGACCTCAGCAATAGGAGCTCAGCAATAGGACCTCAACATTGTGACCTCAGCAAAAGGACCTCAACATTGAGACCTCAGCAATAGGACCTCAGCATTGTGACCTCAGCAAGAGGACCTCAGCAATAGGTCCTCAGCATTGTGACCTCAGCAATAGGACCTGAGCAATAGGACCTCAGCATTGTGACCTCAGCATTGTGACGTCAGCAAAAGGACAGAAGCAATAGGACATCAGCAGTAGGACCTCAGCAATGGGACCTCAGCATTGTGACCTCAGCATTGTGACCTCAGCAATAGGTCCACAGCAAGAGGACCACAGCAATAGTACTTCAGAAACAGGACCTCAGCATGGTGACCTCAACATTGTGACCTCAGCAATAGGACCTCAGCAATAAGACCTCAGCATTGGGACCTCAGCAAGAGGACCTCAGAAATAGGACCTCAGCATTGGGACCTCAGCATTGTGAGCTCAACATTGTGACCTCAGAATTTTGACCTCAGCAAAAGGACCTCAGCATTGTGACCTCAACATTGTGACCTCAGCAATAGGAGCTCAGCAATAGTACCTCAGCATTGTGACCTCAGGAATAGGACCTCAGCATTTTGACCTCAGCAATAGGACCTCAGTAATAGGACCTCAGCATTGTGACCTCAGCATTGTGACCTCAGAAATAGGACCTCAGCAATAGGACCTCAGCTTTGTGAGCTCAGAAATAAGACCACAGCAATAGGACCTCAGAAACAGGACCTCAGCATTGTGACCTCAGTATTGTGACCTCAGAAACAGGACCTCAGCAATAGGACCCCAGAATTGGGACCTCAGCAAAAGGACCTCAGCAATAGGACCTCAGCATTGTGACCTCAGCATTGTGACCTCAGATTTTGACCTCAGCAATAGGACCTCAGCATTGTGACCTCAGCATTAGGACCTCAGCATTGTGACCTCAGCAATACGACCTCAGCAATAGGACCTCAGCATTGTGACCTCAGCATTGTGACCTCAGCAATAGGACCTCAGCAACAGGACCTCAGCAATAGGACCTCAGCATTGTGACCTGAGCTTTGTGACCTGAGCATTGTGACCTCAGCAATAGGACCTTAGCAATAGGACCTCAGCAATAGGACCTCAGCATTGTGACCTCAGCATTGTGAACTCAGCAATAGGACATCAGAAATAGGACCTAAGGATTGTGACCGCAGCATAGTGACCTCAGCATTGTGACCTCAGAAACAGGACCTCAGCAATAGGACCTCAGCAATATGACCTCAGCAATAGGACCTCAGCAAAAGGACCTCAACATTGAGACCTCAGCAATAGGACCTCAGCATTGTGACCTCAGCAATAGGACCTCAGCAATAGGACCTCAGCATTGTGACCTCAGCAATAGTACCTGAGCAATAGGACCTCAGCATTGTGACCTCAGCATTGTGACGTCAGCAAAAGGACAGAAGCAATAGGACATGAGCAGTAGGACCTCAGCAATGGGACCTCAGCATTGTGACCTCAGCATTGTGACCTCAGCAATAGGACCTCAAAACTGTGACCTCAGCAATAGGACCTCAGCTTTGTGACCTCAGCATTGTGACCTCAGCAATAGGACCTCAGCTATAGGACATCAGCAATAAGACCTCAGCAATTGGACCTCAGCATTGTGACCTCAGTAATAGGACCTAAGCAGTAGGACCTCAGCAATAGGACCACAGCATTGTGAACTCAGCAATAGGACCTCAGCAATAGGACCTCAGCATTGTGATCTCAGCAATACGACCTCAGCAATAGGACCTCAGCAATAGGACATCAGCAATACGACCTCAGAAATTGGACCTCAGCATTGTGACCTCAGAAATAGGACCTCAGCAATAGGACCTCAGCATTGTGATCTCAGCAATACGACCTCAGCAGTAGGACATCAGCAATAGGACATCAGCAATAGGACCTCAGCAATTGGACCTCAGCATTGTGACCTCAGAAATAGGACCTCAGAAATAGGACCTCAGATATAGGACATCAGCAATAGGAGCTCAGCATTGTGACCTCAGAATTGTGACCTCAGCAATAGGACCTCAGCATTGTAACCTCAGCAATAGGACCTCATCAATAGTACCTCATCAATAGGACCTCAGCAATAAGACCTCAGCAATAGGACCTCAGCATTGAGAACTCAGCATTGTAACCTCAGCAATAGGACCTCAGCAATAGGACCTCAGCATTGTGACCTCAGCATTGTGACCTCAGCATTGTGACCTCAGCATTGTGACCTCAGCATTGTGACCTCAGCGGTAGGACCTCAGCAGTAGGACCTCAGCAATAGGACCTGAGCAATAGGACCTCAGCAATAGGACCTCAGCAATAGGACCTCAGCATTGTGACCTCAGCAATAGGACCTCAGCAAAAGGACCTCAGCATTGTGACCTCAGCAATAGGACATCAGCATTGTGACCTCAGCAATAGGACCTCAGCATTGTGACCTCAGCAATAGGACCTCAGCACTTTGACCTCAGCAATAGGATCTCAGCAATAGGAACTCAGAAATAGGACCTCAGCATTGTGACATCAGCAATAGGACCTCAGCAATAGGACCTCAGCATTAGGACCTCAGTATTGTGACCTGAGCAATAGGACCTCAACAATGGGTCCTCAGGATTCTGACCTCAGCAATAGCACCTCAGCAATAGGACCTCAGCATTAGGACCTCAGTAATAGGACCTCAACATTGTGACCTCAGCAATACGACCTCTGCAATAGGACCTCAGCATTGAGAACTCAGCATTTTAACCTCAGCAATAGGACCTCAGCAATAGGACCTCAGCATTGTGACCTCAGCATTGTGACCTAAGCATTGTGACCTCAGCAATAGTACCTCAGCACTAGCACCTAAGGAATTATACCTCCGAATTCTGACCTCAGAAACAGGACCTCAGCATTGTGACGTCAGCATTGTGACCTCAGCAATAGGACTTCAGAAATAAGACCACAGCAATAGGACCTCAGAAACAGGACCTCAGCATTGTGACCTCAGTATTGTGACCTCAGAAACAGGACCTCAGCAATAGGACCTCACAATTGTGACCTCAGAAACAGGACCTCAGCAACAGGACCTCAGCAACAGGACCTCCGCATTGTGACCTCAGCAATAGGACCTCAGCATTGTGACCTCAGCATTGTGACCTGAGCATTGTGACCTCAGCAATAGGACCTCAGCAATAGGACCTCAGCATTTTGACCTAAGCAATAGGACCTCAGTAATAGGACCTCAGCATTGTGACCTCAGCATTGTGACCTCAGCAATAGGACCTCAGCAATAGGACCTCAGAAATAAGACCACAGCAATAGGACCTCAGAAACAGGACCTCAGCAATAGGACCTCAGCATTGTGACCTCAGCATTCTGACCTCAACATTGTGACCTCAGCAATAGGACCTCAGCATTTTGACCTCAGCAATAGGACCTCAGCATTGTGACCTCAGTAATAGAACCTCAGCAATACGACCTCAGCAATACGACCTCAGCATTAGGACCTCAGCATTGTGACCTCAGCAATAAAACCTCAGCAATAGGACCTCAGCATTCTGACCTCAGCAATAGGACCTCAGCTTTGTGACCTCAGCATTGTGACCTCAGCAATAGGACCTCAGCAATAGGACCTCAACACTGTGACCTCAGCAATAGGACCTCAGCACTGTGACCTCAGCAATAGGATCTCATCAATAGGAACTCAGAAATAGGACCTCAGCATTGTGACATCAGCAATAGGACCTCAGCAATAGGACCTCAGCAGTAGGACCTCAGTATTTTGACCTGAGCAATAGGACCTCAACAATAGGACCTCAGCATTGTGACCTCAGCATTGTGACCTCAGCAATAGGACCTCATCAATAGGACCTCAGTATTGTGACCTCAGCAATAGGACCTCAGCAATAGGACCTCAGCATTGTCACATCAGCAATAGGACCACAGCAATAGGACCTCAGCAATAGGACCTCAGCAATAGGACCTCAGCAATAGGACCTCAGCATTGTCACATCAGCAATAGGACCTCAGCAATAGGACCTCAGCATTGTGACCTCAGCATTGTGACCTCACCGGTAGGACCTCAGCAATAGGACCTCAGCAATAGGACCTCAGCAATAGGACCTCAGCATTGTGACCTCACCATTGTGACCTCAGCAACAGGACCTCAGCAACAGGACCTCAGCATTGTTACCTCAGGAACAGGACCTCAGCAATACGACCTCAGTAATAGGACCTCAACTTTGTGACCTCAGCATTGTGACCTCAGCATTGTGACCTCAGCAATAGTACCTCAGAACTAGCACCTCAGCAATTATACCTCCGAATTCTGACCTCAGCAATAGGACCTCAGCATTGTGACCTCAGCATTCTGACCTCAGTATTGTGACCTCAGCACTGTGACCTCAGCAATAGGACCTCAGCAATAGGACCTCAGCATTGTGACCTCAGCAATAGGACCTCAGCAATAGGACCTCAGCAATAGGACCTCAGCATTGTGACCTCAGCAATAGGACCTCAGCAAAAGGACCTCAGCATTGTGACCTCAGCAATAGGACATCAGCATTGTGACCTCAGCAATAGGACCTCAGCATTGTGACCTCAGCAATAGGACCTCAGCACTTTGACCTCAGCAATAGGATCTCAGCAATAGGAACTCAGAAATAGGACCTCAGCATTGTGACATCAGCAATAGGACCTCAGCAATAGGACCTCAGCATTAGGACCTCAGTATTGTGACCTGAGCAATAGGACCTCAACAATGGGTCCTCAGGATTCTGACCTCAGCAATAGCACCTCAGCAATAGGACCTCAGCATTAGGACCTCAGTAATAGGACCTCAACATTGTGACCTCAGCAATACGACCTCTGCAATAGGACCTCAGCATTGAGAACTCAGCATTTTAACCTCAGCAATAGGACCTCAGCAATAGGACCTCAGCATTGTGACCTCAGCATTGTGACCTAAGCATTGTGACCTCAGCAATAGTACCTCAGCACTAGCACCTAAGGAATTATACCTCCGAATTCTGACCTCAGAAACAGGACCTCAGCATTGTGACGTCAGCATTGTGACCTCAGCAATAGGACTTCAGAAATAAGACCACAGCAATAGGACCTCAGAAACAGGACCTCAGCATTGTGACCTCAGTATTGTGACCTCAGAAACAGGACCTCAGCAATAGGACCTCACAATTGTGACCTCAGAAACAGGACCTCAGCAACAGGACCTCAGCAACAGGACCTCCGCATTGTGACCTCAGCAATAGGACCTCAGCATTGTGACCTCAGCATTGTGACCTGAGCATTGTGACCTCAGCAATAGGACCTCAGCAATAGGACCTCAGCATTTTGACCTAAGCAATAGGACCTCAGTAATAGGACCTCAGCATTGTGACCTCAGCATTGTGACCTCAGCAATAGGACCTCAGCAATAGGACCTCAGAAATAAGACCACAGCAATAGGACCTCAGAAACAGGACCTCAGCAATAGGACCTCAGCATTGTGACCTCAGCATTCTGACCTCAACATTGTGACCTCAGCAATAGGACGTCAGCATTTTGACCTCAGCAATAGGACCTCAGCATTGTGACCTCAGTAATAGAACCTCAGCAATACGACCTCAGCAATACGACCTCAGCATTAGGACCTCAGCATTGTGACCTCAGCAATAAAACCTCAGCAATAGGACCTCAGCATTCTGACCTCAGCAATAGGACCTCAGCTTTGTGACCTCAGCATTGTGACCTCAGCAATAGGACCTCAGCAATAGGACCTCAACACTGTGACCTCAGCAATAGGACCTCAGCACTGTGACCTCAGCAATAGGATCTCATCAATAGGAACTCAGAAATAGGACCTCAGCATTGTGACATCAGCAATAGGACCTCAGCAATAGGACCTCAGCAGTAGGACCTCAGTATTTTGACCTGAGCAATAGGACCTCAACAATAGGACCTCAGCATTGTGACCTCAGCATTGTGACCTCAGCAATAGGACCTCATCAATAGGACCTCAGTATTGTGACCTCAGCAATAGGACCTCAGCAATAGGACCTCAGCATTGTCACATCAGCAATAGGACCACAGCAATAGGACCTCAGCAATAGGACCTCAGCAATAGGACCTCAGCATTGTCACATCAGCAATAGGACCTCAGCAATAGGACCTCAGCATTGTGACCTCAGCATTGTGACCTCACCGGTAGGACCTCAGCAATAGGACCTCAGCAATAGGACCTCAGCAATAGGACCTCAGCATTGTGACCTCACCATTGTGACCTCAGCAACAGGACCTCAGCAACAGGACCTCAGCATTGTTACCTCAGGAACAGGACCTCAGCAATACGACCTCAGTAATAGGACCTCAACTTTGTGACCTCAGCATTGTGACCTCAGCATTGTGACCTCAGCAATAGTACCTCAGAACTAGCACCTCAGCAATTATACCTCCGAATTCTGACCTCAGCAATAGGACCTCAGCATTGTGACCTCAGCATTCTGACCTCAGTATTGTGACCTCAGCACTGTGACCTCAGCAATAGGACCTCAGCAATAGGACCTCAGAATTGTGACATCAGCAATAGGACCTCAGCAATAGGACCTCAGCAGTAGGACCTCAGTATTGTGACCTGAGCAATAGGACCTCAACAATAGGACCTCAGCATTGTGACCTCAGCAATAGGACCTCAGCAATAGGACCTCAGCAATAGGACCTCAGCATTGTGACCTCAGCAATAGGACCTCAGCAAAAGGACCTCAGCATTGTGACCTCAGCAATAGGACATCAGCATTGTGACCTCAGCAATAGGACCTCAGCATTGTGACCTCAGCAATAGTACCTCAGTACTAGCACCTCAGCAATTATACCTCCGAATTCTGACCTCAGCAATAGGACCTCAGCATTGTGACCTCAGCAATAGGACCTCAGCACTTTGACCTCAGCAATAGGATCTCAGCAATAGGAACTCAGAAATAGGACCTCAGCATTGTGACATCAGCAATAGGACCTCAGCAATAGGACCTCAGCATTAGGACCTCAGTATTTTGACCTGAGCAATAGGACCTCAACAATGGGACCTCAGCATTCTGACCTCAGCAATAGGACCTCAGCATTAGGACCTCAGTAATAGGACCTCAACATTGTGACCTCAGCAATACGACCTCTGCAATAGGACCTCAGCATTGAGAACTCAGCATTTTAACCTCAGCAATAGGACCTCAGCAATAGGACCTCAGCATTGTGACCTCAGCATTGTGACCTAAGCATTGTGACCTTAGCAATAGTACCTCAGCACTAGCACCTAAGCAATTATACCTCCGAATTCTGACCTCAGCAATAGGACCTCAGCATTTTGACCTCAGCATTGTGACTTCAGCAATAGGACCTCAGCAATAGGACCTCAGCAATAGGACCTGAGCATTGTGACCTCAGCATTGTTAACTCAGTAGTAGGACCTCAGCAATAGGACCTCAGCATTGTGACCTCAGCAATAGGACCTCAGCAATGGACCTCAGCATTGTGACCTCAGAATTGTGAACTCAGCAATAGGACCTCAGCATTGTAACCTCAGCAATAGGACCTCAGCATTGTGACCTCAGCAATAGGACCTCAGCAATAGGACCTCAGCATTAGGACCTCAGCAATAGGACCTCAACATTGTGACCTCAGCAATACGACCTCAGCAATAGGACCTCAGCATTGAGAACTCAGCACTGTGACCTCAGCAATAGGACCTCAGCAATAGGACCTCAGCATTGTGACCTCAGCATTGTGACCTCAGCATTGTGACCTCAGTGGTAGGACCTCAGCAATAGGACCTCTGCAATAGGACCTCAGCAATAGGACCTCAGCATTGTGACCTCAGCATTGTGACCTCAGCAATAGGACCTCAGCAACAGGACCTCAGCAACAGGACCTCCGCATTGTGACCTCAGCAATAGGACCTTAGCATTGTGACCTCAGCATTGTGACCTCAGCATTGTGACCTCAGCAATCGGACCACAGCAATAGGACCACAGCAATAGGACCTCAGAAACAGGACCTCAGCATTGTGACGTCAGCATTGTGACCTCAGCAATAGGACCTCAGAAATAAGACCACAGCAATAGGACCTCAGAAACAGGACCTCAGCATTGTGACCTCAGTATTGTGACCTCAGAAACAGGACCTCAGCAATAGGACCTCACAATTGTGACCTCAGAAACAGGACCTCAGCAACAGGACCTCAGCAACAGGACCTCCGCATTGTGACCTCAGCAATAGGACCTCAGCATTGTGACCTCAGCATTGTGACCTGAGCATTGTGACCTCAGCAATAGGACCTCAGCAATAGGACCTCAGCATTTTGACCTAAGCAATAGGACCTCATTAATAGGACCTCAGCATTGTGACCTCAGCATTGTGACCTCAGCAATAGGACCTCAGCCATAGGACCTCCGAAATAAGACCACAGCAATAGGACCTCAGAAACAGGACCTCAGCATTGTGACCTCAGCATTGTGACCTCAGCATTCTGACCTCAACATTGTGACCTCAGCAATAGGACCTCAGCATTTTGACCTCAGCAATAGGACCTCAGCATTGTGACCTCAGTAATAGAACCTCAGCAATACGACCTCAGCAATACGACCTCAGCATTAGGACCTCAGCATTGTGACCTCAGCAATAGGACCTCAGCAATAGGACCTCAGCATTCTGACCTCAGCAATAGGACCTCAGCTTTGTGACCTCAGCATTCTGACCTCAGCAATAGGACCTCAACACTGTGACCTCAGCAATAGGACCTCAGCACTGTGACCTCAGCAATAGGATCTCATCAATAGGAACTCAGAAATAGGACCTCAGCATTGTGACATCAGCAATAGGACCTCAGCAATAGGACCTCAGCAGTAGGACCTCAGTATTTTGACCTGAGCAATAGGACCTCAACAATAGGACCTCAGCATTGTGACCTCAGCATTGTGACCTCAGCAATAGGACCTCATCAATAGGACCTCAGTATTGTGACCTCAGCAATAGGACCTCAGCAATAGGACCTCAGCATTGTGACCTCAGCAATAGGACCTCAGCATTGTGACATCAGCAATAGGACCTCAGCAATAGGACCTCAGCAGTAGGACCTCAGTATTGTGACGTGAGCAATAGGACCTCAACAATAGGATCTCAGCATTGTGACCTCAGCATTGTGACCTCAGCATTGTGACCTCAGCAACAGGACCTCCGCATTGTGACCTCAGCAATAGGACCTCAGCATTGTGACCTCAGCATTGTGACCTGAGCATTGTGACCTCAGCAATAGGACCTCAGCAATAGGACCTCAGCATTTTGACCGAAGCAATAGGACCTCAGTAATAGGACCTCAGCATTGTGACCTCAGCATTGTGACCTCAGCAATAGGACCTCAGCAATAGGACCTCAGAAATTAGACCACAGCAATAGGACCTCAGAAACAGGACCTCAGCAATAGGACCTCAGCATTGTGACCTCAGCATTCTGACCTCAACATTGTGACCTCAGCAATAGGACCTCAGCATTTTGACCTCAGCAATAGGACCTCAGCATTGTGACCTCAGTAATAGAACCTCAGCAATACGACCTCAGCAATACGACCTCAGCATTAGGACCTCAGCATTGTGACCTCAGCAATAGGACCTCAGCAATAGGACCTCAGCATTCTGACCTCAGCAATAGGACCTCAGCTTTGTGACCTCAGCATTGTGACCTCAGCAATAGGACCTCAGCAATAGGACCTCAACACTGTGACCTCAGCAATAGGACCTCAGCACTGTGACCTCAGCAATAGGATCTCATCAATAGGAACTCAGAAATAGGACCTCAGCATTGTGACATCAGCAATAGGACCTCAGCAATAGGACCTCAGCAGTAGGACCTCAGTATTTTGACCTGAGCAATAGGACCTCAACAATAGGACCTCAGCATTGTGACCTCAGCATTGTGACCTCAGCAATAGGACCTCATCAATAGGACCTCAGTATTGTGACCTCAGCAATAGGACCTCAGCAATAGGACCTCAGCATTGTCACATCAGCAATAGGACCACAGCAATAGGACCTCAGCAATAGGACCTCAGCAATAGGACCTCAGCAATAGTACCTCAGCATTGTCACATCAGCAATAGGACCTCAGCAATAGGACCTCAGCATTGTGACCTCAGCATTGTGACCTCACCGGTAGGACCTCAGCAATAGGACCTCAGCAATAGGACCTCAGCAATAGGACCTCAGCATTGTGACCTCACCATTGTGACCTCAGCAACAGGACCTCAGCAACAGGACCTCAGCATTGTTACATCAGGAAAAGGACCTCAGCAATACGACCTCAGTAATAGGACCTCAACTTTGTGACCTCAGCATTGTGACCTCAGCATTGTGACCTCAGCAATAGTACCTCAGAACTAGCACCTCAGCAATTATACCTCCGAATTCTGACCTCAGCAATAGGACCTCAGCTTTGTGACCTCAGCATTCTGACCTCAGTATTGTGACCTCAGCACTGTGACCTCAGCAATAGGACCTCAGCAATAGGACCTCAGCATTGTGACATCAGCAATAGGACCTCAGCAATAGGACCTCAGCAGTAGGACCTCAGTATTGTGACCTGAGCAATAGGACCTCAACAATAGGACCTCAGCATTGTGACCTCAGCAATAGGACCTCAGCAATAGGACCTCAGCAATAGGACCTCAGCATTGTGACCTCAGCAATAGGACCTCAGCAAAAGGACCTCAGCATTGTGACCTCAGCAATAGGACATCAGCATTGTGACCTCAGCAATAGGACCTCAGCATTGTGACCTCAGCAATAGTACCTCATTACTAGCACCTCAGCAATTATACCTCCGAATTCTGACCTCAGCAATAGGACCTCAGCATTGTGACCTCAGCAATAGGACCTCAGCAATAGGACCTCAGCAATAGGATCTCAGCAATAGGAACTCAGAAATAGGACCTCAGCATTGTGACATCAGCAATAGGACCTCAGCAATAGGACCTCAGCATTAGGACCTCAGTATTGTGACCTGAGCAATAGGACCTCAACAATGGGACCTCAGCATTCTGACCTCAGCAATAGGACCTCAGCAATAGGACGTCAGCAATAGGACCTCAGCAATAGGACCTCAGAAATAGGACCTCAGTAATAGGACCTCAACATTGTGACCTCAGCAATACGACCTCTGCAATAGGACCTCAGCATTGAGAACTCAGCATTTTAACCTCAGCAATAGGACCTCAGCAATAGGACCTCAGCATTGTGACCTCAGCATTGTGACCTAAGCATTGTGACCTTAGCAATAGTACCTCAGCACTAGCACCTAAGCAATTATACCTCCGAATTCTGACCTCAGCAATAGGACCTCAGCATTTTGACCTCAGCATTGTGACTTCAGCAATAGGACCTCAGCAATAGGACCTCAGCAATAGGACCTAAGCATTGTGACCTCAGCATTGTTAACTCAGTAGTAGGACCTCAGCAATAGGACCTCAGCATTGTGACCTCAGCAATAGGACCTCAGCAATGGACCTCAGCATTGTGACCTCAGAATTGTGAACTCAGCAATAGGACCTCAGCATTGTAACCTCAGCAATAGGACCTCAGCATTGTGACCTCAGCAATAGGACCTCAGCAATAGGACCTCAGCATTAGGACCTCAGCAATAGGACCTCAACATTGTGACCTCAGCAATACGACCTCAGCAATAGGACCTCAGCATTGAGAACTCAGCACTGTGACCTCAGCAATAGGACCTCAGCAATAGGACCTCAGCATTGTGACCTCAGCATTGTGACCTCAGCATTGTGACCTCAGCGGTAGGACCTCAGCAATAGGACCTCTGCAATAGGACCTCAGCAATAGGACCTCAGCATTGTGACCTCAGCATTGTGACCTCAGCAATAGGACCTCAGCAACAGGACCTCAGCAACAGGACCTCCGCATTGTGACCTCAGCAATAGGACCTCAGCATTGTGACCTCAGCATTGTGACCTCAGCATTGTGACCTCAGCAATCGGACCACAGCAATAGGACCACATCAATAGGACCTCAGAAACAGGACCTCAGCATTGTGACGTCAGCATTGTGACCTCAGCAATAGGACCTCAGAAATAAGACCACAGCAATAGGACCTCAGAAACAGGACCTCAGCATTGTGACCTCAGTATTGTGACCTCAGAAACAGGACCTCAGCAATAGGACCTCACAATTGTGACCTCAGAAACAGGACCTCAGCAACAGGACCTCAGCAACAGGACCTCCGCATTGTGACCTCAGCAATAGGACCTCAGCATTGTGACCTCAGCATTGTGACCTGAGCATTGTGACCTCAGCAATAGGACCTCAGCAATAGGACCTCAGCATTTTGACCTAAGCAATAGGACCTCAGTAATAGGACCTCAGCATTGTGACCTCAGCATTGTGACCTCAGCAATAGGACCTCAGCCATAGGACCTCCGAAATAAGACCACAGCAATAGGACCTCAGAAACAGGACCTCAGCAAAAGGACCTCAGCATTGTGACCTCAGCATTGTGACCTCAGCATTCTGACCTCAACATTGTGACCTCAGCAATAGGACCTCAGCATTTTGACCTCAGCAATAGGACCTCAGCATTGTGACCTCAGTAATAGAACCTCAGCAATACGACCTCAGCAATACGACCTCAGCATTAGGACCTCAGCATTGTGACCTCAGCAATAGGACCTCAGCAATAGGACCTCAGCATTCTGACCTCAGCAATAGGACCTCAGCTTTGTGACCTCAGCATTCTGACCTCAGCAATAGGACCTCAACACTGTGACCTCAGCAATAGGACCTCAGCACTGTGACCTCAGCAATAGGATCTCATCAATAGGAACTCAGAAATAGGACCTCAGCATTGTGACATCAGCAATAGGACCTCAGCAATAGGACCTCAGCAGTAGGACCTCATTATTTTGACCTGAGCAATAGGACCTCAACAATAGGACCTCAGCATTGTGACCTCAGCATTGTGACCTCAGCAATAGGACCTCATCAATAGGACCTCAGTATTGTGACCTCAGCAATAGGACCTCAGCAATAGGACCTCAGCAATAGGACCTCAGCATTGTGACCTCAGCAATAGGACCTCAGCATTGTGACATCAGCAATACGACCTCAGCAATAGGACCTCAGCAGTAGGACCTCAGTATTGTGACGTGAGCAATAGGACCTCAACAATAGGATCTCAGCATTGTGACCTCAGCATTGTGACCTCAGCATTGTGACCTCAGCATTGTGACCTCAGCAACAGGACCTCAGCATTGTGACCTCAGCATTGTGACCTCAGCAATAGGACCTCAGCAATAGGACCTCAGCAATAGGACCTCAGCATTGTGACCTCAGCAATAGGACCTCAGCATTGTGACATCAGCAATAGGACCTCAGCAATAGGACCTCATCAGTAGTACCTCAGCATTGTGACCTCAGCAATAGGACCTCAGCAATAGGACCTCAGCAATAGGACCTCAGCATTGTGACCTCAGCAATACGAGCTCAGCAATAGCACATCAACATTGTGACCTCAGCAATAGGACCTCAGCATTGTGACCTCAGCAATACGACCTCAGCAATAGGACCTCAGCATTGTGACCTCAGCAATAGGAGCTCAGCAATAGGACCTCAACATTGTGACCTCAGCAAAAGGACCTCAACATTGAGACCTCAGCAATAGGACCTCAGCATTGTGACCTCAGCAAGAGGACCTCAGCAATAGGTCCTCAGCATTGTGACCTCAGCAATAGGACCTGAGCAATAGGACCTCAGCATTGTGACCTCAGCATTGTGACGTCAGCAAAAGGACAGAAGCAATAGGACATCAGCAGTAGGACCTCAGCAATGGGACCTCAGCATTGTGACCTCAGCAATAGGACCACAGCAATAGGACCACAGCAATAGTACTTCAGAAACAGGACCTCAGCATGGTGACCTCAACATTGTGACCTCAGCAATAGGACCTCAGCAATAAGACCTCAGCATTGGGACCTCAGCAAGAGGACCTCAGAAATAGGACCTCAGCATTGGGACCTCAGCATTGTGACCTCAACATTGTGACCTAAGAATTTTGACCTCAGAAAAAGGACCTCAGCATTGTGACCTCAACATTGTGACCTCAGCAATAGGAGCTCAGCAATAGTACCTCAGCATTGTGACCTCAGGAATAGGACCTCAGCATTTTGACCTCAGCAATAGGACCTCAGTAATAGGAACTCAGCATTTTGACCTCAGCATTGTGACCTCAGCAATAGGACCTCAGCAATAGGACCTCAGCATTGTGACCTCAGAAATAAGACCACAGCAATAGGACCTCAGAAACAGGACCTCAGCATTGTGACCTCAGTATTGTGACCTCAGAAACAGGACCTCAGCAATAGGACCTCAGAATTGGGACCTCAGCAAAAGGACCTCAGCAATAGGACCTCAGCATTGTGACCTCAGCATTGTGACCTCAGCATTTTGACCTCAGCAATAGGACCTCAGCATTGTGACCTCAGCATTAGGACCTCAGCATTGTGACCTCAGCAATACGACCTCAGCAATAGGACCTCAGCATTGTGACCTCAGCATTGTGACCTCAGCAATAGGACCTCAGCAATAGGACCTCAGCAATAGGACCTCAGCATTGTGACCTGAGCTTTGTGACCTGAGCATTGTGACCTCAGCAATAGGACCTCAGCAATAGGACCTCAGCAATAGGACCTCAGCATTGTGACCTCAGCAATAGGACATCAGAAATAGGACCTCAGCAATATGACCTTAGCAATAGGACCTCAGCAAAAGGACCTCAACATTGAGACCTCAGCAATAGGACCTCAGCATTGTGACCTCAGCAATAGGACCTCAGCAATAGGACCTCAGCATTGTGACCTCAGCATTGTGACGTCAGCAAAAGGACAGAAGCAATAGGACATGAGCAGTAGGACCTCAGCAATGGGACCTCAGCATTGTGACCTCAGCATTGTGACCTCAGCAATAGGACCTCAAAACTGTGACCTCAGCAATAGGACATCAGCAATAGGACCTCAGCATTGTGACCTCAGCAATAGGACCTCAGCTATAGGACATCAGCAATAAGACCTCAGCAATTGGACCTCAGCATTGTGACCTCAGCAATAGGACCTAAGCAGTAGGACCTCAGCAATAGGACCTCAGCATTGTGACCTCAGCAATAGGACCTCAGCAATAGGACCTCAGCATTGTGATCTCAGCAATACGACCTCAGCAATAGGACCTCAGCAATAGGACATCAGCAATAGGACCTCAGCAATTGGACCTCAGCATTGTGACCTCAGAAATAGGACCTCAGCAATAGGACCTCAGCAATAGGACCTCAGCAATACGACCTCAGCAGTAGGACATCAGCAATAGGACATCAGCAATAGGACCTCAGCAATTGGACCTCAGCATTGTGACCTCAGAAATAGGACCTCAGAAATAGGACCTCAGATATAGGACATCAGCAATAGGAGCTCAGCATTGTGACCTCAGAATTGTGAACTCAGCAATAGGACCTCAGCATTGTAACCTCAGCAATAGGACCTCATCAATAGTACCTCATCAATAGGACCTCAGCAATAAGACCTCAGCAATAGGACCTCAACTTTGTGACCTCAGCATTGAGACCTCAGCATTGTGACCTCAGCAATAGTACCTCAGAACTAGCACCTCAGCAATTATACCTCCGAATTCTGACCTCAGCAATAGGACCTCAGCATTGTGACCTCAGCATTGTGACCTCAGCATTGTGACCTCAGCACTGTGACCTCAGCAATAGGACCTCAGCAATAGGACCTCTGCATTGTGACATCAGCAATAGGACCTCAGCAATAGGACCTCAGCAGTAGGACCTCAGTATTGTGACCTGAGCAATAGGACCTCAACAATAGGACCTCAGCATTGTGACCTCAGCAATAGGACCTCAGCAATAGGACCTCAGCAATAGGACCTCAGCATTGTGACCTCAGCAATAGGACCTCAGCAAAAGGACCTCAGCATTGTGACCTCAGCAATAGGACCTCAGCATTGTGACCTCAGCAATAGGACCTCAGTACTAGCACCTCAGCAATTATACCTCCGAATTCTGACCTCAGCAATAGGACCTCAGCATTGTGACCTTAGCAATAGAACCTCAGCACTGTGACCTCAGCAATAGGATATCAGCAATAGGAACTCAGAAATAGGACCTCAGAAATAGGACCTCAGATATAGGGCCTCAGCATTGTGACATCAGCAATAGGACCTCAGCAATAGGACCTCAGCAATAGGACCTCAGCATTAGGAACTCAGTATTGTGACCTGAGCAATAGGACCTCAACAATGGGACCTCAGCATTCTGACCTCAGCAATAGGACCTCAGCAATAGGACCTCAGCAATAGGACCTCAGCATTAGGACCTCAGTAATAGGACCTCAACATTGTGACCTCAGCAATACGACCTTTGCAATAGGACCTCAGCATTGAGAACTCAGCATTTTAACCTCAGCAATAGGACCTCAGCAATAAGACCTCAGCATTGTGACCTCAGCATTGTGACCTAAGCATTGTGACCTCAGCAATAGTACCTCAGCACTAGCACCTAAGCAATTATACCTCCGAATTCTGACCTCAGCAATAGGACCTCAGCATTGTGACCTCAGCATTGTGACTTCAACAATAGGACCTCAGCAATAGGACCTCAGCAATAGGACCTGAGCATTGTGACCTCAGCATTGTTAACTCAGTAGTAGGTCATCAGCAATAGGACCTCAGCATTGGGACCTCAGCAAAAAGACCTCAGCAATAGGACCTCAGCAATAGGACCTCAGCATTGTGACCTCAGCAATAGGACCTCAGAAATGGACCTCAGCATTGTGACCTCAGCATTGTGACCTCAGCAATAGGACCTCAGGAATAGGACTTCAGCATTAGGACCTCAGCAATAGGACCTCAACATTGTGACCTCAGCAATACGACCTCAGCAATAGGACCTCAGCATTGAGAACTCAGCACTGTGACCTCAGCAATAGGACCTCAGCAATAGGACCTCAGCATTGTGACCTCAGCATTGTGACCTCAGCGGTAGGACCTCAGCAATAGGACCTCAGCAATAGGACCTCAGCATTGTGACCTCAGCAATAGGACCTCAGCAACAGGACCTCAGCAACAGGACCTCCGCATTGTGACCTCAGCAATAGGACCTCAGCATTGTGACCTCAGCATTGTGACCTCAGCAATAGGACCTCAGCAATAGGACCACAGCAATAGGACCTCAGAAACAGGACCTCAGCATTGTGACGTCAGCATTGTGACCTCAGCAATAGGACCTCAGAAATAAGACCACAGCAATAGGACCTCAGAAACAGGACCTCAGCATTGTGACCTCAGTATTGTGACCTCAGAAACAGGACCTCAGCAATAGGACCTCACAATTGTGACCTCAGAAACAGGACCTCAGCAACAGGACCTCAGCAACAGGACCTCCGCATTGTGACCTCAGCAATAGGACCTCAGCATTGTGACCTCAGCATTGTGACCTGAGCATTGTGACCTCAGCAATAGGACCTCAGCAATAGGACCTCAGCATTTTGACCTAAGGAATAGGACCTCAGTAATAGGACCTCAGCATTGTGACCTCAGCATTGTGACCTCAGCAATAGGACCTCAGCAATAGGACCTCAGAAATAAGACCACAGCAATAGAACCTCAGAAACAGGACCTCAGCAATAGGACCTCAGCATTGTGACCTCAGCATTGTGACCTCAGCATTCTGACCTCAACATTGTGACCTCAGCAATAGGACCTCAGCATTTTGACCTCAGCAATAGGACCTCAGCATTGTGACCTCAGTAATAGAACCTCAGCAATACGACCTCAGCAATACGACCTCAGCAATAGGACCTCAGCATTGTGACCTCAGCAATAGGACCTCAGCAATAGGTCCTCAGCATTCTGACCTCAGCAATAGGACCTCAGCTTTGTGACCTCAGCATTGTGACCTCAGCAATAGGACCTCAGCAATAGGACCTCAGCAATAGGACCTCAGCAATAGGACCTCAGCACTGTGACCTCAGCAATAGGATCTCATCAAGAGGAACTCAGAAATAGGACCTCATCATTGTGACATCAGCAATAGGACCTCAGCAATAGGACCTCAGCAGTAGGACCTCAGTATTGTGACCTGAGCAATAGGACCTCAACAATAGGACCTCAGCATTGTGACCTCAGCATTGTGACCTCAGCAATAGGACCTCATCAATAGGACCTCAGTATTGTGACCTCAGCAATAGGACCTCAGCAATAGGACCTCAGCAATAGGACCTCAGCATTGTGACCTCAGCAATAGGACCTCAGCATTGTGACATCAGCAATAGGACCTCAGAAATAAGACCTCAGCAGTAGGACCTCAGTATTGTGACGTGAGCAATAGGACCTCAACAATAGGATCTCAGCATTGTGACCTCAGCATTGTGACCTCAGCATTGTGACCTCAGCAACAGGACCTCAGCATTGTGACCTCAGCATTGTGACCTCAGCAATAGGACCTCAGCAATAGGACCTCAGCAATAGGACCTCAGCATTGTGACCTCACCAATAGGACCTCAGCATTGTGACATCAGCAATAGGACCTCAGCAATAGGACCTCAGCAGTAGGACCTCAGTATTGTGACCTGAGCAGTAGGACCTCAGCATTGTGACCTCAGCATTGTGACCTCAGCATTGTGACCTCAGCATTGTGACCTCAGCAACAGGACCTCACCATTGTGACCTCAGCATTGTGACCTCAGCATTTTGACCTCAGCAATAGGACCTCAGCATTGTGACCTCAGCAATGGGACCTCAGCATTGTGACCTCAGCATTGTGACCTCAGCAACAGGACCTCACCATTGTGACCTCAGCATTGTGACCTCAGCATTTTGACCTCAGCATTGTGACCTCAGCAACAGGACCTCACCATTGTGACCTCAGCATTGTGACCTCAGCATTGTGACCTCAGCATTGTGACCTCAGCAACAGGACCTCACCATTGTGACCTCAGCAATGTGACCTCAGCATTTTGACCTCAGCAATAGGACCTCAGCATTGTGACCTCAGCAATAGGACCTCAGAAATAGGACCTCAGAAATAGGACCTCAGAAATAGGAACTCAGCATTGTGACCTCAGCATTGTGACCTCAGCATTGTGACCTCAGCAATAGGACCTCAAAACTGTGACCTCAGCAATAGGACATCAGCAATAGGACCTCAGCATTGTGACCTCAGTAATAGGAGCTCAGCAATAGGACCTCAGCATTGTGACCTCAGCATTGTGACCTCAGCAATAGGACCTCAGCAATAGGACCTCAGCAATAGGACCTCAGCATTGTGACCACAGCATTTTGACCTCAGCAATAGGACCTAAGCAGTAGGACCTCAGCAATAGGACCTCAGCATTGTGACCTCAGCAATAGGACCTCAAAACTGTGACCTCAGCAATAGGACCTCAGCAATAGGACCTCAGCATTGTGACCTCAGCAATAGGACCTCAGCAATAGGACCTCAGCAACAGGACCTCCGCATTGTGACCTCAGCATTTTGACCTCAGCAATAGGACCTAAGCAGTAGGACCTCAGCAATAGGACCTCAGCATTGTGACATCAGCAGTAGGACCTGAGCAATAGGACCTCATTATTAGGACCTCAGCAATACGACCTCAGCAAAAGGACCTCAACATTGTGACCTCAGCAATAGGACACAGCATTGTGACCTCAGCAATAGGACCTGAGCAATAGGACCTCAGCATTGTGACCTCAGCAATAGGACCTCAGCATTGTGACGTCAGCAAAAGGACAGAAGCAATAGGACATCAGCAGTAGGACCTCAGCAATGGGACCTCAGCATTGTGACCTCATCATTGTGACCTCAGAATTGTGACGACAGCATTGTGACCTCAGCATTGTGACCTCAGCATTTTGACCTCAACAATAGGACCTCAGCAATAGGACCTCAGCAATAGGACCTCAGCAATAGGACCTCAGCATTGTGACCTCAGCAATAGGACCTCAGCAATAGGACCTCATCAATAGGACCTCAGCATTGTGACCTCAGCATTGTGACCTCAGCATTGTGACCTCAGCAATAGGACTTATGCAGTAGGACCTCAGCATTGTGATCTCAGCAATACGACCTCAGTAATAGGACCTCAGCATTGTGACCTCAGCAATAGGACCTCAGCAATTGGACCTCAGCATTGTGACCTCAGAAATAGGACCTCAGCAATAGGACCTCAGCATTTTGACCTCAGCAATAGGACCTCAGTAATAGGACCTCAGCATTGTGACCTCAGCATTGTGACCTCAGAAACAGGACCTCAGCAATAGGACATCACCATTGGGACCTCAGCAAGAGGACCTCAGAAATAGGACCTCAGCACTGTGACCACAGCATTGTGACCTCAGCAATAGGACCTCAGCAATAGGACCTCAGCATTTTGACCTCAGCAATAGGACCTCAGTAATAGGACCTAAGCATTGTGACCTCAGCATTGTGACCTCAGAAATAGGACCTCAGAAATAAGACCACAGCAATAGGACCTCAGAAACAGGACCTCAGCATTGTGACCTCAGTATTGTAACCTCAGAAACAGGACCTCAGCAATAGGACCTCACTACTGTGACCTCAGAAACAGGACCTCAGCAACAGGACCTCAGCAACAGGACCTCCGCATTGTGACCTCAGCAATGGGACCTCAGCATTGTGACCTCAGCATTGTGACCTGAGCATTGTGACCTCAGCAATAGGACCTCAGCAATAGGACCTCAGCATTTTGACCTCAGCATTTTGACCTCAGCAATAGGACCTCAGCATTGTGACCTCAGTAACAGAACCTCAGCAATACGACCTCAGCAATACGACCTCAGCAATAGGACCTCAATAGTGTGACCTCAGGAATAGGACCTAAGCATTGTGACCTCAGCAATAGGACCTCAGGAATAGGACCTCAGCATTCTGACCTCAGCAATAGGACCTCAGCTTTGTGACCTCAGCATTGTGACCTCAGCAATAGGACCTCAGCACTGTGACCTCAGCAATAGGACCTCAGCACTGTAAACTCAGCAATAGGATCTCATCAATAGGAACTCAGAAATAGGACCTCAGCATTGTGACATCAGCAATAGGACCTCAGCAATAGGACCTCAGCAGTAGGACCTCAGTATTGTGACCTGAGCAATAGGACCTCTACAATAGGACCTCAGCATTGTGACCTCAGCAATAGGACCTCAGCAATAGGACCTCAGCATTGTGACCTCAGAAACAGGACCTCAGCAACAGGACCTCAGCAATAGGACCTAAGCATTGTGACCTCAGCAATAGGACCTCAGCAATAGGACCTCAGCAATAGGACCTCAGCATTGGGAAGTCAGCAATAGGACCTGAGCAATAGGACCTCAGCATTGTGACGTCAGCAAAAGGACAGAAGCAATAGGACATCAGCAGTAGGACCTCAGCAATGGGACCTCAGCATTGTGACCTCAGCATTGTGACCTCAGCATTGTGACCTCAGCAACAGGACCTCAGCATTGTGACCTCAGCATTGTGACCTCAGCAATAGGACCTCAGCAATAGGACCTCAGCATTGTGACCGCCGGAATAGGACCTGAGATATAGGACCTCAGCATTCTGACCTCAGCATTGTGACCTCAGCATTGTGACCTCAGCAATAGGACCTCAAAACTGTGACCTCAGCAATAGGACCTCAGCAATAGGACCTCAGCAACAGGACCTCCGCATTGTGACCTCAGCAGTAGGACCTCAGCAATAGGACCTCAGCACTGTGACCTCAGCACTGTGACCTCAGCACTGTGACCTCAGCAATAGGACCTCAGCAATAGGACCTCAGCATTGTGACCTCAGCATTGTGACCTCAGCAACAGGACCTCAGCATTGCGACCTCAGCATTGTGACCTCAGCAATAGGACCTCAGCATTGTGATCTCAGCAATACGACCTCAGCAAAAGGACCTCAACATTGTGACCTCAGCAATAGGACCTCAGCATTGTGACCTCAGCAATAGGACCTCAGCAATAGGACCTCAGCATTGTGACCTCACCAATAGGACCTGAGCAATAGGACCTCAGCATTGTGACCTCAGCATTGTGACGTCAGCAAAAGGACAGAAGCAATAGGACATCAGCTGTAGGACCTCAGCAATGTGACCTCAGCATTGTGACCTCAGCATTGTGACCTCAGCAACAGGACCTCAGCATTGTGACCTCAGCATTTTGACCTCAGCAATAGGACCTCAGCATTGTGACCTCAGCAATAGGACCTCAGAAATAGGACCTCAGATATAGGACCTCAGAAATAGGACCTCAGAAATAGGACCTCAGCATTGTGACCTCAGCATTGTGACCTCAGCATTGTGACCTCAGCAATAGGACCTCAAAACTGTGACCTCAGCAATAGGACATCAGCAATAGGACCTCAGCATTGTGACCTCAGCAATAGGACCTCAGCATTGTGACCTCAGCAATAGGAGCTCAGCAATAGGACGTCAACATTGTGACCTCAGCAATAGGACCTCAGCATTGTGACCTCAGCAATAGGACTTCAGCAATAGGACCTCAGCATTGTGACCTCAGCATTGTGACCTCAGCAATAGGACCTCAGCAATAGGACCTCAGCAATAGGACCTAGCATTGTGGCCTGAGCATTGTGACCTGAGCATTGTGACCTCAGCAATAGGACCTCAGCAATAGGACCTCAGCATTGTGACCTCAGCATTGTGACCTCAGCAATAGGACCTCAGAAATAGGACCTAAGGATTGTGACCGCAGCATAGTGACCTCAGCATTGTAACCTGAGAAACAGGACCTCAGCAATAGGACCTCAGCAATATGACCTCAGCAATAGGACCTCAGCAATAGGACCTCAACATTGTGACCTCAGCAATAGGACCTCAGCATTGTGACCTCAGCAATAGGACCTCAGTATTGGGACCTCAGCAATAGGACCTCAGCAATAGGACCTCAGCATTGTGACCTAAGCATTGTGACGTCAGCAAAAGGACAGAAGCAATAGGACATCAGCAGTAGGACCTCAGCAATAGGACCTCAGCATTGTGACCTCAGCATTGTGACCTCAGCATTGTGACCTCAGCAACAGGACCTCAGCATTGTGACCTCAGCATTGTGACCTCAGCATTTTGACCTCAGCAATAGGACCTCAGCAATAGGACCTCAGCATTGTGACCTCAGCAATAGGACCTCAGAAATTGGACCTCAGAAATAGGACCTCAGCATTTTGACCTCAGCATTGTGACCTCAGCAATAGGACCTCAGCAATAGGACCTCAACATTGTGACCTCAGCAATAGGACCTCAGCAATAGGACCTCAGCATTGTGACCTCACCAATAGGACCTGAGCAATAGGACCTCAGCATTGTGACCTCAGCATTGTGACGTCAGCAAAAGGACAGAAACAATAGGACATCAGCAGTAGGACCTCAGCTATGGGACCTCAGCATTGTGACCTCAGCATTGTGACCACAGCAACAGGACCTCACCATTGTGACCTCAGCATTGTGACCTCAGCATTTTGACCTCAGCAATAGGACCTCAGAAATAGGACCTCAGAAATAGGACCTCAGCAATAGGACCACAGCAATAGGACCTCAGCATTGTGACCTGAGCATTGTGACCTGAGCATTGTGACCTCAGCAATAGGACCTCAGCAATAGGACCTCAGCATTGTGACCTCAGAATTGTGAACTCAGCAATAAGACCTCAGCATTGTAACCTCAGCAATAGGACCTCAGCATTGTGACCTCAGCAATAGGAGCTCAGCAATAGGACGTCAACATTGTGACCTCAGCAATAGGACCTCAGCATTGTGACCTCAGCAATAGGACCTCAGCAATAGGACCTCAGCATTGTAACCTCAGCATTGTGACCTCAGCAATAGGACCTCAGCAATAGGACCTAGCATTGTGACCTGAGCATTGTGACCTGAGCATTGTGACCTCAGCAATAGGACCTCAGCAATAGGACCTCAGCATTGTGACCTCAGCATTGTGACCTCAGCAATAGGACCTCAGAAATAGGACCTAAGGATTGGGACCGCAGCATAGTGACCTCAGCATTGTGACCTGAGAAACAGGACCTCAGCAATATGACCTCAGCAATAGGACCTCAGCAAAAGGACCTCAACATTGTGACCTCAGAAATAGGACCTCAGCATTGTGACCTCAGCAATAGGACCTCAGCATTGGGACCTCAGCAATAGGACCTCAGCAATAGGACCTCAGCATTGTGACCTAAGCATTGTGACGTCAGCAAAAGGACAGAAGCAATAGGACATCAGCAGTAGGACCTCAGCAATGGGACCTCAGCATTGTGACCTCAGCATTGTGACCTCAGCATTGTGACCTCAGCATTTTGACCTCAGCAATAGGACCTCAGCAATAGGACCTCAGCATTGTGACCTCAGCAATAGGACCTCAGAAATTGGACCTCAGAAATAGGTCCTCAGCATTGTGACCTCAGCAATAGGACCTCAGGAATAGGACCTCAGCAATAGGACCTCAAAACTGTGACCTCAGCAATAGGACATCAGCAATAGGACATCAGCAATAGGACCTGAGCATTGTGACCTCAGCAATAGGACCTCAGCAACAGGACCTCCGCATTGTGACCTCAGCAGTAGGACCTCAGCAATAGGACGTCAGCACTGTGACCTCAGCAATAAGACCTCAGCAATAGGACCTCAGCAATAGGACCTCAGCAATAGGACCTCAGCATTGTGACCTCAGCATTGTGACCTCAGCAATAGGACCTAAGCAGTAGGACGTCAGCAATAGGACCTCAGCATTGTGACCTCAGCATTGTGATCTCAGCAATACGACCTCAGCAAAAGGACCTCAACATTGTGACCTCAGCAATAGGACCTCAGCATTGTGAACTCAGCAATAGGACCTCAGCAATAGGACCTCAGCATTGTAACCTCACCAATAGGACCTGAGCAATAGGACCTCAGCATTGTGACCTCAGCATTGTGACGTCAGCAAAAGGACAGAAGCAATAGGACATCAGCAGTAGGACCTCAGCAATGGGACCTCAGCATTGTGACCTCAGCATTTTGACCTCAGCATTGTGACCTCAGCAACAGGACCTCAGCATTGTGACCTCAGCATTGTGACCTCAGCATTTTGACCTCAGCAATAGGACCTCAGCAATAGGACCTCAGCATTGTGACCTCAGCAATAGGCCCTCAGGAATAGGACCTCAGGAATAGGACCTCAGCATTGTGACCTCAGCATTGTGACCTCAGCATTGTGACCTCAGCATTGTGACCTCAGCAATAGGACCACAAAACTGTGACCTCAGCAATAGGACATCAGCAATAGGACCTCAGCATTGTCACCTCAGCAGTAGGACCTCAGCAATAGGACCTCAGCATTGTGACCTCAGCATTGTGACCTCAGCAATAGGACCTCAAAACTGTGACCTCAGCAACAGGACATCAGCAATAGGACCTCAGCATTGTCACCTCAGCAGTAGGACCTCAGAAATAGGACCTCAGCATTGTGACCTCAGCATTGTGACCTCAGCTTTGTGACCTCAGCATTGTGAACTCAGCAATAGGACCTCAAAACTGTGACCTCAGCAATAGGACCTCAGCAACAGGACCTCCGCATTGTGACCTCAGCAGTAGGACCTCAGCAATAGGACCTCAGCATTGTGACCTCAGCATTGTGACCTCAGCAATAGGACCTAAGCAGTAGGACCTCAGCAATAGGACCTCAGCATTGTGACCTCACCAATAGGACCTCAACATTGTGACGTCAGCAAAAGGACAGAAGCAATAGGACATCAGCAATAGGACCTCAGCAATGGGACCTCAGCATTGTGACCTCAGCATTGTGACCTCAGCAACAGGACCTCAGCATTGTGACCTCAGCATTGTGACCTCAGCATTTTGACCTCAGCAATAGGACCTCAGCAATAGGACCTCAGCAATAGGACCTCAGCAATAGGACGTCAGCATTGTGACCTCAGCAATAGGACCTCAGCAATAGGACCTCAGCAATACGACCTCAGCATTGTGACCTCAGCATTGTGACCTCAGCATTGTGACCTCAGCAATAGGACCTCAAAACTGTGACCTCAGCAATAGGACATCAGCAATAGGACATCAGCATTGTGACCTCAGCAATAGGACCTCAGCAATAGGACCTCAGCAACAGGACCTCCGCATAGTGACCTCAGCAGTAGGAACTCAGCAATAGGACCTCAGCACTGTGACCTCAGCAATAGGACCTCAGCAATAGGACCTCAGCAATAGGACCTCAGCATTGTGACCTCAGCATTGTGACCTCAGCAATAGGACCTATGCAGTAGGACCTCAGCATTGTGATCTCAGCAATACGACCTCAGCAATAGGACCTCAGCATTGTGACCTCAACAATAGGACCTCAGCAATTGGACCTCAGCACTGTGACCTCAGAAATAGGACCTCAGCAATAGGACCTCAGCATTGTGATCTCAGCAATACGACCTCAGCAGTAGGACCTCAGCAATAGCACATCAGCAATAGGACCTCAGCAATTGGACCTCAGCATTGTTACCTCACAAATAGGATCTCAGCAATAGGACCTCAGCATTGTGATTTCAGCAATAGGAACTCAGCAATAGGACCTCAGCAATAGGACCTCAGCAATAGGACCTCAGTATTGTGATTTCAGAAACAGGACCTCAGCAATAGGACCTCAGCATTGTGACCTCAGCATTGTGACCTCAGCAATAGGACCTAAGCATTGTGACCTCAGCAATAGGAGCTCAACAATAGTACCTCAGCATTGTGACCTCAGGAATAGGACCTCAGCATTTTGACCTCAGCAAAAGGACCTCAGCATTGTGATCTCAGTAATAGAACCTCAACAATAGGACCTCAGCAATACGACCTCAGCAATAGGACCTCAATATTGTGACCTCAGCAATAGGACCTAAGAATTGTGACGTCAGCAATAGGACCTCAGCAATAGGACCTCAGTATTGTGACCTCAGCAATAAGACCTCAGCATTGTGACCTCAGCATTGTGACGTCAGCAAAAGCACAGAAGCAATAGGACATCAGCAGTAGGACCTCAGCAATGTGACCTCAGCATTGTGACCTCAGCATTGTGACCTCAGCAACAGGACCTCAGCATTGTGACCTCAGCATTTTGACCTCAGCAATAGGACCTCAGCATTGTGACCTCAGCAATAGGACCTCAGAAATAGGACCTCAGATATAGGACCTCAGAAATAGGACCTCAGAAATAGGACCTCAGCATTGTGACCTCAGCATTGTGACCTCAGCATTGTGACCTCAGCAATAGGACCTCAAAACTGTGACCTCAGCAATAGGACATCAGCAATAGGACCTCAGCATTGTGACCTCAGCAATAGGACCTCAGCATTGTGACCTCAGCAATAGGAGCTCAGCAATAGGACGTCAACATTGTGACCTCAGCAATAGGACCTCAGCATTGTGACCTCAGCAATAGGACCTCAGCAATAGGACCTCAGCATTGTGACCTCAGCATTGTGACCTCAGCAATAGGACCTCAGCAATAGGACCTAGCATTGTGGCCTGAGCATTGTGACCTGAGCATTGTGACCTCAGCAATAGGACCTCAGCAATAGGACCTCAGCATTGTGACCTCAGCATTGTGACCTCAGCAATAGGACCTCAGAAATAGGACCTAAGGATTGTGACCGCAGCATAGTGACCTCAGCATTGTGACCTGAGAAACAGGACCTCAGCAATAGGACCTCAGCAATATGACCTCAGCAATAGGACCTCAGCAATAGGACCTCAACATTGTGACCTCAGCAATAGGACCTCAGCATTGTGACCTCAGCAATAGGACCTCAGCATTGGGACCTCAGCAATAGGACCTCAGCAATAGGAACTCAGCATTGTGACCTAAGCATTGTGACGTCAGCAAAAGGAGAGAAGCAATAGGACATCAGCAGTAGGACCTCAGCAATGGGACCTCAGCATTGTGACCTCAGCAATAGTACCTCATTACTAGCACCTCAGCAATTATACCTCCGAATTCTGACCTCAGCAATAGGACCTCAGCATTGTGACCTCAGCAATAGGACCTCAGCAATAGGACCTCAGCAATAGGATCTCAGCAATAGGAACTCAGAAATAGGACCTCAGCATTGTGACATCAGCAATAGGACCTCAGCAATAGGACCTCAGCATTAGGACCTCAGTATTGTGACCTGAGCAATAGGACCTCAACAATGGGACCTCAGCATTCTGACCTCAGCAATAGGACCTCAGCAATAGGACGTCAGCAATAGGACCTCAGCAATAGGACCTCAGAAATAGGACCTCAGTAATAGGACCTCAACATTGTGACCTCAGCAATACGACCTCTGCAATAGGACCTCAGCATTGAGAACTCAGCATTTTAACCTCAGCAATAGGACCTCAGCAATAGGACCTCAGCATTGTGACCTCAGCATTGTGACCTAAGCATTGTGACCTTAGCAATAGTACCTCAGCACTAGCACCTAAGCAATTATACCTCCGAATTCTGACCTCAGCAATAGGACCTCAGCATTTTGACCTCAGCATTGTGACTTCAGCAATAGGACCTCAGCAATAGGACCTCAGCAATAGGACCTAAGCATTGTGACCTCAGCATTGTTAACTCAGTAGTAGGACCTCAGCAATAGGACCTCAGCATTGTGACCTCAGCAATAGGACCTCAGCAATGGACCTCAGCATTGTGACCTCAGAATTGTGAACTCAGCAATAGGACCTCAGCATTGTAACCTCAGCAATAGGACCTCAGCATTGTGACCTCAGCAATAGGACCTCAGCAATAGGACCTCAGCATTAGGACCTCAGCAATAGGACCTCAACATTGTGACCTCAGCAATACGACCTCAGCAATAGGACCTCAGCATTGAGAACTCAGCACTGTGACCTCAGCAATAGGACCTCAGCAATAGGACCTCAGCATTGTGACCTCAGCATTGTGACCTCAGCATTGTGACCTCAGCGGTAGGACCTCAGCAATAGGACCTCTGCAATAGGACCTCAGCAATAGGACCTCAGCATTGTGACCTCAGCATTGTGACCTCAGCAATAGGACCTCAGCAACAGGACCTCAGCAACAGGACCTCCGCATTGTGACCTCAGCAATAGGACCTCAGCATTGTGACCTCAGCATTGTGACCTCAGCATTGTGACCTCAGCAATCGGACCACAGCAATAGGACCACATCAATAGGACCTCAGAAACAGGACCTCAGCATTGTGACGTCAGCATTGTGACCTCAGCAATAGGACCTCAGAAATAAGACCACAGCAATAGGACCTCAGAAACAGGACCTCAGCATTGTGACCTCAGTATTGTGACCTCAGAAACAGGACCTCAGCAATAGGACCTCACAATTGTGACCTCAGAAACAGGACCTCAGCAACAGGACCTCAGCAACAGGACCTCCGCATTGTGACCTCAGCAATAGGACCTCAGCATTGTGACCTCAGCATTGTGACCTGAGCATTGTGACCTCAGCAATAGGACCTCAGCAATAGGACCTCAGCATTTTGACCTAAGCAATAGGACCTCAGTAATAGGACCTCAGCATTGTGACCTCAGCATTGTGACCTCAGCAATAGGACCTCAGCCATAGGACCTCCGAAATAAGACCACAGCAATAGGACCTCAGAAACAGGACCTCAGCAAAAGGACCTCAGCATTGTGACCTCAGCATTGTGACCTCAGCATTCTGACCTCAACATTGTGACCTCAGCAATAGGACCTCAGCATTTTGACCTCAGCAATAGGACCTCAGCATTGTGACCTCAGTAATAGAACCTCAGCAATACGACCTCAGCAATACGACCTCAGCATTAGGACCTCAGCATTGTGACCTCAGCAATAGGACCTCAGCAATAGGACCTCAGCATTCTGACCTCAGCAATAGGACCTCAGCTTTGTGACCTCAGCATTCTGACCTCAGCAATAGGACCTCAACACTGTGACCTCAGCAATAGGACCTCAGCACTGTGACCTCAGCAATAGGATCTCATCAATAGGAACTCAGAAATAGGACCTCAGCATTGTGACATCAGCAATAGGACCTCAGCAATAGGACCTCAGCAGTAGGACCTCATTATTTTGACCTGAGCAATAGGACCTCAACAATAGGACCTCAGCATTGTGACCTCAGCATTGTGACCTCAGCAATAGGACCTCATCAATAGGACCTCAGTATTGTGACCTCAGCAATAGGACCTCAGCAATAGGACCTCAGCAATAGGACCTCAGCATTGTGACCTCAGCAATAGGACCTCAGCATTGTGACATCAGCAATACGACCTCAGCAATAGGACCTCAGCAGTAGGACCTCAGTATTGTGACGTGAGCAATAGGACCTCAACAATAGGATCTCAGCATTGTGACCTCAGCATTGTGACCTCAGCATTGTGACCTCAGCATTGTGACCTCAGCAACAGGACCTCAGCATTGTGACCTCAGCATTGTGACCTCAGCAATAGGACCTCAGCAATAGGACCTCAGCAATAGGACCTCAGCATTGTGACCTCAGCAATAGGACCTCAGCATTGTGACATCAGCAATAGGACCTCAGCAATAGGACCTCATCAGTAGTACCTCAGCATTGTGACCTCAGCAATAGGACCTCAGCAATAGGACCTCAGCAATAGGACCTCAGCATTGTGACCTCAGCAATACGAGCTCAGCAATAGCACATCAACATTGTGACCTCAGCAATAGGACCTCAGCATTGTGACCTCAGCAATACGACCTCAGCAATAGGACCTCAGCATTGTGACCTCAGCAATAGGAGCTCAGCAATAGGACCTCAACATTGTGACCTCAGCAAAAGGACCTCAACATTGAGACCTCAGCAATAGGACCTCAGCATTGTGACCTCAGCAAGAGGACCTCAGCAATAGGTCCTCAGCATTGTGACCTCAGCAATAGGACCTGAGCAATAGGACCTCAGCATTGTGACCTCAGCATTGTGACGTCAGCAAAAGGACAGAAGCAATAGGACATCAGCAGTAGGACCTCAGCAATGGGACCTCAGCATTGTGACCTCAGCAATAGGACCACAGCAATAGGACCACAGCAATAGTACTTCAGAAACAGGACCTCAGCATGGTGACCTCAACATTGTGACCTCAGCAATAGGACCTCAGCAATAAGACCTCAGCATTGGGACCTCAGCAAGAGGACCTCAGAAATAGGACCTCAGCATTGGGACCTCAGCATTGTGACCTCAACATTGTGACCTAAGAATTTTGACCTCAGAAAAAGGACCTCAGCATTGTGACCTCAACATTGTGACCTCAGCAATAGGAGCTCAGCAATAGTACCTCAGCATTGTGACCTCAGGAATAGGACCTCAGCATTTTGACCTCAGCAATAGGACCTCAGTAATAGGAACTCAGCATTTTGACCTCAGCATTGTGACCTCAGCAATAGGACCTCAGCAATAGGACCTCAGCATTGTGACCTCAGAAATAAGACCACAGCAATAGGACCTCAGAAACAGGACCTCAGCATTGTGACCTCAGTATTGTGACCTCAGAAACAGGACCTCAGCAATAGGACCTCAGAATTGGGACCTCAGCAAAAGGACCTCAGCAATAGGACCTCAGCATTGTGACCTCAGCATTGTGACCTCAGCATTTTGACCTCAGCAATAGGACCTCAGCATTGTGACCTCAGCATTAGGACCTCAGCATTGTGACCTCAGCAATACGACCTCAGCAATAGGACCTCAGCATTGTGACCTCAGCATTGTGACCTCAGCAATAGGACCTCAGCAATAGGACCTCAGCAATAGGACCTCAGCATTGTGACCTGAGCTTTGTGACCTGAGCATTGTGACCTCAGCAATAGGACCTCAGCAATAGGACCTCAGCAATAGGACCTCAGCATTGTGACCTCAGCAATAGGACATCAGAAATAGGACCTCAGCAATATGACCTTAGCAATAGGACCTCAGCAAAAGGACCTCAACATTGAGACCTCAGCAATAGGACCTCAGCATTGTGACCTCAGCAATAGGACCTCAGCAATAGGACCTCAGCATTGTGACCTCAGCATTGTGACGTCAGCAAAAGGACAGAAGCAATAGGACATGAGCAGTAGGACCTCAGCAATGGGACCTCAGCATTGTGACCTCAGCATTGTGACCTCAGCAATAGGACCTCAAAACTGTGACCTCAGCAATAGGACATCAGCAATAGGACCTCAGCATTGTGACCTCAGCAATAGGACCTCAGCTATAGGACATCAGCAATAAGACCTCAGCAATTGGACCTCAGCATTGTGACCTCAGCAATAGGACCTAAGCAGTAGGACCTCAGCAATAGGACCTCAGCATTGTGACCTCAGCAATAGGACCTCAGCAATAGGACCTCAGCATTGTGATCTCAGCAATACGACCTCAGCAATAGGACCTCAGCAATAGGACATCAGCAATAGGACCTCAGCAATTGGACCTCAGCATTGTGACCTCAGAAATAGGACCTCAGCAATAGGACCTCAGCAATAGGACCTCAGCAATACGACCTCAGCAGTAGGACATCAGCAATAGGACATCAGCAATAGGACCTCAGTAATTGGACCTCAGCATTGTGACCTCAGAAATAGGACCTCAGAAATAGGACCTCAGATATAGGACATCAGCAATAGGAGCTCAGCATTGTGACCTCAGAATTGTGAACTCAGCAATAGGACCTCAGCATTGTAACCTCAGCAATAGGACCTCATCAATAGTACCTCATCAATAGGACCTCAGCAATAAGACCTCAGCAATAGGACCTCAACTTTGTGACCTCAGCATTGAGACCTCAGCATTGTGACCTCAGCAATAGTACCTCAGAACTAGCACCTCAGCAATTATACCTCCGAATTCTGACCTCAGCAATAGGACCTCAGCATTGTGACCTCAGCATTGTGACCTCAGCATTGTGACCTCAGCACTGTGACCTCAGCAATAGGACCTCAGCAATAGGACCTCTGCATTGTGACATCAGCAATAGGACCTCAGCAATAGGACCTCAGCAGTAGGACCTCAGTATTGTGACCTGAGCAATAGGACCTCAACAATAGGACCTCAGCATTGTGACCTCAGCAATAGGACCTCAGCAATAGGACCTCAGCAATAGGACCTCAGCATTGTGACCTCAGCAATAGGACCTCAGCAAAAGGACCTCAGCATTGTGACCTCAGCAATAGGACCTCAGCATTGTGACCTCAGCAATAGGACCTCAGTACTAGCACCTCAGCAATTATACCTCCGAATTCTGACCTCAGCAATAGGACCTCAGCATTGTGACCTTAGCAATAGAACCTCAGCACTGTGACCTCAGCAATAGGATATCAGCAATAGGAACTCAGAAATAGGACCTCAGCATTGTGACATCAGCAATAGGACCTCAGCAATAGGACCTCAGCAATAGGACCTCAGCATTAGGAACTCAGTATTGTGACCTGAGCAATAGGACCTCAACAATGGGACCTCAGCATTCTGACCTCAGCAATAGGACCTCAGCAATAGGACCTCAGCAATAGGACCTCAGCATTAGGACCTCAGTAATAGGACCTCAACATTGTGACCTCAGCAATACGACCTTTGCAATAGGACCTCAGCATTGAGAACTCAGCATTTTAACCTCAGCAATAGGACCTCAGCAATAAGACCTCAGCATTGTGACCTCAGCATTGTGACCTAAGCATTGTGACCTCAGCAATAGTACCTCAGCACTAGCACCTAAGCAATTATACCTCCGAATTCTGACCTCAGCAATAGGACCTCAGCATTGTGACCTCAGCATTGTGACTTCAACAATAGGACCTCAGCAATAGGACCTCAGCAATAGGACCTGAGCATTGTGACCTCAGCATTGTTAACTCAGTAGTAGGTCATCAGCAATAGGACCTCAGCATTGGGACCTCAGCAAAAAGACCTCAGCAATAGGACCTCAGCAATAGGACCTCAGCATTGTGACCTCAGCAATAGGACCTCAGAAATGGACCTCAGCATTGTGACCTCAGAATTGTGAACTCAGCATTGTGACCTCAGCAATAGGACCTCAGGAATAGGACTTCAGCATTAGGACCTCAGCAATAGGACCTCAACATTGTGACCTCAGCAATACGACCTCAGCAATAGGACCTCAGCATTGAGAACTCAGCACTGTGACCTCAGCAATAGGACCTCAGCAATAGGACCTCAGCATTGTGACCTCAGCATTGTGACCTCAGCGGTAGGACCTCAGCAATAGGACCTCAGCAATAGGACCTCAGCATTGTGACCTCAGCAATAGGACCTCAGCAACAGGACCTCAGCAACAGGACCTCCGCATTGTGACCTCAGCAATAGGACCTCAGCATTGTGACCTCAGCATTGTGACCTCAGCAATAGGACCTCAGCAATAGGACCACAGCAATAGGACCTCAGAAACAGGACCTCAGCATTGTGACGTCAGCATTGTGACCTCAGCAATAGGACCTCAGAAATAAGACCACAGCAATAGGACCTCAGAAACAGGACCTCAGCATTGTGACCTCAGTATTGTGACCTCAGAAACAGGACCTCAGCAATAGGACCTCACAATTGTGACCTCAGAAACAGGACCTCAGCAACAGGACCTCAGCAACAGGACCTCCGCATTGTGACCTCAGCAATAGGACCTCAGCATTGTGACCTCAGCATTGTGACCTGAGCATTGTGACCTCAGCAATAGGACCTCAGCAATAGGACCTCAGCATTTTGACCTAAGGAATAGGACCTCAGTAATAGGACCTCAGCATTGTGACCTCAGCATTGTGACCTCAGCAATAGGACCTCAGCAATAGGACCTCAGAAATAAGACCACAGCAATAGAACCTCAGAAACAGGACCTCAGCAATAGGACCTCAGCATTGTGACCTCAGCATTGTGACCTCAGCATTCTGACCTCAACATTGTGACCTCAGCAATAGGACCTCAGCATTTTGACCTCAGCAATAGGACCTCAGCATTGTGACCTCAGTAATAGAACCTCAGCAATACGACCTCAGCAATACGACCTCAGCAATAGGACCTCAGCATTGTGACCTCAGCAATAGGACCTCAGCAATAGGTCCTCAGCATTCTGACCTCAGCAATAGGACCTCAGCTTTGTGACCTCAGCATTGTGACCTCAGCAATAGGACCTCAGCAATAGGACCTCAGCAATAGGACCTCAGCAATAGGACCTCAGCACTGTGACCTCAGCAATAGGATCTCATCAAGAGGAACTCAGAAATAGGACCTCATCATTGTGACATCAGCAATAGGACCTCAGCAATAGGACCTCAGCAGTAGGACCTCAGTATTGTGACCTGAGCAATAGGACCTCAACAATAGGACCTCAGCATTGTGACCTCAGCATTGTGACCTCAGCAATAGGACCTCATCAATAGGACCTCAGTATTGTGACCTCAGCAATAGGACCTCAGCAATAGGACCTCAGCAATAGGACCTCAGCATTGTGACCTCAGCAATAGGACCTCAGCATTGTGACATCAGCAATAGGACCTCAGAAATAAGACCTCAGCAGTAGGACCTCAGTATTGTGACGTGAGCAATAGGACCTCAACAATAGGATCTCAGCATTGTGACCTCAGCATTGTGACCTCAGCATTGTGACCTCAGCAACAGGACCTCAGCATTGTGACCTCAGCATTGTGACCTCAGCAATAGGACCTCAGCAATAGGACCTCAGCAATAGGACCTCAGCATTGTGACCTCACCAATAGGACCTCAGCATTGTGACATCAGCAATAGGACCTCAGCAATAGGACCTCAGCAGTAGGACCTCAGTATTGTGACCTGAGCAGTAGGACCTCAGCATTGTGACCTCAGCATTGTGACCTCAGCATTGTGACCTCAGCATTGTGACCTCAGCAACAGGACCTCACCATTGTGACCTCAGCATTGTGACCTCAGCATTTTGACCTCAGCAATAGGACCTCAGCATTGTGACCTCAGCAATGGGACCTCAGCATTGTGACCTCAGCATTGTGACCTCAGCAACAGGACCTCACCATTGTGACCTCAGCATTGTGACCTCAGCATTTTGACCTCAGCATTGTGACCTCAGCAACAGGACCTCACCATTGTGACCTCAGCATTGTGACCTCAGCATTGTGACCTCAGCATTGTGACCTCAGCAACAGGACCTCACCATTGTGACCTCAGCAATGTGACCTCAGCATTTTGACCTCAGCAATAGGACCTCAGCATTGTGACCTCAGCAATAGGACCTCAGAAATAGGACCTCAGAAATAGGACCTCAGAAATAGGAACTCAGCATTGTGACCTCAGCATTGTGACCTCAGCATTGTGACCTCAGCAATAGGACCTCAAAACTGTGACCTCAGCAATAGGACATCAGCAATAGGACCTCAGCATTGTGACCTCAGTAATAGGAGCTCAGCAATAGGACCTCAGCATTGTGACCTCAGCATTGTGACCTCAGCAATAGGACCTCAGCAATAGGACCTCAGCAATAGGACCTCAGCATTGTGACCACAGCATTTTGACCTCAGCAATAGGACCTAAGCAGTAGGACCTCAGCAATAGGACCTCAGCATTGTGACCTCAGCAATAGGACCTCAAAACTGTGACCTCAGCAATAGGACCTCAGCAATAGGACCTCAGCATTGTGACCTCAGCAATAGGACCTCAGCAATAGGACCTCAGCAACAGGACCTCCGCATTGTGACCTCAGCATTTTGACCTCAGCAATAGGACCTAAGCAGTAGGACCTCAGCAATAGGACCTCAGCATTGTGACATCAGCAGTAGGACCTGAGCAATAGGACCTCATTATTAGGACCTCAGCAATACGACCTCAGCAAAAGGACCTCAACATTGTGACCTCAGCAATAGGACACAGCATTGTGACCTCAGCAATAGGACCTGAGCAATAGGACCTCAGCATTGTGACCTCAGCAATAGGACCTCAGCATTGTGACGTCAGCAAAAGGACAGAAGCAATAGGACATCAGCAGTAGGACCTCAGCAATGGGACCTCAGCATTGTGACCTCATCATTGTGACCTCAGAATTGTGACGACAGCATTGTGACCTCAGCATTGTGACCTCAGCATTTTGACCTCAACAATAGGACCTCAGCAATAGGACCTCAGCAATAGGACCTCAGCAATAGGACCTCAGCATTGTGACCTCAGCAATAGGACCTCAGCAATAGGACCTCATCAATAGGACCTCAGCATTGTGACCTCAGCATTGTGACCTCAGCATTGTGACCTCAGCAATAGGACTTATGCAGTAGGACCTCAGCATTGTGATCTCAGCAATACGACCTCAGTAATAGGACCTCAGCATTGTGACCTCAGCAATAGGACCTCAGCAATTGGACCTCAGCATTGTGACCTCAGAAATAGGACCTCAGCAATAGGACCTCAGCATTTTGACCTCAGCAATAGGACCTCAGTAATAGGACCTCAGCATTGTGACCTCAGCATTGTGACCTCAGAAACAGGACCTCAGCAATAGGACATCACCATTGGGACCTCAGCAAGAGGACCTCAGAAATAGGACCTCAGCACTGTGACCACAGCATTGTGACCTCAGCAATAGGACCTCAGCAATAGGACCTCAGCATTTTGACCTCAGCAATAGGACCTCAGTAATAGGACCTAAGCATTGTGACCTCAGCATTGTGACCTCAGAAATAGGACCTCAGAAATAAGACCACAGCAATAGGACCTCAGAAACAGGACCTCAGCATTGTGACCTCAGTATTGTAACCTCAGAAACAGGACCTCAGCAATAGGACCTCACTACTGTGACCTCAGAAACAGGACCTCAGCAACAGGACCTCAGCAACAGGACCTCCGCATTGTGACCTCAGCAATGGGACCTCAGCATTGTGACCTCAGCATTGTGACCTGAGCATTGTGACCTCAGCAATAGGACCTCAGCAATAGGACCTCAGCATTTTGACCTCAGCATTTTGACCTCAGCAATAGGACCTCAGCATTGTGACCTCAGTAACAGAACCTCAGCAATACGACCTCAGCAATACGACCTCAGCAATAGGACCTCAATAGTGTGACCTCAGGAATAGGACCTAAGCATTGTGACCTCAGCAATAGGACCTCAGGAATAGGACCTCAGCATTCTGACCTCAGCAATAGGACCTCAGCTTTGTGACCTCAGCATTGTGACCTCAGCAATAGGACCTCAGCACTGTGACCTCAGCAATAGGACCTCAGCACTGTAAACTCAGCAATAGGATCTCATCAATAGGAACTCAGAAATAGGACCTCAGCATTGTGACATCAGCAATAGGACCTCAGCAATAGGACCTCAGCAGTAGGACCTCAGTATTGTGACCTGAGCAATAGGACCTCTACAATAGGACCTCAGCATTGTGACCTCAGCAATAGGACCTCAGCAATAGGACCTCAGCATTGTGACCTCAGAAACAGGACCTCAGCAACAGGACCTCAGCAATAGGACCTAAGCATTGTGACCTCAGCAATAGGACCTCAGCAATAGGACCTCAGCAATAGGACCTCAGCATTGGGAAGTCAGCAATAGGACCTGAGCAATAGGACCTCAGCATTGTGACGTCAGCAAAAGGACAGAAGCAATAGGACATCAGCAGTAGGACCTCAGCAATGGGACCTCAGCATTGTGACCTCAGCATTGTGACCTCAGCATTGTGACCTCAGCAACAGGACCTCAGCATTGTGACCTCAGCATTGTGACCTCAGCAATAGGACCTCAGCAATAGGACCTCAGCATTGTGACCGCAGGAATAGGACCTGAGATATAGGACCTCAGCATTCTGACCTCAGCATTGTGACCTCAGCATTGTGACCTCAGCAATAGGACCTCAAAACTGTGACCTCAGCAATAGGACCTCAGCAATAGGACCTCAGCAACAGGACCTCCGCATTGTGACCTCAGCAGTAGGACCTCAGCAATAGGACCTCAGCACTGTGACCTCAGCACTGTGACCTCAGCACTGTGACCTCAGCAATAGGACCTCAGCAATAGGACCTCAGCATTGTGACCTCAGCATTGTGACCTCAGCAACAGGACCTCAGCATTGCGACCTCAGCATTGTGACCTCAGCAATAGGACCTCAGCATTGTGATCTCAGCAATACGACCTCAGCAAAAGGACCTCAACATTGTGACCTCAGCAATAGGACCTCAGCATTGTGACCTCAGCAATAGGACCTCAGCAATAGGACCTCAGCATTGTGACCTCACCAATAGGACCTGAGCAATAGGACCTCAGCATTGTGACCTCAGCATTGTGACGTCAGCAAAAGGACAGAAGCAATAGGACATCAGCTGTAGGACCTCAGCAATGTGACCTCAGCATTGTGACCTCAGCATTGTGACCTCAGCAACAGGACCTCAGCATTGTGACCTCAGCATTTTGACCTCAGCAATAGGACCTCAGCATTGTGACCTCAGCAATAGGACCTCAGAAATAGGACCTCAGATATAGGACCTCAGAAATAGGACCTCAGAAATAGGACCTCAGCATTGTGACCTCAGCATTGTGACCTCAGCATTGTGACCTCAGCAATAGGACCTCAAAACTGTGACCTCAGCAATAGGACATCAGCAATAGGACCTCAGCATTGTGACCTCAGCAATAGGACCTCAGCATTGTGACCTCAGCAATAGGAGCTCAGCAATAGGACGTCAACATTGTGACCTCAGCAATAGGACCTCAGCATTGTGACCTCAGCAATAGGACTTCAGCAATAGGACCTCAGCATTGTGACCTCAGCATTGTGACCTCAGCAATAGGACCTCAGCAATAGGACCTCAGCAATAGGACCTAGCATTGTGGCCTGAGCATTGTGACCTGAGCATTGTGACCTCAGCAATAGGACCTCAGCAATAGGACCTCAGCATTGTGACCTCAGCATTGTGACCTCAGCAATAGGACCTCAGAAATAGGACCTAAGGATTGTGACCGCAGCATAGTGACCTCAGCATTGTAACCTGAGAAACAGGACCTCAGCAATAGGACCTCAGCAATATGACCTCAGCAATAGGACCTCAGCAATAGGACCTCAACATTGTGACCTCAGCAATAGGACCTCAGCATTGTGACCTCAGCAATAGGACCTCAGTATTGGGACCTCAGCAATAGGACCTCAGCAATAGGACCTCAGCATTGTGACCTAAGCATTGTGACGTCAGCAAAAGGACAGAAGCAATAGGACATCAGCAGTAGGACCTCAGCAATAGGACCTCAGCATTGTGACCTCAGCATTGTGACCTCAGCATTGTGACCTCAGCAACAGGACCTCAGCATTGTGACCTCAGCATTGTGACCTCAGCATTTTGACCTCAGCAATAGGACCTCAGCAATAGGACCTCAGCATTGTGACCTCAGCAATAGGACCTCAGAAATTGGACCTCAGAAATAGGACCTCAGCATTTTGACCTCAGCATTGTGACCTCAGCAATAGGACCTCAGCAATAGGACCTCAACATTGTGACCTCAGCAATAGGACCTCAGCAATAGGACCTCAGCATTGTGACCTCACCAATAGGACCTGAGCAATAGGACCTCAGCATTGTGACCTCAGCATTGTGACGTCAGCAAAAGGACAGAAACAATAGGACATCAGCAGTAGGACCTCAGCTATGGGACCTCAGCATTGTGACCTCAGCATTGTGACCACAGCAACAGGACCTCACCATTGTGACCTCAGCATTGTGACCTCAGCATTTTGACCTCAGCAATAGGACCTCAGAAATAGGACCTCAGAAATAGGACCTCAGCAATAGGACCACAGCAATAGGACCTCAGCATTGTGACCTGAGCATTGTGACCTGAGCATTGTGACCTCAGCAATAGGACCTCAGCAATAGGACCTCAGCATTGTGACCTCAGAATTGTGAACTCAGCAATAAGACCTCAGCATTGTAACCTCAGCAATAGGACCTCAGCATTGTGACCTCAGCAATAGGAGCTCAGCAATAGGACGTCAACATTGTGACCTCAGCAATAGGACCTCAGCATTGTGACCTCAGCAATAGGACCTCAGCAATAGGACCTCAGCATTGTAACCTCAGCATTGTGACCTCAGCAATAGGACCTCAGCAATAGGACCTAGCATTGTGACCTGAGCATTGTGACCTGAGCATTGTGACCTCAGCAATAGGACCTCAGCAATAGGACCTCAGCATTGTGACCTCAGCATTGTGACCTCAGCAATAGGACCTCAGAAATAGGACCTAAGGATTGGGACCGCAGCATAGTGACCTCAGCATTGTGACCTGAGAAACAGGACCTCAGCAATATGACCTCAGCAATAGGACCTCAGCAAAAGGACCTCAACATTGTGACCTCAGAAATAGGACCTCAGCATTGTGACCTCAGCAATAGGACCTCAGCATTGGGACCTCAGCAATAGGACCTCAGCAATAGGACCTCAGCATTGTGACCTAAGCATTGTGACGTCAGCAAAAGGACAGAAGCAATAGGACATCAGCAGTAGGACCTCAGCAATGGGACCTCAGCATTGTGACCTCAGCATTGTGACCTCAGCATTGTGACCTCAGCATTTTGACCTCAGCAATAGGACCTCAGCAATAGGACCTCAGCATTGTGACCTCAGCAATAGGACCTCAGAAATTGGACCTCAGAAATAGGTCCTCAGCATTGTGACCTCAGCAATAGGACCTCAGCAATAGGACCTCAGCAATAGGACCTCAAAACTGTGACCTCAGCAATAGGACATCAGCAATAGGACATCAGCAATAGGACCTGAGCATTGTGACCTCAGCAATAGGACCTCAGCAACAGGACCTCCGCATTGTGACCTCAGCAGTAGGACCTCAGCAATAGGACGTCAGCACTGTGACCTCAGCAATAAGACCTCAGCAATAGGACCTCAGCAATAGGACCTCAGCAATAGGACCTCAGCATTGTGACCTCAGCATTGTGACCTCAGCAATAGGACCTAAGCAGTAGGACGTCAGCAATAGGACCTCAGCATTGTGACCTCAGCATTGTGATCTCAGCAATACGACCTCAGCAAAAGGACCTCAACATTGTGACCTCAGCAATAGGACCTCAGCATTGTGAACTCAGCAATAGGACCTCAGCAATAGGACCTCAGCATTGTAACCTCACCAATAGGACCTGAGCAATAGGACCTCAGCATTGTGACCTCAGCATTGTGACGTCAGCAAAAGGACAGAAGCAATAGGACATCAGCAGTAGGACCTCAGCAATGGGACCTCAGCATTGTGACCTCAGCATTTTGACCTCAGCATTGTGACCTCAGCAACAGGACCTCAGCATTGTGACCTCAGCATTGTGACCTCAGCATTTTGACCTCAGCAATAGGACCTCAGCAATAGGACCTCAGCATTGTGACCTCAGCAATAGGCCCTCAGGAATAGGACCTCAGGAATAGGACCTCAGCATTGTGACCTCAGCATTGTGACCTCAGCATTGTGACCTCAGCATTGTGACCTCAGCAATAGGACCACAAAACTGTGACCTCAGCAATAGGACATCAGCAATAGGACCTCAGCATTGTCACCTCAGCAGTAGGACCTCAGCAATAGGACCTCAGCATTGTGACCTCAGCATTGTGACCTCAGCAATAGGACCTCAAAACTGTGACCTCAGCAACAGGACATCAGCAATAGGACCTCAGCATTGTCACCTCAGCAGTAGGACCTCAGAAATAGGACCTCAGCATTGTGACCTCAGCATTGTGACCTCAGCTTTGTGACCTCAGCATTGTGAACTCAGCAATAGGACCTCAAAACTGTGACCTCAGCAATAGGACCTCAGCAACAGGACCTCCGCATTGTGACCTCAGCAGTAGGACCTCAGCAATAGGACCTCAGCATTGTGACCTCAGCATTGTGACCTCAGCAATAGGACCTAAGCAGTAGGACCTCAGCAATAGGACCTCAGCATTGTGACCTCACCAATAGGACCTCAACATTGTGACGTCAGCAAAAGGACAGAAGCAATAGGACATCAGCAATAGGACCTCAGCAATGGGACCTCAGCATTGTGACCTCAGCATTGTGACCTCAGCAACAGGACCTCAGCATTGTGACCTCAGCATTGTGACCTCAGCATTTTGACCTCAGCAATAGGACCTCAGCAATAGGACCTCAGCAATAGGACCTCAGCAATAGGACGTCAGCATTGTGACCTCAGCAATAGGACCTCAGCAATAGGACCTCAGCAATACGACCTCAGCATTGTGACCTCAGCATTGTGACCTCAGCATTGTGACCTCAGCAATAGGACCTCAAAACTGTGACCTCAGCAATAGGACATCAGCAATAGGACATCAGCATTGTGACCTCAGCAATAGGACCTCAGCAATAGGACCTCAGCAACAGGACCTCCGCATAGTGACCTCAGCAGTAGGAACTCAGCAATAGGACCTCAGCACTGTGACCTCAGCAATAGGACCTCAGCAATAGGACCTCAGCAATAGGACCTCAGCATTGTGACCTCAGCATTGTGACCTCAGCAATAGGACCTATGCAGTAGGACCTCAGCATTGTGATCTCAGCAATACGACCTCAGCAATAGGACCTCAGCATTGTGACCTCAACAATAGGACCTCAGCAATTGGACCTCAGCACTGTGACCTCAGAAATAGGACCTCAGCAATAGGACCTCAGCATTGTGATCTCAGCAATACGACCTCAGCAGTAGGACCTCAGCAATAGCACATCAGCAATAGGACCTCAGCAATTGGACCTCAGCATTGTTACCTCACAAATAGGATCTCAGCAATAGGACCTCAGCATTGTGATTTCAGCAATAGGAACTCAGCAATAGGACCTCAGCAATAGGACCTCAGCAATAGGACCTCAGTATTGTGATTTCAGAAACAGGACCTCAGCAATAGGACCTCAGCATTGTGACCTCAGCATTGTGACCTCAGCAATAGGACCTAAGCATTGTGACCTCAGCAATAGGAGCTCAACAATAGTACCTCAGCATTGTGACCTCAGGAATAGGACCTCAGCATTTTGACCTCAGCAAAAGGACCTCAGCATTGTGATCTCAGTAATAGAACCTCAACAATAGGACCTCAGCAATACGACCTCAGCAATAGGACCTCAATATTGTGACCTCAGCAATAGGACCTAAGAATTGTGACGTCAGCAATAGGACCTCAGCAATAGGACCTCAGTATTGTGACCTCAGCAATAAGACCTCAGCATTGTGACCTCAGCATTGTGACGTCAGCAAAAGCACAGAAGCAATAGGACATCAGCAGTAGGACCTCAGCAATGTGACCTCAGCATTGTGACCTCAGCATTGTGACCTCAGCAACAGGACCTCAGCATTGTGACCTCAGCATTTTGACCTCAGCAATAGGACCTCAGCATTGTGACCTCAGCAATAGGACCTCAGAAATAGGACCTCAGATATAGGACCTCAGAAATAGGACCTCAGAAATAGGACCTCAGCATTGTGACCTCAGCATTGTGACCTCAGCATTGTGACCTCAGCAATAGGACCTCAAAACTGTGACCTCAGCAATAGGACATCAGCAATAGGACCTCAGCATTGTGACCTCAGCAATAGGACCTCAGCATTGTGACCTCAGCAATAGGAGCTCAGCAATAGGACGTCAACATTGTGACCTCAGCAATAGGACCTCAGCATTGTGACCTCAGCAATAGGACCTCAGCAATAGGACCTCAGCATTGTGACCTCAGCATTGTGACCTCAGCAATAGGACCTCAGCAATAGGACCTAGCATTGTGGCCTGAGCATTGTGACCTGAGCATTGTGACCTCAGCAATAGGACCTCAGCAATAGGACCTCAGCATTGTGACCTCAGCATTGTGACCTCAGCAATAGGACCTCAGAAATAGGACCTAAGGATTGTGACCGCAGCATAGTGACCTCAGCATTGTGACCTGAGAAACAGGACCTCAGCAATAGGACCTCAGCAATATGACCTCAGCAATAGGACCTCAGCAATAGGACCTCAACATTGTGACCTCAGCAATAGGACCTCAGCATTGTGACCTCAGCAATAGGACCTCAGCATTGGGACCTCAGCAATAGGACCTCAGCAATAGGAACTCAGCATTGTGACCTAAGCATTGTGACGTCAGCAAAAGGAGAGAAGCAATAGGACATCAGCAGTAGGACCTCAGCAATGGGACCTCAGCATTGTGACCTCAGCAATAGTACCTCATTACTAGCACCTCAGCAATTATACCTCCGAATTCTGACCTCAGCAATAGGACCTCAGCATTGTGACCTCAGCAATAGGACCTCAGCAATAGGACCTCAGCAATAGGATCTCAGCAATAGGAACTCAGAAATAGGACCTCAGCATTGTGACATCAGCAATAGGACCTCAGCAATAGGACCTCAGCATTAGGACCTCAGTATTGTGACCTGAGCAATAGGACCTCAACAATGGGACCTCAGCATTCTGACCTCAGCAATAGGACCTCAGCAATAGGACGTCAGCAATAGGACCTCAGCAATAGGACCTCAGAAATAGGACCTCAGTAATAGGACCTCAACATTGTGACCTCAGCAATACGACCTCTGCAATAGGACCTCAGCATTGAGAACTCAGCATTTTAACCTCAGCAATAGGACCTCAGCAATAGGACCTCAGCATTGTGACCTCAGCATTGTGACCTAAGCATTGTGACCTTAGCAATAGTACCTCAGCACTAGCACCTAAGCAATTATACCTCCGAATTCTGACCTCAGCAATAGGACCTCAGCATTTTGACCTCAGCATTGTGACTTCAGCAATAGGACCTCAGCAATAGGACCTCAGCAATAGGACCTAAGCATTGTGACCTCAGCATTGTTAACTCAGTAGTAGGACCTCAGCAATAGGACCTCAGCATTGTGACCTCAGCAATAGGACCTCAGCAATGGACCTCAGCATTGTGACCTCAGAATTGTGAACTCAGCAATAGGACCTCAGCATTGTAACCTCAGCAATAGGACCTCAGCATTGTGACCTCAGCAATAGGACCTCAGCAATAGGACCTCAGCATTAGGACCTCAGCAATAGGACCTCAACATTGTGACCTCAGCAATACGACCTCAGCAATAGGACCTCAGCATTGAGAACTCAGCACTGTGACCTCAGCAATAGGACCTCAGCAATAGGACCTCAGCATTGTGACCTCAGCATTGTGACCTCAGCATTGTGACCTCAGCGGTAGGACCTCAGCAATAGGACCTCTGCAATAGGACCTCAGCAATAGGACCTCAGCATTGTGACCTCAGCATTGTGACCTCAGCAATAGGACCTCAGCAACAGGACCTCAGCAACAGGACCTCCGCATTGTGACCTCAGCAATAGGACCTCAGCATTGTGACCTCAGCATTGTGACCTCAGCATTGTGACCTCAGCAATCGGACCACAGCAATAGGACCACATCAATAGGACCTCAGAAACAGGACCTCAGCATTGTGACGTCAGCATTGTGACCTCAGCAATAGGACCTCAGAAATAAGACCACAGCAATAGGACCTCAGAAACAGGACCTCAGCATTGTGACCTCAGTATTGTGACCTCAGAAACAGGACCTCAGCAATAGGACCTCACAATTGTGACCTCAGAAACAGGACCTCAGCAACAGGACCTCAGCAACAGGACCTCCGCATTGTGACCTCAGCAATAGGACCTCAGCATTGTGACCTCAGAAATAGGACCTCAGCATTGTGACCTCAGCAATAGGACCTCAGCATTGGGACCTCAGCAATAGGACCTCAGCAATAGGACCTCAGCATTGTGACCTAAGCATTGTGACGTCAGCAAAAGGACAGAAGCAATAGGACATCAGCAGTAGGACCTCAGCAATGGGACCTCAGCATTGTGACCTCAGCATTGTGACCTCAGCATTGTGACCTCAGCATTTTGACCTCAGCAATAGGACCTCAGCAATAGGACCTCAGCATTGTGACCTCAGCAATAGGACCTCAGAAATTGGACCTCAGAAATAGGTCCTCAGCATTGTGACCTCAGCAATAGGACCTCAGCAATAGGACCTCAGCAATAGGACCTCAAAACTGTGACCTCAGCAATAGGACATCAGCAATAGGACATCAGCAGTAGGACCTGAGCATTGTGACCTCAGCAAAAGGACCTCAGCAACAGGACCTCCGCATTGTGACCTCAGCAGTAGGACCTCAGCAATAGGACGTCAGCACTGTGACCTCAGCAATAAGACCTCAGCAATAGGACCTCAGCAATAGGACCTCAGCAATAGGACCTCAGCATTGTGACCTCAGCATTGTGACCTCAGCAATAGGACCTAAGCAGTAGGACGTCAGCAATAGGACCTCAGCATTGTGACCTCAGCATTGTGATCTCAGCTATACGACCTCAGCAAAAGGACCTCAACATTGTGACCTCAGCAATAGGACCTCAGCATTGTGACCTCAGCAATAGGACCTCAGCAATAGGACCTCAGCATTGTAACCTCACCAATAGGACCTGAGCAATAGGACCTCAGCATTGTGACCTCAGCATTGTGACGTCAGCAAAAGGACAGAAGCAATAGGACATCAGCAGTAGGACCTCAGCAATGGGACCTCAGCATTGTGACCTCAGCATTTTGACCTCAGCATTGTGACCTCAGCAACAGGACCTCAGCATAGTGACCTCAGCATTGTGACCTCAGCATTTTGACCTCAGCAATAGGACCTCAGCAATAGGACCTCAGCATTGTGACCTCAGCAATAGGCCCTCAGGAATAGGACCTCAGGAATAGGACCTCAGCATTGTGACCTCAGCATTGTGACCTCAGCATTGTGACCTCAGCATTGTGACCTCAGCAATAGGACCACAAAACTGTGACCTCAGCAATAGGACATCAGCAATAGGACCTCAGCATTGTCACCTCAGCAGTAGGACCTCAGCAATAGGACCTCAGCATTGTGACCTCAGCATTGTGACCTCAGCAATAGGACCTCAAAACTGTGACCTCAGCAACAGGACATCAGCAATAGGACCTCAGCATTGTCACCTCAGCAGTAGGACCTCAGAAATAGGACCTCAGCATTGTGACCTCAGCATTGTGACCTCAGCTTTGTGACCTCAGCATTGTGAACTCAGCAATAGGACCTCAAAACTGTGACCTCAGCAATAGGACCTCAGCAACAGGACCTCCGCATTGTGACCTCAGCAGTAGGACCTCAGCAATAGGACCTCAGCATTGTGACCTCAGCATTGTGACCTCAGCAATAGGACCTAAGCAGTAGGACCTCAGCAATAGGACCTCAGCATTGTGACCTCACCAATAGGACCTCAACATTGTGACGTCAGCAAAAGGACAGAAGCAATAGGACATCAGCAATAGGACCTCAGCAATGGGACCTCAGCATTGTGACCTCAGCATTGTGACCTCAGCAACAGGACCTCAGCATTGTGACCTCAGCATTGTGACCTCAGCATTTTGACCTCAGCAATAGGACCTCAGCAATAGGACCTCAGCAATAGGACCTCAGCAATAGGACGTCAGCATTGTGACCTCAGCAATAGGACCTCAGCAATAGGACCTCAGCAATACGACCTCAGCATTGTGACCTCAGCATTGTGACCTCAGCATTGTGACCTCAGCAATAGGACCTCAAAACTGTGACCTCAGCAATAGGACATCAGCAATAGGACATCAGCATTGTGACCTCAGCAATAGGACCTCAGCAATAGGACCTCAGCAACAGGACCTCCGCATAGTGACCTCAGCAGTAGGAACTCAGCAATAGGACCTCAGCACTGTGACCTCAGCAATAGGACCTCAGCAATAGGACCTCAGCAATAGGACCTCAGCATTGTGACCTCAGCATTGTGACCTCAGCAATAGGACCTATGCAGTAGGACCTCAGCATTGTGATCTCAGCAATACGACCTCAGCAATAGGACCTCAGCATTGTGACCTCAACAATAGGACCTCAGCAATTGGACCTCAGCACTGTGACCTCAGAAATAGGACCTCAGCAATAGGACCTCAGCATTGTGATCTCAGCAATACGACCTCAGCAGTAGGACCTCAGCAATAGCACATCAGCAATAGGACCTCAGCAATTGGACCTCAGCATTGTTACCTCACAAATAGGATCTCAGCAATAGGACCTCAGCATTGTGATTTCAGCAATAGGAACTCAGCAATAGGACCTCAGCAATAGGACCTCAGCAATAGGACCTCAGTATTGTGATTTCAGAAACAGGACCTCAGCAATAGGACCTCAGCATTGTGACCTCAGCATTGTGACCTCAGCAATAGGACCTAAGCATTGTGACCTCAGCAATAGGAGCTCAACAATAGTACCTCAGCATTGTGACCTCAGGAATAGGACCTCAGCATTTTGACCTCAGCAAAAGGACCTCAGCATTGTGATCTCAGTAATAGAACCTCAACAATAGGACCTCAGCAATACGACCTCAGCAATAGGACCTCAATATTGTGACCTCAGCAATAGGACCTAAGAATTGTGACGTCAGCAATAGGACCTCAGCAATAGGACCTCAGTATTGTGACCTCAGCAATAAGACCTCAGCATTGTGACCTCAGCATTGTGACGTCAGCAAAAGCACAGAAGCAATAGGACATCAGCAGTAGGACCTCAGCAATGTGACCTCAGCATTGTGACCTCAGCATTGTGACCTCAGCAACAGGACCTCAGCATTGTGACCTCAGCATTTTGACCTCAGCAATAGGACCTCAGCATTGTGACCTCAGCAATAGGACCTCAGAAATAGGACCTCAGATATAGGACCTCAGAAATAGGACCTCAGAAATAGGACCTCAGCATTGTGACCTCAGCATTGTGACCTCAGCATTGTGACCTCAGCAATAGGACCTCAAAACTGTGACCTCAGCAATAGGACATCAGCAATAGGACCTCAGCATTGTGACCTCAGCAATAGGACCTCAGCATTGTGACCTCAGCAATAGGAGCTCAGCAATAGGACGTCAACATTGTGACCTCAGCAATAGGACCTCAGCATTGTGACCTCAGCAATAGGACCTCAGCAATAGGACCTCAGCATTGTGACCTCAGCATTGTGACCTCAGCAATAGGACCTCAGCAATAGGACCTAGCATTGTGGCCTGAGCATTGTGACCTGAGCATTGTGACGTCAGCAATAGGACCTCAGCAATAGGACCTCAGCATTGTGACCTCAGCATTGTGACCTCAGCAATAGGACCTCAGAAATAGGACCTAAGGATTGTGACCGCAGCATAGTGACCTCAGCATTGTGACCTGAGAAACAGGACCTCAGCAATAGGACCTCAGCAATATGACCTCAGCAATAGGACCTCAGCAATAGGACCTCAACATTGTGACCTCAGCAATAGGACCTCAGCATTGTGACCTCAGCAATAGGACCTCAGCATTGGGACCTCAGCAATAGGACCTCAGCAATAGGAACTCAGCATTGTGACCTAAGCATTGTGACGTCAGCAAAAGGAGAGAAGCAATAGGACATCAGCAGTAGGACCTCAGCAATGGGACCTCAGCATTGTGACCTCAGCATTGTGACCTCAGCAACAGGACCTCAGCATTGTGACCTCAGCATTGTGACCTCAGCAATAGGACCTCAGCAATAGGACCTCAGCATTGTGACCTCAGCAATAGGACCTCAGAAATTGGACCTCAGAAATAGGACCTCAGCATTGTGACCTCAGCATTGTGACCTCAGCAATAGGACCTCAGCAATAGGACCTCAAAACTGTGACCTGAGCAATAGGACCTCAGCAATAGGACCTCAGCATTGTGACCTCACCAATAGGACCTGAGCAATAGGACCTCAGCATTGTGACCTCAGCATTGTGACGTCAGCAAAAGGACAGAAGCAATAGGACATCAGCAGTAGGACCTCAGCAATGGGACCTCAGCATTGTGACCTCAGCATTGTGACCTCAGCAACAGGACCTCACCATTGTGACCTCAGCATTGTGACCTCAGCATTTTGACCTCAGCAATAGGACCTCAGCATTGTGACCTCAGAAATAGGACCTCAGAAATAGGACCTCAGCAATAGGACCACAGCAATAGGACCTCAGCATTGTGACCTGAGCATTGTGACCTGAGCATTGTGACCTCAGCAATAGGACCTCAGCAATAGGACCTCAGCATTGTGACCTCAGAATTGTGAACTCAGCAATAGGACCTCAGCATTGTAACCTCAGCAATAGGACCTCAGCATTGTGACCTCAGCAATAGGAGCTCAGCAATAGGACGTCAACATTGTGACCTCAGCAATAGGACCTCAGCATTGTGACCTCAGCAATAGGACCTCAGCAACAGGACCTCAGCATTGTGACCTCAGCATTGTGACCTCAGCATTTTGACCTCAGCATTGTGACCTCAGCAATAGGACCTCAGAAATAGGACCTCAGATATAGGACCTCAGAAATAGGACCTCAGAAATAGGACCTCAGCATTGTGACCTCAGCATTGTGACCTCAGCATTGTGACCTCAGCAATAGGACCTCAAAACTGTGACCTCAGCAATAGGACATCAGCAATAGGACCTCAGCATTGTGACCTCAGCAATAGGACCTCAGCATTGTGACCTCAGCAATAGGAGCTCAGCAATAGGACGTCAACATTGTGACCTCAGCAATAGGACCTCAGCATTGTGACCTCAGCAATAGGACCTCAGCAATAGGACCTCAGCATTGTGACCTCAGCATTGTGACCTCAGCAATAGGACCTCAGCAATAGGACCTAGCATTGTGGCCTGAGCATTGTGACCTGAGCATTGTGACCTCAGCAATAGGACCTCAGCAATAGGACCTCAGCATTGTGACCTCAGCATTGTGACCTCAGCAATAGGACCTCAGAAATAGGACCTAAGGATTGTGACCGCAGCATAGTGACCTCAGCATTGTGACCTGAGAAACAGGACCTCAGCAATAGGACCTCAGCAATATGACCTCAGCAATAGGACCTCAGCAATAGGACCTCAACATTGTGACCTCAGCAATAGGACCTCAGCATTGTGACCTCAGCAATAGGACCTCAGCATTGGGACCTCAGCAATAGGACCTCAGCAATAGGACCTCAGCATTGTGACCTAAGCATTGTGACGTCAGCAAAAGGAGAGAAGCAATAGGACATCAGCAGTAGGACCTCAGCAATGGGACCTCAGCATTGTGACCTCAGCATTGTGACCTCAGCATTGTGACCTCAGCAACAGGACCTCAGCATTGTGACCTCAGCATTGTGACCTCAGCATTTTGACCTCAGCAATAGGACCTCAGCAATAGGACCTCAGCATTGTGACCTCAGCAATAGGACCTCAGAAATTGGACCTCAGAAATAGGACCTCAGCATTGTGACCTCAGCATTGTGACCTCAGCAATAGGACCTCAGCAATAGGACCTCAAAACTGTGACCTCAGCACTGTGACCTCAGCAATAGGACCTCAGCATTGTGACCTCACCAATAGGACCTGAGCAATAGGACCTCAGCATTGTGACCTCAGCATTGTGACGTCAGCAAAAGGACAGAAGCAATAGGACATCAGCAGTAGGACCTCAGCATTGGGACCTCAGCATTGTGACCTCAGCATTGTGACCTCAGCAACAGGACCTCACCATTGTGACCTTAGCATTGTGACCTCAGCATTTTGACCTCAGCAATAGGACCTCAGCATTGTGACCTAAGAAATAGGACCTCAGAAATAGGACCTCAGCAATAGGACCACAGCAATAGGACCTCAGCATTGTGACCTGAGCATTGTGACCTGAGCATTGTGACCTCAGCAATAGGACCTCAGCAATAGGACCTCAGCATTGTGACCTCAGAATTGTGAACTCAGCAATAGGACCTCAGCATTGTAACCTCAGCAATAGGACCTCAGCATTGTGACCTCAGCAATAGGAGCTCAGCAATAGGACGTCAACATTGTGACCTCAGCAATAGGACCTCAGCATTGTGACCTCAGCAATAGGACCTCAGCAATAGGACCTCAGCATTGTGACCTCAGCATTGTGACCTCAGCAATAGGACCTCAGCAATAGGACCTAGCATTGTGACCTGAGCATTGTGACCTGAGCATTGTGACCTCAGCAATAGGACCTCAGCAATAGGACCTCAGCATTGTGACCTCAGCATTGTGACCTCAGCAATAGGACCTCAGAAATAGGACCTCAGAAATAGGACCTAAGGATTGGGACCGCAGCATAGTGACCTCAGCATTGTGACCTGAGAAACAGGACCTCAGCAATAGGACCTCAGCAATATGACCTCAGCAATAGGACCTCAGCAAAAGGACCTCAACATTGTGACCTCAGCAATAGGACCTCAGCATTGTGACCTCAGCAATAGGACCTCAGCATTGGGACCTCAGCAATAGGACCTCAGCATTGTGACCTAAGCATTGTGACGTCAGCAAAAGGACAGAAGCAATAGGACATCAGCAGTAGGACCTCAGCAATGGGACCTCAGCATTGTGACCTCAGCATTGTGACCTCAGCAATAGGACCTCAGCAATAGGACCTCAGCATTGTGACCTCAGCAATAGGACCTCAGAAATTGGACCTCAGAAATAGGACCTCAGCATTGTGACCTCAGCAATAGGACCTCAGCAATAGGACCTCAGCAATAGGACCTCAAAACTGTGACCTCAGCAATAGGACATCAGCAATAGGACATCAGCAATAGGACCTCAGCATTGTGACCTCAGCAATAGGACCTCAGCAACAGGACCTCCGCATTGTGACCTCAGCAGTAGGACCTCAGCAATAGGACCTCAGCACTGTGACCTCAGCAATAAGACCTCAGCAATAGGACCTCAGCAATAGGACCTCAGCAATAGGACCTCAGCATTGTGACCTCAGCATTGTGACCTCAGCAATAGGACCTAAGCAGTAGGACGTCAGCAATAGGACCTCAGCATTGTGACCTCAGAAACAGGACCTCAGCAATAGGACCTCAGCATTGTGATCTCAGCAATACGACCTCAGCAAAAGGACCTCAACATTGTGACCTCAGCAATAGGACCTCAGCATTGTGACCTCAGCAATAGGACCTCAGCAATAGGACCTCAGCATTGTAACCTCACCAATAGGACCTGAGCAATAGGACCTCAGCATTGTGACCTCAGCATTGTGACGTCAGCAAAAGGACAGAAGAAATAGGACATCAGCAGTAGGACCTCAGCAATGGGACCTCAGCATTGTGACCTCAGCATTTTGACCTCAGCATTGTGACCTCAGCAACAGGACCTCAGCATTGTGACCTCAGCAATAGGACCTCAGGAATAGGACCTCAGAAATAGGACCTCAGCATTGTGACCTCAGCATTGTGACCTCAGCATTGTGACCTCAGCAATAGGACCTCAAACCTGTGACCTCAGCAATAGGACATCAGCAATAGGACCTCAGCATTGTCACCTCAGCAGTAGGACCTCAGCAATAGGACCTCAGCATTGTGACCTCAGCATTGTGACCTCAGCAATAGGACCTCAAAACTGTGACCTCAGCAACAGGACATCAGCAATAGGACCTCAGCATTGTCACCTCAGCAGTAGGACCTCAGAAATAGGACCTCAGCATTGTGACCTCAGCATTGTGACCTCAGCATTGTGACCTCAGCATTGTGAACTCAGCAATAGGACCTCAAAACTGTGACCTCAGCAATAGGACCTCAGCAACAGGACCTCCGCATTGTGACCTCAGCAGTAGGACCTCAGCAATAGGACCTTAGCATTGTGACCTCAGCATTGTGACCTCAGCAATAGGACCTAAGCAGTAGGACCTCAGCAATAGGACCTCAGCATTGTGACCTCACCAATAGGACCTCAACATTGTGACGTCAGCAAAAGGACAGAAGCAATAGGACATCAGCAATAGGACCTCAGCAATGGGACCTCAGCATTGTGACCTCAGCATTGTGACCTCAGCAACAGGACCTCAGCATTGTGACCTCAGCATTGTGACCTCAGCATTGTGACCTCAGCAATAGGACCTCAGCAATAGGACCTCAGCAATAGGACCTCAGCAATAGGACGTCAGCATTGTGACCTCAGCAATAGGACCTCAGCAATAGGACCTCAGCAATACGACCTCAGCATTGTGACCTCAGCATTGTGACCTCAGCATTGTGACCTCAGCAATAGGACCTCAAAACTGTGACCTCAGCAATAGGACATCAGCAATAGGACATCAGCATTGTTACCTCAGCAATAGGACCTCAGCAATAGGACCTCAGCAACAGGACCTCCGCATAGTGACGTCAGCAGTAGGAACTCAGCAATAGGACCTCAGCACTGTGACCTCAGCAATAGGACCTCAGCAATAGGACCTCAGCAATAGGACCACAGCATTGTGACCTCAGAAATAGGACCTCAGCAATAGGACCTCAGCATTGTGATCTCAGCAATACGACCTCAGCAGTAGGACCTCAGCAATAGCACATCAGCAATAGGACCTCAGCAATTGGACCTCAGCATTGTTACCTCACAAATAGGACCTCAGCAATAGGACCTCAGCATTGTGACCTCAGCAATAGGACCTCAGCAATAGGACCTCAGCAATAGGACCTCAGCAATAGGACCTCAGTATTGTGATTTCAGAAACAGGACCTCAGCAATAGGACCTCAGCATTGGGACCTCAGCAAGAGGACCTCAGCAATAGGACCTCAGCATTGTGACCTCAGCATTGTGACCTCAGCAATAGGACCTCAGCACTGTGACCTCAGCAATAGGACCTAAGCATTGTGACCTCAGCAATAGGAGCTCAACAATAGTACCTCAGCATTGTGACCTCAGCAATAGGACCTCAGCATTTTGACCTCAGCAAAAGGACCTCAGCATTGTGATCTCAGTAATAGAACCTCAACAATAGGACCTCAGCAATAGGACCTCAATATTGTGACCTCAGCAATAGGACCTAAGAATTGTGACGTCAGCAATAGGACCTCAGCAATAGGACCTCAGCATTGTGACCTCAGCAATAAGACCTCAGCATTGTGACCTCAGCATTCTGACCTCAGCAATAGGACCTCAGCATTGTGACCTCAGCAAGAGGATCTCAGCACTGTGACCTCAGCAATAGGATCTCAGCAATAGGCTCTCAGCAATAGGACCTCAGTATTGTGACATCAGCAATAGGACCTCAGCATTATGACCTCAGCATTGTGACCGCAACATTCTGACCTTAGCATTGTGACCTCAGCAATAGGACCTCAGCATTGTGACCTCAACAATAGGACCTCAACACTGTGACCTCAGCAATAGGACCTCAGCATAGTGACCTCAGCATTGTGACAGCAACATTGTGACCTCAGCATTGTGACCTGAGCAATAGGACCTCAGCATTGTGACCTCAGCATTGTGACCTCAGCAATAGGACCTCAGCATTGTGACCTCAGCAAGAGGACCTCAGTATTGTGACCTCAGCATTGTGACCTCAGCACTGTGACCTCAGCAATAGGACCTCAGCAACAGGACCTCAGCAACAGGACCTCAGCATTGTGACCTCAGCAATAGGACCTCAGCATTGTGACCTCAGCATTGTGACCTCAGCATCGTGACCTCAGCAGTAGGACCTCAGCATTGTGACGTCAGCATTGTGACGTCAGCAATAGGAACTCAGCAATAGGACCTCAGCAATAGGACCTCAGCAATAGGACCTCAGAATTGTGACCTCAGCAATAGGACAGAAGCAATAGGAAATCAGTAATAGGACCTTAGCAATGGGACCTCAGCATTTTCACCTAAGCATTGTGACATCAGCAGTAGGACGTCAGCAATAGGACCTCAATATTGTGACCTCAGCAATAGGACCTCAGCAATAGGACCTCAGCATTGTGACCTCAGCATTGTGACCTCAGCAATAGGACCTCAGCAATAGGACCTAGCATTGTGACCTGAGCATTGTGACCTGAGCATTGTGACCTCAGCAATAGGACCTCAGCAATAGGACCTCAGCATTGTGACCTCAGCATTGTGACCTCAGCAATAGGACCTCAGAAATAGGACCTCAGAAATAGGACCTAAGGATTGGGACCGCAGCATAGTGATCTCAGCATTGTGACCTGAGAAACAGGACCTCAGCAATAGGACCTCAGCAATATGACCTCAGCAATAGGACCTCAGCAAAAGGACCTCAACATTGTGACCTCAGCAATAGGACCTCAGCATTGTGACCTCAGCAATAGGACCTCAGCATTGGGACCTCAGCAATAGGACCTCAGCAATAGGACCTCAGCATTGTGACCTAAGCATTGTGACGTCAGCAAAAGGACAGAAGCAATAGAACATCAGCAGTAGGATCTCAGCAATGGGACCTCAGCATTGTGACCTCAGCATTGTGACCTCAGCATTGTGACCTCAGCATTTTGACCTCAGCAATAGGACCTCAGCAATAGGACCTCAGCATTGTGACCTCAGCAATAGGACCTCAGAAATAGGACCTCAGCATTGTGACCTCAGCATTGTGACCTCAGCAATAGGACCTCAGCAATAGGACCTCAAAACTGTGACCTCAGCAATAGGACATCAGCAATAGGACATCAGCAATAGGACCTCAGCTTTGTGACCTCAGCAATAGGACCTCAGCAACAGGACCTCCGCATTGTGACCTCAGCAGTAGGACCTCAGCAATAGGACCTCAGCACTGTGACCTCAGCAATAAGACCTCAGCAATAGGACCTCAGCAATAGGACCTCAGCAATAGGACCTCAGCATTGTGACCTCAGCATTGTGACCTCAGCAATAGGACCTAAGCAGTAGGACGTCAGCAATAGGACCTCAGCATTGTGACCTCAGAAACAGGACCTCAGCAATAGGACCTCAGCATTGTGATCTCAGCAATACGACCTCAGCAAAAGGACCTCAACATTGTGACCTCAGCAATAGGACCACAGCATTGTGACCTCAGCAATAGGACCTCAGCAATAGGACCTCAGCATTGTAACCTCACCAATAGGACCTGAGCAATAGGACCTCAGCATTGTGACCTCAGCATTGTGACGTCAGCAAAAGGACAGAAGCAATAGGACATCAGCAGTAGGACCTCAGCAATGGGACCTCAGCATTGTGACCTCAGCAATAGTACCTCAACATTGTGACCTCAGCAACAGGACCTCAGCATTGTGACCTCAGCATTGTGACCTCAGCATTTTGACCTCAGCAATAGGACCTCAGCAATAGGACCTCAGCATTGTGACCTCAGCAATAGTACCTCAGGAATAGGACCTCAGAAATAGGACCTCAGCATTGTGACCTCAGCATTGTGACCTCAGCATTGTGACCTCAGCAATAGGACCTCAAAACTGTGACCTCAGCAATAGGACATCAGCAATAGGACCTCAGAATTGTCACCTCAGCAGTAGGACCTCAGCAATAGGACCTCAGCATTGTGACCTCAGCATTGTGACCTCAGCAATAGGACCTCAAAACTGTGACCTCAGCAACAGGACATCAGCAATAGGACCTCAGCATTGTCACCTCAGCATTATGACCTCAGAAATAGGACCTCAGCATTGTGACCTCAGCATTGTGACCTCAGCATTGTGACCTCAGCATTGTGAACTCAGCAATAGGACCTCAAAACTGTGACCTCAGCAATAGGACCTCAGCAACAGGACCTCCGCATTGTGACCTCAGCAGTAGGACCTCAGCAATAGGACCTCAGCATTGTGACCTCAGCATTGTGACCTCAGCAATAGGACCTAAGCAGTAGGACCTCAGCAATAGAACCTCAGCATTGTGACCTCACCAATAGGACCTCAACATTGTGACGTCAGCAAAAGGACAGAAGCAATAGGACATCAGCAATAGGACCTCAGCAATTGGACCTCAGCATTGTGACCTCAGCATTGTGACCTCAGCAACAGGACCTCAGCATTGTGACCTCAGCATTGTGACCTCAGCATTTTGACCTCAGCAATAGGACCTCAGCAATAGGACCTCAGCAGTAGGACCTCAGCAATAGGACGTCAGCATTGTGACCTCAGCAATAGGACCTCAGCAATAGGACCTCAGCAATACGACCTCAGCATTGTGACCTCAGCATTGTGACCTCAGCATTGTGACCTCAGCAATAGGACCTCAAAACTGTGACCTCAGCAATAGGACATCAGCAATAGGACATCAGCATTGTGACCTCAGCAATAGGACCTCAGCAATAGTCCTCAGCAACAGGACCTCCGCATAGTGACCTCAGCAGTAGGAACTCAGCAATAGGACCTCAGCACTGTGACCTCAGCAATAGGACCTCAGCAATAGGACCTCAGCAATAGGACCTCAGCATTGTGACCTCAGCATTTTGACCTCAGCAATAGGACCTATGCAGTAGGACCTCAGTATTGTGATCTCAGCAATACGACCTCAGCAATAGGACCTCAGCATTGTGACCTCAACAATAGGACCTCAGCAATTGGACCTCAGCACTGTGACCTCAGAAATAGGACCTCAGCAATAGGACCTCAGCATTGTGATCTCAGCAATACGACCTCAGCAGTAGGACCTCAGCAATAGCACATCAGCAATAGGACCTCAGCAATTGGACCTCAGCATTGTTACCTCACAAATAGGACCTCAGCAATAGGACCTCAGCATTGTGACCTCAGCAATAGGACCTCAGCAATAGGACCTCAGTATTGTGATTTCAGAAACAGGACCTCAGCAATAGGACCTCAGCATTGGGACCTCAGCAAGAGGACCTCAGCAATAGGACCTCAGCATTGTGACCTCAGCATTGTGACCTCAGCAATAGGACCTCAGCATTGTGACCTCAGCAATAGGACCTAAGCATTGTGACCTCAGCAATAGGAGCTCAACAATAGTACCTCAGCATTGTGACCTCAGCAATAGGACCTCAGCATTTTGACCTCCGCAAAAGGACCTCAGCATTGTGATCTCAGTAATAGAACCTCAACAATAGGACCTCAGCAATAGGACCTCAGCAATAGGACCTCAGCAATAGGACCTCAGCAATAGGACCTAAGAATTGTGACGTCAGCAATAGGACCTCAGCAATAGGACCTCAGCATTGTGACCTCAGCTATAAGACCTCAGCATTGTGACCTCAGCATTCTGACCTCAGCATTCTGACCTCAGCAATAGGACCTCAGCATTGTGACCTCAGCAAGAGGATCTCAGCACTGTGACCTCAGCAATAGGATCTCAGCAATAGGCTCTCAGCAATAGGACCTCAGCATTGTGACCTCAACAATAGGACCTCAACACTGTGACCTCAGCAATAGGACCTCAGCATAGTGACCTCAGCATTGTGACAGCAACACTGTGACCTCAGCATTGTGACCTCAGCAATAGGACCTCAGCATTGTGACCTCAGCATTGTGACCTCAGCAATAGGACCTCAGCATTGTGACCTCAGCAAGAGGACCTCAGTATTGTGACCTCAGCATTGTGACCTCAGCACTGTGACCTCAGCAATAGGACCTCAGCAACAGGACCTCAGCAACAGGACCTCAGCATTGTGACCTCAGCAATAGGACCTCAGCATTGTGACCTCAGCATTGTGACCTCAGCAATAGGACAGAAGGAATAGGTCATCAGCAATAGGACCTCAGCATTGTCACCTCAGCATTGTCACCTCAGCAATAGGACCTCAGCAATAGGACCTCAGCAATAGGACCTCAGCATTGTGACTTCATCATTGTGACCTCAGCAATAGGACCTCAGCAATAGGACCTCAGCATTGTGACTTCAGCATTGTGACCTCAGCAATAGGACCTCAGCAATAGGACCGCAGCAATAGGACCTCAGCAATAGGACCTCAGCCTTGTGACCTCAGCAATAGGACCTCAGCATTGTGACCTCATCATTGTGACCTCAGCAATAGGACCTCAGCAATAGGACCTAAACAGTAGGACCTCAGGAATAGGACTTCAGCATTGTGACCTCAGCAATAGGACCTCAGCAATAGGACCTCAGCAATAGGACCTCAGCAATAGGACCTCAGCAATAGGACCTCAGCATTGGGACCTCAGCATTGGGACCTCAGCCATAGGTCCTCAGCAATAGGACCTCAGCAATAGGACCTCAGCATTGTGACCTCAGCAATAGGACCTCAGCATTGTGACCTCATCATTGTGACCTCAGCAATAGGACCTCAGCTATAGAACCTCAGCATTGTGACCTCAGCAATAGGACCTCAGCTATAGAACCTCAGCAATAGGACCTCAGCAATAGGACCTCATCAATAGGACCTCAGCATTGGGACTTCAGCATTGTGACCTCAGCAATAGGACCTCAGCAATAGGACCCCAGCATTGTGACCTCAGCAATAGGACCTCAGCTATAGAACCTCAGCTATAGGACCTCAGCAATAGGACCTCAGCATTTTGACCTCAACATTGTGACTTTAGCAGTAGGACCTCAGCAAGAGGACCTCAGCATTGTGATCTCCGCAATAGGACCTCCGCAATAGGACCTCAGCATTGTGACCTCAGCATTGTGACCGCAGCAATAGGACGTCAGCAATAGGACCTCAGCATTGTGACCTCAGCATTGTGACCTCAGCAATAGGACCTCAGCATTGAGACCTACGAAATAGGACCTCAGCAATAGGACCTCAGCAATAGGACCTCAGCATTGTGAACTCAGCATTGTAACCTCAGCAAAAGGACCTCAGCAATAGGACCTCAGCAATAGGACCTCAGCATTGTGACCTCAGCAATAGGACCTCAGGAATAGGACCTCAGCAATAGGACCTCAGCATTGTGACCTCCGAATTGTGACCTCAGCAATAGGACCTCAGCAATAGGACCTCAGCAATAGGACCTCAGGAATAGGACCTCACCAATAGGACCTAAGCTTTGTGACCTCAGCATTGAGACCTCAGCATTGTGACCTCACCATTAGGACCTCAGCAATAGGACATCAGCATTGTGACCTCAGCAATAGGACCTCAGCAATAGGATCTCATCATTAGGACCTCAGAAATAGGACCTCAGCAGTAGGACCTCAGCATTGGGACCTCAGCAATAGGACCTCAGCCATAGGTCCTCAGCAATAGGACCTCATCATTAGGACCTCAGAAATAGGACCTCAGCAGTAGGACCTCAGCATTGGGACATCAGCAATAGGACCTCAGCCATATGTCCTCAGCAATAGGACCTCACCACTGTGACCTCAGCATTGTGACCTCAGCAATAGGACCTCAGCATTGTGACCTCATCATTGTGACCTCAGCAGTAGGACCTCAGATATAGAACCTCAGCATTGTGACCTCAGCAATAGGACCTCAGCTATAGAACCTCAGCAATAGGACCTCAGCAATAGGACCTCAGCATTTTGACCTCAACATTGTGATTTTAGCCCTAGGACCTCAGCAATAGGACCTCAGCATTGTGACCTCAGCAATAGGACCTCAGCAATAGAACCTCAGCAATAGGACCTCAGCAATAGGACCTCAGCATTGTGACCTCAACATTGTGACCTCAGCAATAGGACAGAAGGAATAGGTCATCAACAATAGGACCTCAGCATTGTCACCTCAGCATTGTCACCTCAGCAATAGGACCTCAGCAATAGGACCTCAGCATTGTGACTTCAGCATTGTGACCTCAGCAATAGGACCTCAGCAATAGGAACTCAGCAATAGGACCTCAGCAATAGGACCTCAGCATTGTGACCTCAGCAATAGGACCTCAGCAATAGGACCTCAGCAATAGGACCTCAGCAATAGGACCTCAGCAATAGGACCTCAGCAAAAGGACCTCAGCAAAAGGACCTCAGCAATAGGACCTCAGCAATAGGACCTCAGCATTGGGACCTCAGTACTGTGACCTCAGCAATAGGACCTCAGCAATAGGACCACACCATTGTGACCTCAGCAATAGGACCTCAGCTATAGAACCTCAGCAATAGGACCTCAGCAATAGGACCTCAGCATTTTGACCTCAACATTGTGAATTTAGCAGTAGGACCTCAGCAAGAGGACCTCAGCATTGTGACCTCAGCAATAGGACCTCCGCAATAGAACCTCAGCAATAGGACCTTAGCAATAGGACCTCAGCATTGTGACCTCAGCAATAGGACAGAAGGAATAGGTCATCAGCAATAGGACCTCAGCATTGTCACCTCATCATTGTCACCTCAGCAATAGGACCTCAGCAATATGACCTCAGCATTGTGACTTCAGCATTGTGACCTCAGCAATAGGACCTCAGCATTGTGACTTCAGCATTGTGACCTCAGCAATAGGACGTCAGCAATAGGACCTCAGCAATAGAACCTCAGCAATAGGACCTCAGCAATAGGACCTCAGCAATAGGATCTCAGCATTGTGACCTCAGCAATAGGACCTCAGCAATAGGACCTAAACAGTAGGACCTCAGCAATAGGACCTCAGCAATAGGACCTCAGCAATAGGACCTCAGCATTGTGACCACAGCAATAGGACCTCAGTAATAGCACCTCAGCAATAGGACCTCCGCATTGTGACCTCAGCAATAGGACCTCAGCATTGTGACCTCAGCAGTAGGACCTCAGCATTGTGACTTCAGCAATAGGACCTCAGCAATAGGACCTCAGCATTGTGACCTCAGCAACAGGACCTCAGCATTGTGACCTCAGCATTGTGACCTCAGCATTGTGACCTCAGCATTGTGACCTCAGCAATAGGACCTCAGCAAAAGGATTTCAGCATTGTGACCTCAGCATTGTGACCTCAGCAATAGTACCTCAGCATTGTGACCTCATCATTGTGACCTCAGCAATAGGACCTCAGAAATAGGACCTCAGCAATGGGACCTCAGCAATAGGACCTCAGCATTGTGACCTCAGCATTTTGCCCTCATGAATAGGACCTCAGCATTGTGACCTCAGCATTGTGACCTCAGCACTGTGACCTCAGCAATAGGACCTCAGCACTGTGACCTCAGCAATAGGACCTCAGCATAGTGACCTCAGCATTGTGACCGCAACATTGTGACCTCAGAATTGTGACCTCAGCAATAGGACCTCAGCATTGTGACCTCAGCAAGAGGACCTCAGTATTGTGACCTCAGCACTGTGACCTCAGCAATAGGACCTCAGCAACAGGACCTCAGCATTGTTACCTCATCATTGTGACCTCAGCAGTAGGACCTCATCATTGTGACCTCAGCATTGTGACCTCAGGAATAGGAACTCAGCAATAGGACCTCAGCAATAGGATCTCATCAATAGGACCTCAACATTGTGACCTCAGCATTAGGACAGAGGCAATAGGACATCAGCAATAGGACCTCAGCAATGGGACCTCAGCATTGTGACCTCAGCATTGTGATATCAGCAGTAGGACCTCAGCAATAGGACCTCATCAATAGGACCTCAGCATTGTGTCCTCAGCAGTAGGACCTCAGCATTCGGCCCTCAGCAATAGGACCTCAGCAATAGGACCTCAGCAATAGGACCTCAGCATTGAGACCTCAGCCATAGGACCTCAGCAATACGACCTCAGCAATAGGACCTCAGCAATAGGACCACAGTAATAAGACCTTAGCAATAGGACCTCAGAAATAGGACCTCAGACACAGGACCTCAGCATTGTGACCTCAGCATTGGGACCTCAGCAAAAGGACCTCAGCATTGTGACATGAGCAATAGGACCTCAGCATTGTGACCCCCGCAATAGGACGTCAGCAATAGGACCTCAGCATTGTGACCTCAGCAATAGGACGTCAGCAATAGGACCTCAGCAATAAGACCGCAGCATTGTGACCTGTCAGCAATAGGACCTCAGCAATAGGACCTCAGCATTGTGACCTCAGCAATAGGACCTCAGCAATAGGACCTCAGCATTGTGACCTCAGCATTGTGACCTCAGCAATAGGACCTCAGGAATAGGACCTCAGCATTGTGACCTCAGCAATAGGACCTCAGCAATAGGACATCAGCAACAGCACCTCGGCAATAGGACCTCGGCAATAGGACCTAAGCATTTTGACCTTAACATTTTGACCTCAGCAATAGGACCTCAGCAATAGGACCTCAGAAATAGGACCTCAGCAATAGGACCTCAGCATTGTGACCTCAGCAATAGGACCTCAGCAATAGGACCTCAGCATTGTGACCTGTCAGCAAAAGGACCTCAGCATTAGGACCTCAGCATTGTGACCTCAGGAATAGGACCTCAGCAATAGGACCTCAGTAATAGGACACCAGCAATAGGACCTCAGCATTGTGACCTCAGCATTGTGACCTCAGTAATAGGACCTCAGCATTGTGACCTCAGCAATAGGACCTCAGCAATAGGACCTCAGCAAGAGGACCTCAGCATTGTGAACTCAGCAATAGGACCTCAGCAATCGGCCCTCAGCAATAAGACCTCAGCATTGTGACCTCAGCATTGTAAGCTCAGCAATAGGACCTCAGCAATAGGACCTCAGCAATAGGACCTCAGCATTGTGACCTCAGCATTGTGACCTCAGCAATAGGACTTCAGCATTGTGACCTCAGCAATAGGACCTCAGCAATAGGACCTTTGCATTGTGACCTCAGCAGTAGGACCTTAGCAGTAGGACCTCAGCATTGTGACCTC